>NC_065531.1:76359398-76965682 GCF_020184175.1 Aphis gossypii
ACAGATGAGAACACCAATCGAACTCGAAAAACGCATTCACAATCCCGTTGGAATGTGATTGATGTATAACCGACCGAGCTTTTTTTCACATTAAAAGCGTCTTCAAAACGATAATGATTTACATAACAGTAACAGGCAGCAGCTACATAAAAAAAAAAAACACAAACCCAGCAATTATTAATAAAAAAAAATAAAAACATCGACCCTAGTAGTACAGGCTGTCTCAAACGAGAGCAACAGACTTTACAGTGTTGCCACCGCCGACTATAATCAGCTGCTGAAAACTAATATTTAAATATTGTACCTACTACTATTATAATAATACCTATAACACTCGTACATGATCTAACAATAGAACACGACAGTGATTTTTATTTTAACTATAATAAATTATTCTTGTGAATCGGCTGAAACGAAGTTCATAGTATATTATACTATTCTTTATTTATAAACGGACAAATGGTTGTACATTGAAACTAACAATACTGTCGACCGTGTACCTATACTTAATTACTACTGTAATAGTGACGTAGCTTTGGTTTCAAGACGAAAATGTAAGTAGTAAGTAAAATAAATTAGTATAATAGGTATTGAAAATTTGTTACCTACTATAATATTTAGTCTACGACATATAATTGGTAAAAAAAAAAATCAGCTAGCTTCCAAGTCATTAAATGTTTATCAATATTATCAGAAAAACTAATAATGATTTCATACTAAATTTAATCATTACGATTTTTTTATAGACTGTCTAACGGCTGAACGAGTGGCTCTATCGTATCAGAAAGTTTCTGACAGAAACTATACGCAAACTTTAATAATAATAAAATTATAAAACTGAGAAAAAAAGAATTCAAAATAACAAAATGCAAAATGGACATAATGTGGAAAATCAGTTGTAATTAGTAAGAATTAAATATATTCCTAATACTGTTTCAAATATATTAATATTATTGGATTTTGGACATTTTTGGTGAAAATCGTCTGGTTATTTTGATCTTTGGGGACTCGCAGTGATACAGTAAAAATAAATGGACAATAAACATGTAGCTAAATTGTCTATACAATTCGCCGTGTTGTCGCTGAAGTGTGTAATTTTATTATTTTGTTATTAAAATGCTTTAAAGAGTTAAATTAATAATTTTATTTTAGTATTTTAAATTATAAGTCAAAGCCGACTGTACTATCTTAAAAGTTTGTCATTATTTTGTAAGTATTATTTATATATATACATAATGTTAGACATTATATATTTTATGATTAATGTTTGCATTGGTTATGTACGTAAATGAAACGTAATACATAGAAATACATGTCTTTATTTAAATCTTTATAGAACTGCATTCAGTGTGTTTAATTGTTATTAATAATTTAAATTAATATAATACAATGATTATATAATATTGAAAAAAGTATGCTAAAGAAAATTGCAAATAAAATGTATGTAGGTATGCTTTGATATTTCGTAGTTGTTGGTAGGAAAGTTGGATCAAGTTAATACTTTGGGGAGCCAAAAGTAATAATATCTAGTAAGTACTAAGTACTTTTAAAAATATTCAGAGTAAAGAAAAAAACAATCACAAAATATAGGAGTACACAAAACAATTTTTTTTTGATGTAATATTCAAAAATTAATAACCGTAGTGACTTAAATATTCATAAAATATTTATATTAGCATTCTAGCTCCTTATCAAATTTACATTTGTACTTATTATGCGTCACTTTAAAACTTAACAAAAAGTTCTTTATTATAAATTATTCTTATGATAATTTAATAACTTCATCTAAATTCATCAAGAAAAAAAAATAAATATAAAACACGATATGACCGCTTGGTGTATTTTGTTTAAGTGTACCTCAATTCACAAAAAAATCAGCTTTCGTGTATCTCGTTTTGTATACTGCAAATCATATTTGTAAGAATAAATTATACATACGGTGTTTAGTGAATTACTATTTATAATACACCGAAAATAACAAATAACTTTTTTTTTTGTAAATTGGTTTAGGATAATCTTACTTTTGCATAGACTTAACTTTATTTTACTTTTTTATACTAATTATTACTTATATGCATATTTCAATATTTGTATACAAATAAATAAATGCTGGTCGGTTATTTAACCATGTTCGCTCCATGTGTATGTTTATAAATTATACATTATTTATTTAGTTTCTAGTTTTTAAAATTTTCAAAAAAGAAAAAAATTGTAATTTATAAGTAACTGCAGCATGAAAATGGTATAAAAAAATTATCTTGTATTTCTAATACTTAGAATTGTGTCATTACTCTTTGCATTTATATCATATATAAGTATATTATGTATTAGGTCGAGTAACAAAATGGTGTGTATATCGATCGAAACGTCCGCCACCTATCGGCCACAGAAGCAGTGCGAGAACGTAGTAACGGCGACAGCAGTGCTATTCGCGGAGTACCACCTACGCTCACGCACGTCGTGCGCGCACATAATAATACAATAATAATATATAATATTGCACTACAATACACAGTGCGACGTCCGAGTTTTATTTAATCGAGATAGGATGACACCAGTCGGTTTTCTGTTTATTTTTGCGATGGTATGCACAGGGATGGCCGCCACCGTCGACCCATTTGGATGTGCGAACAGGTTCGAAGTGCACGAGGATAAGATTATCCGGACTGAAGATTCAAAAAAGCTGGGCGCAAAGTTCATAGATTCGGTGGAACAGCACGACCGTGCCGGGTGCCTAGAACTGTGCTGTCGGACGTCCCGATGTGACGTATTTGTGTTTGAAGAAAAAGTAAAACAATCAAATAATATTCATCATTTATTATAATGGATAGTATGAATTAATACGTGATTGTTTATAATATTATAACATGTATTCTATACATATAACGTTAGGACTTGTCAATAGAATTGTTCTTTAAATGTAAAGATTTACTAAAATCAGACTTTTATGGCATATAATTAAATATTAATTGGGTTTTTTAAATGTGATTTTTTTTTTAAAGTAAAAATACAATGCCGGTCAAATAATTTTGTCATTATTTTTATATTTAATTTAAAAAAAATGTTGGAGGGGAGGGACTTATTGTAACTGGAAACTGTTAGAAGTTAGTTACGATTAAAATCCTACATACAATTTAATCTATATCTAATTATTCTAATTATAAAATAAATTGAATGTATTAAATCTACACAAGTAGGTGGTGAACATAAACAGTTAGTTTTTCATAGTAGGTAATAGGTACCTAACAATAAATTTTACCACTGTAAGCAAATGTCTACTCTGTCTTACATATAAAAAGGTATTATAAACCCTTTAACATTTTGTGAATACAATTGAAATATTAAGATAATGATTTTTTTGTTTTTATGTGTACACTATGTTGAGTGAATAATTGCGATTATGTGGTTCTGTCAATCGAGGTGACTTGAAACTGCGAGGTGAAATGAAACGATTCGATTTTTCTTTAAACTTATCAGGTTATCTCTGAGAGAAAATGATATATTATAATTCTACCTTCATGAAAATTTAATTTACAATATTTGTGATGATAAATGTTATTATTAACCAAGTGATTGGTCTTACTATTACTTCCGAAAAAAATTACCAAACATTTCGTATGATAACAGCGATTTTATTACTGCTCTCAAAAGTGCTTCAGATCTTGATGATTGAAGTCAAATGTAAAAATTTATATATTTTTTATGTTTTAAAGAATACTTCAAAAGCAGAACTTTGTAGTTGGAAGTCTAAAAAAATTTTTTTCCAATTTTATAGCTTAAATTAAGTAGACTTGAGAGTAAAACTAAATGAAAGGTCTTATCCTATTCATGAGACATATGCACACATATATGTATTTTTTGTAGCCCATTGCATTTCTTTTTAAGCTCGGAATACCTAAAAGTATGTTAAAATCGTTTCAAGTCATCTCGATTGACGGTTACTAATTAGTAATTAGGTATAATATCTTATATCTTATACACAGGTGATAATACACTAAAGTAGCTAAATCTAAATCATATTACTTATATGAATAAATTTATAAATTAATACGTAATAGTATCTCATAATAATAAGTATACTCGTCATTACCATTGTATCTATTATATTATGCACTATTCAGCTACCTATCATACTCTTAATTCTTGAACAATTTTAATAAAACATCAATGTATAATTAATTATTTTCAATTTCGAAAAATTAACTTTATACTTACCATTACTCTACATACAAAAGCGACTTTACCTAATTTTCAATATATTATACAAAGTATAATACCGCAATACAAGCAGATATTAATATATTAATATGTACAATGTACATTTAGAGAAGGGGACACTTTTAAACCTTAAATGATAATTTTGCTTAACCTTAAAGATTAAATAATATTTTATAGTTAAATTTATAATTTTAATTTTGATTTTGTCTAGTCACCTGGGACATGTTACCTGTTTGAATGTGGTCCATCAGATGATTTTAAATGCAAATTCACTAATCATAAGAACTATAGTAGTGCATTAATGTTATCCAGACATGCAACAGAATTGGAAAATCAAATTAAGCTCACTCAAATTGAACATGAACATGAACTCATTCAACTTAAGTAAGTAAAACAAAAAAGGAAATATAAGATATCAATTCTTGTGTTTATGGCCTCTTATTAGAAATCATGATACATCAATATGAGTTCATTGACTACCATGGACGCCCGTAAGTAAAATTTTAAGGGGGTCAAAATAAAAAATTCTCAAATGTAAAAATAATAATTATACTATGGTACTATTTATTGAGTTACAAGTTTTTAATATTTTTTGTCCAGGGGGGGGGCAAGTGCCTATCTTTTCCCTCCCAATGGGCGCCCATGTTGACTACCAACTAAATTATATACACTTATCGCAACATCTTTTATTTTATATTTAAGTGGATTATTATGACCTAGAAGTAGGTAAGTAGGTATGTATAAACTATAAACTTCAATGTGAAAATGAAAATTAATCTTTGAAATTGTATTAATGATATTCATTATTTTATCTTGCTGGTATATAGTGTATAGTGTTACCATTAGAATACCTGATTTTTATAAAATTATTATATCGTTGTACAATTTTATCACAAATCATACATAATTATTATATTATTCCGATCGCTATATCGACTTTATCATATAGGTTTTTATCGTCAAAAGTTGTAAATAATATAGTTTTAGTTTTAGTTATAAGCTATAATAACATAATTCACAGATGTACATTGTATGTATTCATTCATAAATCATAACACACGAGTTTTTAAACTATTGTATAATAAATCACAATTCCAAAAGCATCTAACATAATTTTTGATTTGCATTATTTAGGAAAATAACTTCGTTTACAACACCTTCGACAACTGTTGTACCAATCTCAAATATTAATAAAGAAACAGAAATAACCATTCCACAAGATAAACATTCAGAAAGTAAAATACTTTATTAATTTTTTATATGATTAAAAACAAATACAAATTATGCTTTAAATCAATAAATTAAAAATCCTTTTTATTTAAAATTATATTAAAGGAACACCCCGGTGTAGTAGGTATCAATTTGAATGTAACACATCCAGTGAATGTATTGCGATCTACAATGCTTGTGATGGAATACCTCAATGCAGCGATGGTAGTGATGAAGCTCTTGAACTGGCTTGTCCAACTACTCCAAGTAAAACTATTGAATCAATAATAAATTTGTTTAAATATATTTATGGATCTAAAGCTTAACATAAAAGTTATATATTTGTAAAAACAGGTAAACAAGTACTCGTAAAAGATGTAAATTATGGATTGGCACAAGGAAATAATTACATACAAACATTACCAATTCCGAACAAGCCAATGGATATAACGGGACAGCAAGTAAATCAGCCAATTCAACAATATCAATGGAAGAATCAACAACCGATATTTAGTTAGTTAGAAATATATAAGCATATTCTACCATCAAAATTAACATAATTTTTCTTCAAGGTTCTAATGTAAACTATAATAATGCAAAAGTAGATAAACCTGCTTATGGCAGTAATTTAGCGTCTTCTCAGTATGGAAGGGAAGGTGAAGGCCTCAAATGGCCGGGTCAAGATATAGTTCACCAAAATTACGGTTTGATATACATATATAATACCTATATATAAATTAATTTAATAAAATATTTATTTTAATCTATTTTACAGGGAATAATCGAATATTCACACATGTCAATGGAGGAATTTTACCAGACTATAATCGACAACAAAATAAGTAAGATTAAAAAAAAAAATGTGGGCACGTGGGTGGCACTTTGCTATATAGAAGGTGTCGTTATTGTTCGTTTAAATAATTAATTTCGTTTTTATTTGAAATAAAAATATCTATAAAAAAAAACTATGTTTATAATAGGTATATGATCCTGATTTTTTGGGTATTGTATGTCCTACTTAAGAGAAACCTTGTATTACATTATCAATCCTTAGCGATAAAAAAGAATATTTTATATTTTTATACATTTTTAATTATAAAATTAAACCTAACGTGATTTTAATGAATTTTGTGGAGATTTTAACTTTAAATGCACATAAAAAATGATACCAATATATTTTTAATATTTTTATATAATAATTAAAAACTTGTACATTTTCAAGCTACTCGTATAGTCGTATGTTACCGAGTAATAAATCATTTATTGACAATAATTGAAAAAATAGAAATAAAAATAAAAAATTCTCATACTTATATAAATATTCTAAAAAAATTTCAAAAGATTTAGAAAATTATATTATAATATAGAAAATGATTATATAAGCATTTTTTAAAAATTGAAGTCCATATGATTTTTTTTTTTTTAATTAAAACAAAATATTAAAAATCGGTTAAAGAAAAATATAAATAAAAAGTAATATAATAGGTAGAAAAACTTACAAGGAATCTTGTATGAAAATTTAGTTTCTTAGATATTAAAATAAATGTTTATGAATTCTAATTGCTTAATAATTTGCTATGTTTTACGATTTCAAAAAATTTTATTTAAATTTAAATTTTCTACATTTAAAAAAAAATATATTTAACAATGTGTTTTTGATATTTTTTAATTGATAAATGAAAACTTATGAAAAAACTTGTATAAATTTTTGACTGAACAATAAATTATTTGTTGATAATAGTATTACCATACATAAAAAATATTAATACAAACATTTGATAAAAATCCGATGTATTTTTTGAATTACACTAAAAAAACTATCTTTCTTGAATAGTGCAAATTTTGCATAGAAATTCTCGTTATTTCGTAACTTTTTTTTTTTTCCGGTTGCTATTATTAATTTTTATTTTTAGACCTCCAAAGTATATCCAATTTTAAAAACCACCTTCAAAGTTGAATGTCGGATTATTTTTACGTCCCCAACAGTCACACACGCACAAAAAAAAAAGTACTCACATTATTGAAAAATCAATTCGTTCATCGCTCCACTCAGAATCTAAAATAAAAATACAATTTTTTGGTTCACATCTACTTTTAGAAAAAGTCTTAAATATACGCAATAATGTATATAAAGAAATAATTATCTGAATTAATTTTAGTATCAGTTATTCAATTTTATATTTTCTAATATAATTTTGTTTTAAGCAATATAACATATAGGCTATAGCTATATATTTATCATTTATACATAATTTCAAAACAGGATTTTAAAAAATTTAAATCTATTTTAGTATGCCAATTCGAGTGTATAAGATTGAATCGGGGATAAATCATGAATTCCATCACTTTAATACAGGTAATTTATCTAATTCATTAAAAAGTAAAAATAATTATTGCTGCGTGTAATAAAATAAATATTTTGAATATAGGTGATAAAACCAACTATCAAAGTCAAAACAATCCGGATTATTTCTACGAAGAACTGAGACCTAAGGTTATGTTAGGTGTGGATCAGTCAAATATCATTCCTCAATTAGTAAGTTTAAAATTAATATATTCATATAGTCTTAACTATCTTTTTTTTAGAGAATTGAAAATTAAAAAATGTAACTTCGGTAATTTTAGGGTTCTGATTATCAGAGACCAATTCAATTAGAAGTTAAAAAATCTGAAATATTATTAACCGAAAAACCAGTAATTCAAAAGCTTAATTTCAATGAAACCTCTACTCAGTCAACAACAACAGGTTAATATTTAACATTATTGAAAATAATGTTGAAAATGAAACTATACTTAATCCAAACTGTGCAAAGTATGAACTTAGTTACCTATATAATTTTATTATTTAGATTCTCATTTGCATCGGAAAGTAATACAACCCTTGACAGAAGACTCTAATGTTCGTGAAGTGTATTTTGAAAGTAGCGATGATGGATATGCAATAATGCCAAATGGAGCATTTATTTCTCTTGTTTTAGGTAACTACATAAATTTTTTTAAATAATTATTAAAAAATGAAAAGGCATAACAATTTCATGATAGCTCAACTATAATTAACTATTTATCAACCGAACTTTTAAAATTATAAACTATTTAAATTTTAAATCATACAAAACTAGGTATCAACAATAACAAAAAAATCATACAAAGATAAACCTACGATATATATTACTTATTTAATAATTATTGCCTTTATGAGTTATATATATTTTTTTCTAACTTTTATAAAATCTTTTAGGTGTTATTGCATCGAGTATAATGATAATTGTAATTGGTTGTCGATTAAGAGTGATGCGTAATCGTCATCGAAAAGGAAGCAAACAATCGTACGCCCATGATGCAGACTTTTTAATTAATGGCATGTATTTATAAATGTATATTAACAAACATTGAAAACGCATATTGTGATTTATGAATATATATTATTATTTTTTTTTTTAATTAAGAATAAACAATATTTTATTTATACGGTACCTACCTATTATTATTATTATTATTATTATTATTATTATTACTATAATTGTGTTAAGTATTAGATTTTTATAATATTAATTTTCTTGTTCTAAAATATTATTTGGCTTTAAAACACTTTAGTGTTGTTTTAAAGATGATAAATAAATCAATAAAATTTGTAAATATGATGTAGGTATATATTTCTTCCATTCCTTTTAACTATATCCCTAGCAAGACTGCCCGCAGAAAATTTTCTTAGAGGGGGGCGGCAAAAAAACAATACACTTATCATAAATTCTGTTTTTTATACTAAGTCGTAAAAAATGTTTAACTGTTCATTAAACTATTATGTTGGTTTAAATGTATGTATATATTGTATATTGACAATATCAATCATGTACGCCATACCTGTATTTTATCGGCTTATTGCATCTGTCTTAGCTATACTAGTTTTGAGATCACAATAAATTGATTTAAATATTATCAAAATTAAAGGCTAGAACATTTTACTGTAGGTACTTGTATTTCGGATTTTATAAAATTTTAGTTTTTAAGCTAGTTATCAATGTATAATTTCTATTTAAAAATGATAATAGTTCGATTAAAAATTAAATTTTCGTATTAAAATGTACGTAAAAATACATAACATTCTTTGACCACATTCTATCTTCATACAAGATAAAAATATAAACTATAAAAAAAAATAGATTCAAAGCTGGGTGGATCTGTGGTGATCGGTGGATTTCTTCTATATTTACTATACAGACATACAGTATACACCCCCATTTATCAGTTATCAGTGTACAGTGTTATCACTCATAAATATTTTGATACTGAATTGAATTCTAATGATAATAATATAAAGTAAATAAACAATACAGAAATCTATATAGTATATGTCTCCTTCTGCATCTTTTATGTTGCTTAACGTTTTGTTAATAAAACCTTAAAAAATTTATGTTTAGTTGTTTTTAATAGTTTAGCTAATAATGGCAGATAACTACCGATTCGCAGAAAGTAAGTTGATAAAAATTTGTATTTACATATTTTACGTAATGGGTGGCGGACTATTAAAAAATATCCCGCCAGTATAGTACTCCGCTATATGTTTAAGCACTAAATGTGATTTATTCTTCAAGTAAAAGAGATGATTACTACATTTTTTTATACTGTGGACCTTATAATATTGCTCTTTAAATGATTATGTTACATATTATAATTTTTCTGTTGTACCTATAAAATATAATGCTATTATAACGTAAATATTAATCATTAAAATTTAAAAGTGTAATTTCTATATCAACCATCATTTATAATTATTAAGTATATCAGTTTTTTCTAATCTTACATTGTGATACACAATAATCACAATTATAATATGTTGCAGGGTAAGTCCTAGTGTGTTATGAAATATGTTAAACAAGTACAAATTTTAATTTCATGAAGTTAATATTTAGGCTTGCCATTCGTCCCAGTTTGAACAGCATGTCCCAGTGTCCCAGTAAATAGAAACTGAAAGATAATAACAATTAATACTTATATTATTTAATAATAAAACATAGAATAATATTGTATTATATCATTTTATAGTTATCCTAAATGACTAAGGATACGATATATTTATTATTATAATATTCTTGTTAATTCTTTAATAATGATATTTTAATTTTTAAATTTTTAAAATGTTAGGTAAAGACTAAAATAATATAATTATGAGTTCAATTATAGTTCAAACTATTTTATTTATTACTTTGAGTGAAAAATTAAGTCATTATACTTAAGTGAATAAATAATTACTTTTTTTATTAGGTGATAGTTTACTATGTTATCATGGACCAATGTTATATGAAGCAAAGTGTTTAAAAAGGAGGAAAGCAAATGATGGTAAAGCACAATATTTTATTCATTACAAAGGCTGGAACAGTAAATGGGAAGAATGGGTAGACGACAATCGAGTATTGGCTGTCAATACTGCCAATATGAACAAGATGGCATCATTAAAAGAAATACAGTAAAAATAATTAATTATTTATTACCATTAGTTATTACAAATTCCAATTTTAACATATTTTATTTATAGTTCAAATACAAAAAAAAGTGGAGCAAAACGTTCTATCACTATAGTTAAAGAAGAAACTGTACGGAATGTTGTAACGCCCCCAACAAAAGCAAAAAAACGGAAATTTTCAGAAATTTCCTCTGATTTAAATCAAATAGTAAATGTTCCATCGCCAACAGAGTCAAAACCAAAAAAACGAGGCAATTTATTCTTAACTAAATAATTACTTTTTTCTGAGTATTTATTAGAATTTTTTTTTTCTAACTAGGCCGGCCTCCTAAAATTATTACTCCTAAAATTGAAGAAACTGATACAACTGCAGAAACTGAAATAACAGAATCAGCTGAATCAACTGAAGAAAATAAAACTATTGAAAAAGCAACTAAAGAAGTAGATGCTGTGAAAGAAAAAGACAGTATTAAGAAAGAAAACACCACCTCAACAGAAGACATAGTTAAAAAAGAAGGCGCAACTAAAAAAGTAAACCCTCTTAAGAAAGAAGACACTCATAAGAAAGAAGGCACTCATAAGAAAGAAGATACTCCTAAGAAAGAATGTATTCCTAAAAAAGAATACATTCCTAAAAAAGAAGATACTCCTGTAAAAGAAGACACTCTTAACATAGATGATACTCCTATAGATAACACTCCTAACAAAGATGATACTTCAAAAAAAGAAGACGTTCCTAAAAAGGTTGGAGTAACTAAAATAATTGATGAAGTAACTGAAGAAAGTGACTCAACTATAGAAGTTTTAGATACTGAAAACATTGAAGCAAACAAAGATATTGAACCTATTAAAGTAGTTAAAAATACTGAAGAACAAGAAAAAGACGAACTAGAAGAACAAGAAGAAACTACTAAATCAGTTGATGAAGAAATTAAAGTACCTGAAGAAGTTGAAAAAGTTACTGAAGAACTTGGAGAAACTAAATCTGTTGAAGAAACTGAAACAATCAAAGAAGTTGAAAGATCTGAAGACATTGAAGAAACTGAAAACATTGAAGAATCAGAATTGCTTGAAGGGCCTGAAGATGAAAATCTTGAAACAGAATATCTTGAAGCTGAAGAACTTGAAACTGAAGAATTTGAAGGTGAAGAACTTGAAGGTGAAGAGTTCGAAGGTGAAGAACTTGAAGCTGAAGAGTTTGAAGATGAAGAACTTGATGCATATGATGAAGCTGAAGAATTTGAAGAAACTGAAGAATTTGAAGGAACTGATATAGAAGAAGAGACTGAAATAGATGAAGATGATGAAGTTGATGAAGAAACTAAAGCTTATATACTAACGATAGCTGAAGCAGTTTCAAAACACGTAGGAAATGAAAGGACCGATGATACATTTACTGTTCCAGCTCCAGTGATAAAAATAACACCAGTAATCAATATACCAGATGTCATAAAAGAAAAAATTGCTATTGATCGTTCTATGATTATGAAAAACAATAAAGTATGTATGGATTTATTAGAATACTAATTGAATAATTTTGTTTGACTGTTAGCTTGTTTTTAGATAGTAACATTTACAAAAACACTTACTATTGATAATTTGGTACAAGATTTTATAAATTCACTACCTGAATCGTAAGTAACTATATGATTATTTATTTAAAATTTTCCAATACAATATTATTACTTTCTATTATTGTTTTAGAGAATTATTATTCAATATTAGTACGACGATCATACAGTATTTCAATGTTCTTATACATTCACGATTATTATATCCACCAGAGATAAAAATAAAAATGCGTGAAAAGGTAATAAAAAAATGCAAATAAATACATAGTTTAAATTTAAATAATATTTCTGCATAGGTGTGCTTCTTAAAAAAAACATGTTGCTAGTAGGGTAAATCCAAAAATGTTGATTTAGTTTTTATAATTTATCTTGGTCTCCATTTGATGCAAGACATGAAATTTTATATTATTTTTAAAACAAAAAGATTAAAATTTTTTAAAACATTGGTGTATAAAATGATTGAGTAACAATTAACAATGCAAAACATTCATTATTATTTCAATAAATATGTATTCGTATTATATTATATTTGAAGAACAATTTTAGCTCATACTTGAATTCTATGTGTTTTAGTCTATTCATTAAAATAGTTTACTTACTATTCAAAGTAAAGTATATTTTTTAATTATAAATAGTTAAATTAATAATAATAAATGGTTTATCTTTATACTATTACAATAATTATTAAGTATAATAAATGCAATGTTTTTGGCAACTTCTAATTTAATCTACCTAATTACTTATAGTAAAATAAATTACTCCAATATTATTATATTATTATTATTAAGTATATAATTAAATATACTTGTATTATAGGTTGATGGTCTATTTTCTTTGAAAATATTTTTTGTATGCTATGTTTTATAAGGCATACTCAATATCTACTGTTTAAAAGAGTAGTCACTTACTTTCCCCTCTTTTAATAATAAATTATCTGTTCCATGTTATCGATAAAAAAATTAATAATAATACATTTCATGGACTTAAAAGTTTATATCAAAGATGTATTTATTTTTACAATAAATGTTTATTACTTGAATTTAAAATTAATTATTATTTTAAAATACCTACACAATTGGTAGATTATTTGAAAAATATTAGTATAAAATTAATTTATTATTGACAATACATATTACCAAAATGAACCACAGCACATTGATTAAATGGATATACATGTGGTGTGATTATGGTAATACTAATACTTAATAATAATTAATAATTAATATGCTTATGTTTATATTATAGGCAATAAAGACTTTGGAAGCCTATATAGATACTGGTGAAGAATATCATTTTAGTAACAATTTGTTTCCTCAAAAAATGTGGCATTTGGTATATGGACCTTCATATCTACTACGGTTATTTGGTTTGTATTAACATATAATAGCTTTACTTTAAAAATTGTAATAAATAACAGATACTACAAATTATTAACAAGTATTCTACTACTATAGTCGATAGTCATGCATAGACAATATAAATCCATTTGTCTATACCAAAGATGGTAAACCTATGACAAAGTGAAACATGCAATTGTAAAAAAAGTGATCAAAAACACTTTTTAACATGTAGACTAAAATTTATAGATTATAGAGTAATATTATTACAAAAACAAAATATTTATATTATTTACCTCTACACATTGAATTTAATATAAACACTACAGAACAACTATTACTTTTAATCTATAAATGAAGGAATTTTTTTTAATTAAAAAAAGAGTAATACAGTTATTTGACGTATTGGTTCAGAGGTTTTACCATCCCTGGTCTATATTCTTTTAAATGTTTATTTTTGTAGACAACAAACGATTATAATTAAAGATGAATCAATACCATATTTCACTGATATTTAGTAACTAACTGTTCATTTTAAACAATTAATAATGTGTACATTGGTTAAACAATAAACATATAAAAATGTTAAAATTAAATGTATTTGAAGTAAATACAATTTCAGTTAAAATAAATAATAATTACAAATACATATTTTGAGATAATGTAGGTTTATCATTTTACAGTATCGCTTCAAATATTGGTTCCAATAATAACCTAATTTTACTGGTATCAGGTATTACTTCTAGAATTGGCCCCTATTCCTAATACTAATATATTAGTATTTATCTTTATTTTATGTATACAGGTTGTTTTGAAAAATTATTTATTTATTGTTGTTTAATTAGATAATTTCTACTGTTAATATATTATTAAGTTTTAATCAAAGCAACGGCATACTATGCATTTTAGTGGATTCAGTTATTTCTACATTCTGCCTTACTGCAACATTATAAAATCTATTTCAACCAACATAAATAATTATAGTGTACATACCACTTAATCTTATTTTATATTACTGTTTCAGAAGTTTTTATAGGTATTCAAACACTCAAAAGAAATGTAGTTTTATAAATTTAAATTTGGTTTTTTTTTTACTCATTCTTTTAATATATTATGACTTTATTATTTTGGACTGTATTAAAATAATAAACTTACATTTTTTCGTTCTTCCTGCATAATATTTTGACTAAAGTTTTCTAATGTAGTAACTATAATAAAAAAATTACTACAAGTATTAACAACTATAAAGAAATATATTAAGGGTCACATATTATTCATATTAGATAGATTGTATCATGTTTTGTAGTTTTAAACTCAATCGTATAAATTATTTAATTATATTATATATTTTTTTTTAGTTTTATTACCTGAAATTGTATCATCCAATGAATTTTTGGAGATTGATACGGCTGGGTCTATTGAAAAGCTTGAATATTTTATGAAGTAAGTATTAATTTATAATTATGATGAATTTAAAAATATTTTCTTATAATATAATAAAAATTAAATAGTATTTGAACTATTTAATCAATCAAGATCTTATTTTAAAATATTGTCACTAACCAGTAGGAGACACTTTGTACATCAACTTAATAGTCTATGTTAAACAAATATTATTCGGTATTCAGGTTACACATTGATGACTATTGTTAGATTTAGTACAATCTTATCAACATTTTAAAATAATTTATCAAGTTACATTTTATAAATCATTTTTGTTTTCAGATTTATTGAAACCAATATTGATCAATATTTTTCAAATGTTAAATATACTGACAATAAATGAAGAATTGATTTGTGGTGTATTTGAAAAAAAATATTATTACATTTTGGAATAATTAAAATTATTACTGATTAAATAATTTATAAATTAAAAAAGTAATTTGTGTACTATACTCATTAAATATGTGTATAATTGAAATTAATAATTTATATTTATAATTGTTTATATCTTAGACTGTTTTTTTTTTTTAAATTTAAATAACAATAACTTGTCTAGTTTTAATTTTATTCATTATGATAATAATTATAATATATCAAATAAATATAATTATATTTTTTAATCCTAGTGTATTTATGGTTTACCTATTTAAATGTTATCATAGTAAAATATTAAGCATATCTGTAAGCCCCAGCACAAAAAAAAAAAAAATAATAGTTAGATATAGTAATAAATAATAATAACATGCTACTAGATATTTTTTCTCTGCGAAAAAAATTAAGGAGTCTTGAGTTTTGGGTATCATCAAGAATAATTGGTATTCAGTCGCTATAGTAACATATTCTAATAAATAGCAGTATATGGAATCAGTCATGTGTAATTGGTCAGGAAAAAAATTGTAATAATCCCAAAAACATAGCCGACTGCCGAGTCAAAAAATAAATCAATTTTATTGATAGATTACGATTGATTGTGACCTCCTCTTGAGTTTGAAACATGATATTGTTGATATAAAATAAAAATGGGTATACAGTGAAACCTGATTTAACAAATATGGGCACCTCTATCAACAAAAAAATGATTATGTCCAAGTAAACAGATAGGTATTCCAGTATATTTCAACCTGTGTCTATACTAGATCCTTTCAATTTCAGGAGAGGATAGTAAAAATAACTATATTTCTTCCCAATACCTTGACAATGGACAACAATCTCAGTTCCAACTCAAATATAATTACATACACATTAAATCATAACGTCACCAGTCACAACAATGAGGGACAGATAACAATTGAAAGCACTAAATTACCTACCTTCTATAGTTCTACATTTCTAATATTTATGACATTAATTGTGTTTAATTATGGTTACATATAGTGAATAATGTATAATTATGCTCGGGCCTTTTAGTAATATGTATTAAATGAAATATTTACCAACAGTTTTTCTTCATAAAATACAATATTTTCATTAAATAAATTTATATGCTTAGTTCGATTAAAAAATACTATAGCCTGTCTATAGCAGACATTTCTAATAATCCTGAAATTGTTCATTATCTACGGGTTTCATTGTATTTGGTTATCCTTAAAATAAAATCCAAATAATTAGTTTTTAACAATCTGTATTATTTAGATTTTAAATTTTTTAAAAATGTTTTCTGTTATAACTCAATAGGACCTATTTAATATCTACTAAGAGAATTAAAAGCCGTGATTTTCTGTCTGTAACACCAGGTTTTTTATTTAAATAAAATTTAATTTCATCTATTATATTTTTATTCAGATGAGTATAAATATTTCCATAATTTGCTCCACACAATTGAGAAGAAAGTTATAATAATATTATGCCAAATAAAACAAATATTATACCGTTTTACCTAAGCACTAAGCAGCTACTAACAAAGATATGTATGATTATGGTTTTTTACAAATTATGAATTTGTTATAATAAATCGGTCTTTAGGTAAAAAAAAATATTTTTAATTTTTAATTTTCAAAATTAGTTGTATACATTTTATACAAAATTAGAAATTAATAAGTCTTATAAAAGAAATATTTATTTATATTTAAATTTGATTATTCTAAATAATATTTATACATAATATAATGTATGTAAATTATTGTTGTTTTCAAATATTAATATAACTTTATATTTGTGTAGAACATGTACTTAAAACTAGAGAAAGAAGGCTTGTAAAATATTATAAATGATACAATGTTAGAATTAATATTTTTTTTATTTTAATCTGTTTCAATAAAAATAAACTTATGATAACTATTCAATAATAACTATGAGAGAAAATATAAACATTAATATAATTCTCAGGATCCAAATAAAATGTAATAATAGAACTTAACAAATAGTAATTTTATTATATGTATACAATAGTACACAAACACTACACTAAATATACACAAATTGATTTTCTGGTCAAACTAAGACTTCTTAGTCTTTTAGTTATGCTTATTCAATTGTAACTATTTATTATTCTGTTGAGATTGACTTGAACGTTCCAATTTTTCAAAATGTTTTCGAGCATTTTTTATGTTCAATAAAGTGGCAGCTGAAGGAATATGTGGATCAGACATGATAACCATAATATATGTATTTGTAGTAAATACATCTATGAAAGCTGCAAAATTAGAATTTCTTACTTCCATGCTTTGGAATTGAGCTGCAACTTTGCTACAACTAAGTTTAAATTGTTTGATAATGTTAGAAACTTTTTCAAATCGATGAATATCACGTTGTAGATTTCGTTGACAGTGTGAAATGACAAGAAAAGTTGCTCTTTCAAACAATAATACTTCATCCCCATCCATTAGATCAGCAAACAATGTCAAACTTTGTTCGAGTTCTTTCACATTTGGTATCAATTTATACACAATTGAAGACCAAGCTCGGTACAATGTTTCATCCCAAATCGATGTCTTGAAACAAGAACAATCAACTGGTTTGGACATGTTAATTATTTCATTTTCACGGTCTGAAAATATCTTGTCTCGTTGATCTTCTTGCAGTAAATCCATTTTATGTATTAAACAAAATACCTTAGCAGACGGAGAATTTTCGTAAATTGCACTAAGACAAGTCTCATAGTACCTTAAATCTCTTTTCAATTCCTCATCTCGACTCTCCACATCAAATACATAAATGAGCACTTCCACATTGCGAAAAATGTTCTCTCGCTGACTGACAAAATAATTTTCCATAAATGCTTCTTGTCCACCGCAATCCCATAAGTTGAGTACTAGGTTCCCAAGAAATCTAACATGGGAATGTTCAACATCAATTGTCGCACCCAAACGACTAGTGTCTTTGGCTATGTAGTTGGCAAAAATTATTGATCTCATACTTGTTTTGCCGGAACCGCTCTTGCCCATCAACAACACCTTTTTCTTCATTTCAGAACCTTTGACGATTGCAAACTATATTGAAACACAACTTTTTGTTGGCCCAGACGTCGGTATCGTTAACTCAACCGACTCCCAGGTAGTAAAAACGGGTAAACAATAATCGGACGATTCGGACGAAATGCCGGCAGTTTAACAAGTGTTTGGTAAGTACAAACTACAGATGGGGCAATAGCTTAGTGTTTACTGTTTACGATGAATGTGCGTATTTGTTTACAATTTGAAATCAAATCAGTGTTTTCAAACTGATAAAAGTGGTTATTGGCATATTACAATATATATACACATTAGTATAGCGGGTTGCTACAACTGTCACTACTACCACAGACTATATAATATATATTATATAGTCTACCACGATGAAATACTTTGAACATAATACTACTGTATAAGTATATTATTGTAAAATGCTACGAATACAACTTGGCCGATAATATACTACATCACATATTGTAAAACTACAATAAAATAATACTCTGAAAACCGAACGAAATTATTATGAATGCCAGAATCAGAATTCTATTCATAATAATATTTAAGTCCATGGAGTTTATAAATTAAGATTTTTTATTTTTTTTGAATACTACAACACTACCGAGCTAAAAAGCATAAAAAAATACGCGTACCGGGTGGAGGTAGATTCGTAGAAAATATATTCTACTGCAGATAATTCTTATTATACTTAAATAACAATGATTTTTTTAAAATTATACAAATACCCGAATACGCTTATTGTTATTATTATAAATCATTTTTTTCAATAAGTTTAATTAACTTTTGGGGAGCATTTAGCATTAATTACGTATAAAAAAAAGGCGGGCAACTGGCAGGTGAGTATCGCTGTATTGTACAGGTGTAGATGTCACGACTCACGAACGGTTATATTCGCAAGAAAAATTTTTTGTACGATCCATTTCATTATTATCATGGAATTTTTTGTTTGGACGCGCTAATTTCTGAAACTATCAGTCAGCTTTACATAATTCTTTTTGCCTTTGCTAATCCAATTCTTGTGGAAGTTTATAAAATATTCGTTAAATATCGTTATTAATTATTCAGAAATTATAGAGGAGCGGCGGATACTTGCAACTATGCGTATATAATGTATAATATTTACTTGACCTGGAACTCCATGTATACTTACTAATCCAAACTTACATATTATATTATGATAATTAATATCCAAAGTCATTTTATAGTGACAGTAGGTACAAAAAAAAAAAACACTAATGTATAATTTATTTACAATAATTACTCAGCTATCCATTTATCAAATTTTTAAAGTCTTTGGTAGTGAAGTATAAAATTTGTCCTCTAGGAACAATAATACGTAGGGTTTTCACCACCCTAGTCAACTTTAACATTTCTATATACGAATAGGTACTAGATAATATAATAATTAAAAATCGATAGATTTCGGTAGATGTCGATTCACAATTGCATCAATATTTTTATTTAAGTATTTAAATATATATATATATTTTTTGGCTTATTTCGGTCCTTGTAGGTCCATCGCCGCTTCTATTACACATCTCCATACTTCTCTGTTCTTCGCCAGTTGTTCTCCCTCTCGTATTCCCTGGAGCTTGAGGTCGTCTCTGACTCGGTCAAACCATCGTTTTCTTGGTCTCCCTCTCGGTCGTTTCTTGTAATTTACGTATTTAAATATTACTGACATTAGTATTTTAAAATACAATCGATTCTATATAAACTGTAATTTTATTTAAAACTAATATTATATGTACGATATAGGTAGTAGGTAGGTACCTACCAACAATTTAATTTAATCTGAGCACATTATGACATATTTTTTCATTTGTAATATTTACCCTTTATTTTTATTGATAACTTCTTTTCTTAATAGCCAATAAAATTTAGATGACCGAAAGGCGAAAGTGTCGAGCATTCAAAAGTTTAACTTTATAATATAAACACTATTTTCAAATTTTAAATTCAAATTTAGACGAAGTTAAATGTCTAAATAATATTATAAAATATATTTATTTATTTATTTAGCAATAACAATTTTAGTTATTTTGTTATAGTTTAAAAATATTACCCGCTTGGATTTGAAACTTTTACGTACCTACTTATATTATTAAACTTTATACAAATAGGTAATGACTTTTTAAAATATTTGGATTAATTGTTAATTATTATCAACTATCAAGTTATTAATATTTTATACCAAACACACAAAGCCACAAAGGTCTATGATTTTTATCACGAACCTAGTTCACACCGTTTAATAACAATAATGTTATTATGTATAGTGTATAATATGGTGTATTCTACTATTCTATTTTTTAGAAAATAATAGAACATAATGGCGAAATATTTCAAGTTTCTTCGGCTAATAGGTACCTATATTATTATAAATTAAAACGATCGGTTATACTGGTTATAGCATGATATAATATTATTTCTATAGAAGTATTTGTTTCATGGTTTACCTATAGGCCTATAGCTTAAAATTTTAAAATGGTATATTGATCGATTGATGTACCTTTGTTTAATTATAAGAACATAATACTGTGTGTCCTTACCTTAGGTCCAGGACCGGATTTTGGGGAGGGCAACTGGGGCGACAGTCCAGGGGCCTCCACAAAAGAGGGGCCTCCACAATAGTGACTTCGGGAAAAAAAATCTTTCAAATAACAAATGCGCTGTCACCCCGCTGTTCCGTCAAAAGGTTAAAAAATTATTCATTTTATTTGGAAAATAATTTAGGACCAGGGGGCCCCCACTCCTTTGATGCCCCTAGGCCACCACTCCTCTAAATCGGGCCCTGCTTAGGTCATAGGTATACTAGTATATGATCTAAGGTCCGTACTATAGACATATTATATAACATTCTATTGTTATTAATGATCCTTATTCCCTACTACTTGTTTACACTGTGGCTGTTTACAGTCTCACAGATGAGACTAGGAAGTAGGTACACCATAGAATAAAGATAATGACTACACTACTGTCCTACTAACTAGGTACAGTAAGTTGTCAGTTACAGTACTTGCTATTTATTTTGGTTTTAAATGAAATACAAAATAAATATTATGTATTTGATAATAATGTAACAAAAAAAAACATATGTAAATTGATATGATAAGAGATTAGAGATAAAAATAACAAATGTTTGTAGTTTTGTATATTCAGCATTGTGCTTTGTAGGTACTAGGTAACAATAAGAGTTGCGTATGTAATTAATTTCATTGAAATTACATCACAAACAGTTTATTTAAGTAAGAACGTAATACACACTTGTTTAACAATCACGATACAATGACAAATATGAGATGCCTATTGTTATAAATAGTCATGATGACTGAATGTAAAGTCCCTGTATTTGTTAGTCCCCAATCATTAACTTTCAGTTTGGAGGACAAGTCATCCCACAGGCAAATAATTACACTATTTAATCCATACGACTTTCCTGTCAGATTCAAAGGTAAATTCAATACTCATTTTTTATATCTATAAGTATTTTTATGTTATTATTTGTTCAGTTTTTTGTACGTGCACTAAAAAATATACTGTAGTTGAACCAGAAGGTTCAATAAGTGCTAGTTCTCGAGTGGATATAGTTGTCAGGCACAATGCTCCAGCACCAGCATTTTGCGATATCAGAGATAAATTCCGAATACAAATGCAATATTATACAACCAAAAAAGTTATTGGACACAAGGATGTTGAAACAATATTAGTAAGGTCTTCCGATAACTTTGAGCTACCAGCTGAAAATTTTAAGCAATTACTCAGAAGTGATATATCTAATGATAACTATGATAATGAATCAGAAATAAGACAACATTTCAATACAAGTAAGCTATTTTTAATTTAAATTAAAAACTGTAATGATCTTTTTAAGTTTTAGTATAATATTATGATTCAAACCTTAAATATCATTAATACATATATAAATCATGTATTCCACAATATTTTTCATGTTAAATTATCACTTTTAAAATGTATAACACAGTTAGAAACTTATTAACTACTATGTAAACATATCATTGTTAAATTATAAGTTATAAAACTTATTTGAAATTTATAATTTGTTTATTTCAGTATCAATTTAACTTCTAAAATTAATAGAAATAAATTATTTAGGTAATAGGTATATGTAATTTTTAGTTTGTATGGTTAATATAGAACATCTTACATCAATAATATATTTGAATATTATTATTAATTTCCCAACTACACACATCAAATAGTATTTTAATATAAATTGATGTCACCTTATTAATACTTAACATCATTACATAATTGCTTCATTGATATTAATAAAAAGTAATTATCTTTTTAAAAATATTTTAGATACTACAGGGCCAAATTTTACAACTTTATTAATGGCTGGTGTATGTATTTGTGGATTACTTTTACCATCATCTGAAGATTCAGACATTTTGAATTTTCGTATTTCTTTCCATTTAAAATTAGCATTGGCCTTTGTTTTGGGTAAGAATATATATTATAATTGACTAGAATTTATGGAACATTATTTCAGTGCAATAATGCAACTTATATTAATTAATAATATCTAATATTTATTATTTCAGGTATGACGACAATAACAATATTACAACATCAATAATGCACAGGGATATTGTTACTTAAGAATGTGCTTGATAACAATTATTTGAAACTTTTGTGCCCAATATGTATGTTTCCATCATTAGTTATTAGATATTAATTTATTTTGAAATATTAACCTAAGCTATTTGATAGATTATTCTAATATGTTTTTGCTATTTGAACTTCTTGAAATAATTTATTATTGATTATACTATTATAGTTTCAAGATCTATATCATGTTTCAAAAATTATTATTTATTATCAACCTTTTAATGCCATACAATTTGCACTAATTGATACATAACTATATTAAGACTATTATACATTTTTGTTTGTATAAACACTGCCACCGCTTTTTTATGGATTTTTTTAAATGTCTTATCAAACATTGGATAATTGGGTTTTGTAAAAAAAATTGTAAATAATAAATTGTATTTTTTTTTATATATATATGTATAATTAATATTTAATTAGCTTTTTTCATTAAAGAATTTTTTTTATGAACAATTCATGTTGGTTTTATTCAGTGTAATTTACATCTTATAAACACTAGATACCGATTTGATACTTTCATTATGTGTTTTATATTCTAGAATTGTATTGGGTGGCAAATTTAATACTCTGCGTAGTGTATCTCTTATTCTGTTAGTAGCCCCTTGATCATATGAAGTTTTGTTCCAAATTGATATTATATCTTCCTAAGATAGACAAGTTTAATTATTAAATATGTAAATATTTTAATAGAATAGATGTGTTTAACTTACTTGAAATCTCAATGAAACAACAGCTCCACATATCTCATCACCCACCATAAACTGTTCACCTAACATCGCTAAAATGAGATTCTCCCAGCACCTTGATGCTAAGCCTTTACGTATTCGTAAAACCCATTTTCCACCCCTGGCATTTGATTCATCCTAAAAATTAAAAATAAACAAGAAATTACTTTAATTTTTTTTCATTAGTTTGTTGAATAAATTAATGTCACCAATACTTTACCTCCCACATTGGTTTGATTCCGACTTTAAATAAATGGAATTCACTGTGTGATTGTAAGGCACACGGCCTTACCATATGACTATATATTGTCCAAAATTGTTCAACTGAACCAAACCTTGCTAGATATTTAAGATTTTGGTCATAACTAGGGGTGTTTCCTGGCTTACCGGGGAATCTACGACTAAACCAAAACCAATATTGATGTTGAAGTTTATGATCTCCAGAAGGTATTGACAATGGTATCTAGACAGAATTTAAAAAAATATATTAAAATGAGGTTTGTTTAAAATATTTTCTTTAATTAAACAAAAATTATTAAGTGGCAAATTATATAGTTATATTTAATATTGGAACTAATAATTTAAAGCTTATTTTTAAATTGTTGTTTACTTGTTTCCATAAGTAATTAAATAAAAAATAATAAGTTTATGTTAGATTAAATTTGTATCTGATATAATTTTAGTAACTTTTATACTATCAATTATTTAGAATGTTCAAATGAATAATTAAAACATATATACTTGATAATTTTTTTTTAAATGTATTTATATTAGTTCATAAATTCGTAATATGTTTAGAGTTCTGAACTTAATTTTTATTAGAAATTATAGAAATTATAATTAATAATCATAATCATCAAGTAAAATATTATTTAAAAAACCCAAGATAAAAATATATTTATTTATTTATTAAACAATATTAACGAATATTTTTTAACAAATTACTTTTGAGGTTATAACTAAGTACCTTTTCTATTATATTTTTATTATTGACACTATTTAAAATATGATAAATCTTAATTTAAAACCTTAAACCAATTAAATACAGAATAAATTAATGTTTTACTATGGTACAATTTTATCAATTTATTTAAAAATCTAAATTAGTAGTTAGAGGAGTAAATAATCTTACCCATAATACATTTGAATTTAACTTTAAGTAAACAAAAGTTAATATCATAAATAACCTACATAAATGTAGAAAATCTAACTTTTTATTTTGATTGTTCGGTAAGTTACACTTAGGTCAAAAGAGAAAAACCACTTTAATATACTAACTATATTGTTCAGACCTGCATTGTTAAAAAAAATAAAATAAATAAAACGATATGCATCACTAACTCACTAACTAAATCTTATTTATAATACTTTGACCATATTCAATACACATGTTATTGACACAATCAGATGTGTAAATGTGTACTGAAATCATTTCAATAAAATAATAATAATTCATATTGTTTTGATAATATTTTACATAAACTACGAATCTATAATTAAATGATAATAAACATTTTATACTAACATTAATTAATTTGTCAGCAAGCGTCATATCTTTGGATGTAGTGTTCTCATCTTCACTCACAGTTTTCGATCTAAAATTAAATACATCACATTTTCATATTTAAAAACAATTATATTAATCATAATACTAACCCTTCAAATTTACTAGCCATAGTATTTTAATTAAATGCAATAATAATAAGGTTTATTCAACTATTTCAAATATTTACAAAATAATATGGAACTCAAATATTCACAAAATTCACATTTCACAATGGTTTGAACACGTTATCACGGAAATGCTCGATTTTTAGTTTATCGTGTGTTGTGGCGATGTAAACAAAAAAAAAAAAACCAATGATAAGCGGTAACAGTAAATTAATGTTTGATTGTATTATTGTAGGTATGTAATGATTTCAAAATTTTAGTACTTTGAAAGTTCTATTTTTAAATAATTATGACAATAGACTTATCGCTACGAAATTATCAATTATGAGTGATTCTTGTAGTGAAAATACTGACTTCTTAGTGTCATTGCCGTCAGATTTCTTTCAAGTCCACTCTTCAGATAGTGAAAGTGAAACGTTAGAAGACGCAGTCACTGAAGAGTTGTCGATCAGCTCAAATAGTTTCAAAGGCGTAATTGACAATTTAGTAACAAACTTAGATACTTTATCACATCAAATTAATGAAATTGAACAAATGGAAACTAGCTATATAAGCAATGGTTTATCCAGTCCTCTTAGTGCTTCCTCACCTCTAAAACGAAATGCTGAAAGAAAATTAAACTATAGTTCAATTGATTCCCTAATGCATGAAATGGTGAATACTTATGAGTACAATGATAAGTTATTAAGAAATGTAGGTAATGGTCAAGCTCAACGTAATGTGAGTTTTCAAGAAAAAGATGTAAGATCTCCAGTTAAAACCAAAGAACCTATTTCCGATGGATTAGATGATAACAAATTACAGAGGTATTTAATTTATTAATTTGTAATTTTTTTATTATTTTTATATAATATACTTTTTATTTAAGTTTATGTGATGACTTGGAAAATGTAACTCCACGTGTAACTACAGCTTTAAATGATTACCAAAAATTGGATTCTGTTTCAAAAGAAAATTTGTGGTTGAAACTCGGAAAAGAAATTTATCGTAGACAAGTAAATATATTTTTTAATTTTTTTTTTTTTTGATACTTTATTACTAATACATTTTAAAATACTTTTAATGATGTAACAATACATTTTTTGATATTTATTAAATGTTACAGAATATAGAAAAAAAAGTTATAGATTTAGAAGAAAAGTTAACAAATTATGAAAAAAGAATGGTTGAATATAAAGAAGTTGATTGCCAAAAAAATAATCTACTTGATGATCTTGCTGCACGGTCTGCTATGATTTTAAGTCAGGTTAGAGCATATAGTACAATCAATGAAAAAATCAACAGAGATTTACAATCTGAGCGCAAGAATAAAAAGGAAATTTTGGAAGCAATGAAGGAAAAAATTGAACATTATAAAAATGATACGGCTAAAGCTATTTCTCGAAGTAATTCTTATAAAGCTCGAACAGAAAATGCTGAAAAAAAATTAAATGAGTTATTAATTAAATGCCAAAAAGTAGAAGAACAAACAAAACAATTACAACTAAGTATTGAAAAAAAAAATGAAGAAAATGAAAGACTTCAAAATGAATTGGTTAAATTACAAGAAAAAAATAAAAACGTGAGTTTAAATGAAGTAGAATTGCTTAATGCGTCATCAAAGAAACTACATAATTTAGTCACAATAATTGATAGGTTGTACAAAATTATATAAATAATTATAGAAAATACAACTAAAACTTTATATTGTATAACCAATATAGCATGTTAAGCAATGACGTATTAAACAATTTCTACTGTAGTAATTTAAAAATAATATTAAGTATAAAATCAAATGTTTAATTTTCTAGATAAGTGAAAAGTGCAATAGATCAATAAATAAGTGTAGTGAATTAGAGAAAGAAGTATTAGTATTAAATCAAGAAAAAAAAGTACTATGTGAGAAAACATTAAAATATGATCAGCTTTTAGACCAAAAGCGTAGAATTGAAGACATTGTGGATCAATTGAAAAATACTGAGGTATTTAAATTATTATCTTAAGAGTAATTAGGATTTAATAAAAAAATATTAAAATGTTTTTATTAATAGTATTATTATAATAAATTTGTAAATGTTGTTTTCTAGGCACAAACTGCAGAAGAACTTAATGCAGCAAAAGAAGAACTCAAAACTGTAAAAAATGATTTAAAAGGTTTTTATCAAAAACAATTAGATGCTATGCTGGCAGAAAAAGTATCTGATTATCAACGTAAATTAGATGGAATTGTTCAAATTACTAATGAGGAAAATAAATTGATAAAACTTCAAATGAATAACCAAATAATTAATTTTAAAGAACGGTTAGAAAAACTTCCAAATTGCTTTTAAAATAAAAATAATTAAAAAAATGTCTGATATTTAGGTATGAAAAAGAAAAGGCACAACTAAATTCCAAACACAAAGAAGAATTGGAACATTTTGAAGAACTTTTAAAAGATAAATTAGAATGTATTTCCTCATTAGAAAAACGTTTAGAAGCTGAAGTTCAAGAAAAACGACAATTAGTTAAAAGTGTAATGGGTGTAGTAAAAAATGTGAACATTGATAGTCAATCAAATTCAGTAAGTAAAAAGCTGATTTTACCTACTTGAACCATAATGTTTTTTTATAATATTTTACATAATATAGATATATATGCAGGGCTAGTGCAAGCAAATTTTTATGTGTAGGCAAAGATCAAAATCGCCACCTCTTGTTTTATAATTTTTTCTTATATGCCGCCTCTATATACAAATACAAATTTTTCCGCCGTAGGCTTGGGCCTACGTTGCTTACGTTCATAACCGGCCCTGTATATATGTATTAATTAGTATTAATATGTATTCTTAATAGTTATGAACAATAAATTATTAACATTTTTGTAATATTTCAGAAATTAACTAATGATATTAAATATCCAAGAAAACACTCTAATAATAATAGTAATTCATCTTCAAAATTAGAAGATGATTTTTCGTTTTTTGAACAAGAGCATTTATTGCACCAAGTGACTCCAACAGAGTTAAGAAAACATATTGAAATTGTAAGTGAAGTATATAATATTTATTATTTCTTAAGAACTAAACAATTTTAATGTTTTTTTCAGCTTTTAAATAAATACCCAGGAAACCCTTTGTCACAAAAATGAACATTTCATCATATTATAACTATTGTTTATTTGAGTACTGCATAAAATTTCCAACTATATGTACATACACGTTTTGTTCCTTCAAATATTTCTTTATTCTAATGTATAAAATTATATAATTTATATATACAATTATTGTAATAGCTTTTAGATAAATTATTATATGTACCTTTATATAACTTTTTAAATTTTATAATAAATGTTTTCTCTTTTTTTTTTATGATCATTGTCAATCAAAATATTATTTTTCAATACTAGTAAAAATAAGTTAAATTATAGTATAATTATATTTATTATAAGTACATTAAAAATAAAATGTATATTCTATTTTTATGTATTATTAATTTTGTGGTGAAAATATAACATTTAATACGAGTATTTATACAATTTACTTATATTATTTAGAGTATTAATTTCTTAAAATATGAAACATTAAATAATAACTACTAGAACATAATTTATTTGATACTGTACTAAAATACTGGATGCCGTGTTACCATAATTAGAGTTAAAATGTGCTTTTTTAATTGATTTTCAAATATTTTATTACCAATTTTACAAATCAGCTAGATATTTTTAAATATAATTTTATAAGTTATAAGTAAAACATGTTTAATATGTAGTAGTAGTAAACAGTTAAATATTCAGAGAAGTTTTTTTTGTTATAAAGTAGGAGTTGGGTGTTATTCACCAGCCTTAATTGTAATTGATACAACTTAGGTCACTGTAATGGACACTGAGAAGTTATGTTAAATTTTAAATTAAAATGTAAAATGAAAAACAATTTTGAGAAGATGGTTTACACTAACAATTATTTTTTGTACCATAAATATAACAATTTTTCAAACTAAAGTTTAAATACCAATTTTAGTCTTTGAATACTCGTATAATTTTGTACAATAAATTCCTATACCCAATATGCATTATAAAGGTGATTATTCATGGAATTAAATAATGTTAATAAATCCACATCATGGATATTTTTTAATAATTTGTATGTTGTATGTCCCTAATTATAAATTACTAAATAAATATAAATATAAATATATAAGTTAGCTACTGCAATACTGCATCAATATAAAAAAAAAACAACCAGGACCAGGGTAAACGCCAGAAGGACCACTAGGCGCTAGCCTATGTTAATACTGGCTCTAATCGAATATATTATACAATTTATACACTATATTATTAAATAATAAGTTACTCAAAAATTTTCCGCGATTTGATTAAATGAATTGATATTGATGCTATTAAACTTATATAGACATGAAGGTAATGTACGTAGAGGTCATTGATATAATGGTCGAAGTACCGAGACGTATAGATATTGTTTTATAATGTAAATTTTAATAATATATACGTGTTTATATAGTATTAAAAGTACATAAAATAAAAAGTAAAGTATGAATAGTAATATAGTATGATATTTATGAACATTTTTCACACCCCTCCTTAAAATGTTATTATGCATTCGCTCCTAGAAGCATCAAAACAAAATAACTTATTTCTGTTCAGGGCATAGTTTATTTAAATATTCTAAATACTTAATTTGGCGAAAACGTTACTATCTAAATAGGATTAGTATATTATACGTATTATGTAAACAAATCGATACGTTTTGTATACTCCTTTTATAGGTAAATTACTCCCATAGTAGCCGAGTCCTACGTGGTTTCTATGAAGCTCTTTGATGAATTTCGACACCTAAAATGGCAAGGAAAGTTCATTTTGAATTACTATCAGACGCTGTCAATCCAAAATAAAATTACCATAACTGAGATAATATTGATCAGAGACACTAGATAGACTACAGAGAAAATATGTGACAAAAATTAATGTCTGTGCTCAATGTGCTCAACCATGATTGAAAAAGATTTCTTTCTAACCATGCTATGCATAATATAGGAGCTTTGTAAATTTTGTAGGATGAACACATCGTCACTGTTTGACGACCAGAAATATCTTGTTAGATTTAAAGTTTTGATCTACACTGGAGAAATGATTTGCATTTTACAACCAATGTTTTAACAAGCTTTTTACTAAGGATACAAATTAATTCAATAATTAGAATAATAAATACTAGACACCCGACTAGACGGTAATATTTTGTTTATATATTTAATTAGTTGATTTTTTTTTATTTATTATTACACAAGGCAGTAATAATAATAGTAATAGTAATAATAGTGGTAAACTAAAACTACTAAAGTAGATCCATTTCAATGGTAGCATTATACAGGTAAATATTTTCTGAATTTAGATCATCTACTAAGACACAAAGTCAGGACTAAAAGGCGTTTTTAGCAGGCAACTAAATGTGCATAACTACTTTTGTGTGTACTGTGTACGAAATACACGGTTCATCTTACGAACGCGCTTCGATTTACACTTCAATATTAAATTGACACTACTTGAAATATTCACAAAATATTTATATTACAAGAACTATTAGTCTGAGTATTCATCGAAAAAAAATCAAATGATGTTTGTAATAAATAGATCAAGAAGAGCTCAAAAAATTTGAAAATATACAATTTATTGAAAATGCTTGCTAACCCTTCTTCCATTTTGACATCTCAAAACTCAAAAGAATCAACTAAATTTAATTTTCTATCAGATACCAACTATCACCTATAAAGTTGAAGAACCAGGTATTTTTGTCTATACTATTACAAAAAGAAATAGGTATTGTAAAATTAATTATATCATATTAATTATATATTCATCAAATAATGAATCTAAAACAAAAATAATAAGGTAAAAAGAACATTATTAATTAATAATTGTACACAATAATACAATATTATTTAAAATATCACCTATTCGGCTACTCAATACTCATAAACACATAAAAAAATTCATCATTGATATGCTAATCGCTTATAGTCTTATACTTTAAAGGTCCATGTTTATAGTTCATAGTTCACTTAGCTGATAAGATTTTGATTTTGTGACGTCATTTATCATGCGTATCATGGAATAATTTATTTAACACAATCGTTGATACCTAAACAATATATATTATCGCCAACCACCAAGACAAGACAAGTATCAAATTTAATCTTTTTTTAAGTCTTGATTATCAACTTATTATCATAGTTTAACAGAAAAAAATTGTTTTCAGTTTTTATTCTATAGGTTCAAGTTCTGAACCAGACGTTGACCTCTAGAACTTCCAATAAAACATTTTTTTCAATTGAATATTATTAGTTTCACGAATCACTCATCGGTCTAACCTTCAAAACATTAGACTTCTTCAAGTTAAAAAACTCATACATACATTATAATTTTTAAATTACTAAGTACAAAATAATATGGCTTCCATGGGTAAAAAATTGTTTGAACAACTCAAAAGTAAAGAATTCCGTACTTATTTAATGAGGTAAAATTAATTAATTGCTTATAATTTTTAACGAGTGCAGCAATTGAAATAAGTATGCCTATTTTTTTTATTATTTTAGTACTCATTTTTGGGGTCCAATAGCAAATTGGGGTATACCAATAGCAGCACTATCGGATGTTAGAAAAGATCCTGAATTAATTAGCGGTAAAATGACTGGAGGTAATAAATTTATTTTTAATTCAATTTTGTATTGAAATTGCAATAATTTATGATTTTTCCTACAGCGTTATGCTTATATTCAATGGCATTCATGAGATTTGCGTGGAAAGTCCAACCACGTAATATGCTTTTGTTCGCTTGTCATGCAACCAATGAAGTAGCTCAAGTGATCCAACTTTCAAGATTCATTAACTATAATTATTTATCCAACAAAAAAGATAAAAGTAATGAATTAGCTTAATTATTCCATTTTTTATTTTTGTATACGAGAGTACTATATAATTTAATTTTTAAATCAAAATTTCAATGTGATAGCTTTCTGTAACATGCATTTATAGAAATGCATATCAACTGTGACATACTGACATCCACTTGTCATTATTGTTAACAAATGTTGACAATAAATGTAGATCATGTATTCATATTATTTGCTCATTTTTGTACAATGAGATATACTTGGCTGTTTATACGATTATAAATTGAACGTGTATACTTTAATTTTAAGTATTTTTTCTTTATAATACCGTTATTTATTTTTAATAAATTATAATTGTAGCCTCTAATTCATAGTTTTGAAATTGATTATTTGCAATGAACTTAAACCTGAGATGTGTTTTACATCTATATTGTGTTTAATAATAAATATAATTATTATTTACTATTATTTATATACAGAAAGGAAAAAGACACAATTTACAATATAAGACTTATAATGTTTATTATTTAACGATTACTAATTGGTAAAGTATTTATTCACTAGGATTTAAACTTTTCAACATTAAATAATTTATGAATATTCTCAGAGATATCTGGGATGTTATAGTCAATTATGTACTTACACACACGTTATGATGATAATTGCAAAGAATAATTTATTATCAATATTTTGTAGGAGTGAAAACAAAAAAAAAACAATACTTGTATTGCATATAATTTTGAAAATAAGATAACGGATGTTAATAAATAAACAATTATTGCTTGCAAAATATATTTTAATCAATTAATAATGTAGATTTCAGGATACAATTATCTATATAAATGGAATAAATTTTGTTCTATTCATTTGTATCTTCTATCTAAGCATATAAGTATACTAAGTATACAATTACTTAATGGCATTCATGTAATATGTTATCTAGAGTGTACTATGTAACACATAAGTAAATTATTATGATTCATTTTAAACAAAAAAAAATAAAAATTGTGCTGCTTAAAAATTTTCAACTAATTTTATATTATACTTAATTTATTTTAAAACATTGTTTTTAATATTATATTAAACATTTTAATGATTTATTAATAAACAGTTAAATAATGATTTGTATTGTATTATGTAATAACTGTTGTATGCAGTGTGTAAAATATATTATAATTTATATAGTACTAGTATAGTCTCTATATATAGTAGATCGCATATTGCATGAATGCTCACATGATTATAAACAAAATATAAAATGTAAAAATGGTACTTAAAATATTATCTTACAACAATTAAAATACTGATGTGTTTCCAATGTTAAAAATTAGAATATTATATAAAAATTAAAAACTTAATTATTAACATTTACATAGTTAATATTACTATTTGATCACATTTAATGGACGGATTTAGTTTGAACTTAACATAATATGCATTATAATTGTCAGTTACAGATTATGATAAAAATAAAGTAAAATATTCATTTAAAGAAAGTACTAATAAAAATAAAATTTATGCAATCTTATAAAAATATCAGACCTATAATATATATAAAAACTTAATTCTATTTGGAATATTAATGTCAAATTAATTTATGAGTTTCAAATAAGAGATTCAGTCAAAATAGATTGAAAAATTAAAAATAAAATATTTGAAGGGTTATAACTTTGGGTCATTTATAAATATCAATTTAACACATTAAATAATATATTTTTGATAGAACACATCAGTCGTAATTTGAATACTATCTATTTAGCCCACATTAATAAACTACACAAAACTAATATCATAACGTAAAAAACATTACTAAGAGGAAGTGCAGCTCCAGCTATACGACATTTGAAAGTATCATACCTATGAAAAACCATAAAATGTTAGGAATACTCTTTGAATATACTAATTGAGCATAAAAAAAATATAAATACCTAGTTTTATTGTTATGTAACATGTGCATAAACTCATCTTCCATCATTTGGCCGTCAAAATAAGTGAAATCTTCCTCCTCAAATGGAAATTCATAACCTTGTATACATTCGCATTTGTAACCACCAGTGTCATAACCACGCCCTTGTATTGGTACACACTGAAATATGATTTTTGTTAAGTCAAGTATTATAAAAACTAATATAAATTAAGATGTAGAATAAAGTATTTATTTTTATATTGATATTTAAAATAAATTGTCAATCTATAACAAATGCTTTTGAAATTTATTTTATGTAAACACTTTATCCTGCATTTTTTTAGATTATCAACAATATGTTTTCATACATATGAACTGCGTTGATCGCATTTATGTGTTCCTTTAAATGCGTTGGGTTCATAAAATTTTTGAGGACACTGATTTATGTCCAAATTCAAAAGTGGCATAGTAACTGTAATTGCTCCTCTGAAAATAACATATACATTTCATTAAATTAAATTAAATTTTAAATTCTATTGAAGAGTATGGTATATTAAATACAAATAAGATGTAGTACAATAAACAAGAAACAAGTTAAAATACTTATTTATAGCTTAAAATACAGTTTAAATATTGAAATAAAAACCAACTTTGATAATAGGTCAATTCATTAATAGAACTTACTTAAATTCTAATTTAACTTTAAGACTATCCCAGCCAAAGAAAGGAACAGCATAACGAATGAACCAATCTTTTGCAGGACCATTACAATCGTAATAAGGAGCTGACCAATAACCATGATCCAAATTTGCAGCTCTAAAATTTAATTTCAGTTTTGTATGAATAAAATTATATTTGTATTTGTTAGTTAGTTAATTACTTGTAAAAGGTAGGGTAATATTCAAATTTGTTCAAATGACCTCCTTCTTCAGTATAACGTAATTTTAACTTGACATAAAACTTTTCTAAACTATCAAAATTAGTGGACCAACGTTGTTTTGTAAAAGTAAACCATTCTTTATTTGTATATACTTCATCTAAACATTTAAATAACCATTACATTAATATAAAATAATAAATTAGGTATGTATGAAATAATAATATTAACTTGCCAGACTTGTTTAATCTGGCTAAATCTTCAACAAAGACCTTACGACCATAATTTACTGTTTTATAAGCGTATGGAGCAAACAGAGTACGGTTAGGAAATTTATTTGTATCCCAAAATATACCAGCTGACCAAATTTTAAAATCAGCCATTACAATAGCTAATGCTTCTCCAATCATTTGATCTTCAGATAAATGCTTGTCAGCCAATCGGGTACCAGAGTAAACCTCTTTTGGATCAGATATCTGAAAAAAGTATTTATTGAATAAATATAAATAAAAATGTTTTATAAGTACAAAAATAAGTTACTTGTAAAAATGCGCTAATAAAATTAGCAAGGCGAACAGCCATTTTAGCTTCATTGGCAAATTGCTGATGTGCTCCAAATCCATAGTCACCTAAAAGTTGTAAGTCTTCTTTACGATAACTAAAAATTCAAAAAATTAATATAATCAATTTAGATGTTTAAATGTTTTAGAGAATGTTTTACTTATGGCAATTATTTTGATTTATTCCTCGTATGGAATTGATAACTTCATGGATATTGATATGTGAATCTTTTACAGATCCTAATCCCGGTGTAAAGTTTTTGTATTCAGAATTTTTTTCTAAATATTGCTCACGAAGATATGGATCCATTTGGCTTGGAAAAACAATTTTACTTTGAAGCCCTTAAATGAAAATGATTTATATAAGCAAATTTATTTGGTTTTAGATTCATATTAAAATAACATACATCCAATCCGTTTACAGTCAAATACTCCACTGTAATACTGTTCAAGCGTTGCCCGTTCTATAATTTCTCCAAGGAATGGACGGCGAACTGTATTTCCTAATCGATAACCAGGTAAACATCGACATTGATATCCACCTCGCCGAAAACCCCATCCATCCAATGGTTCACACTATAAATATATATATAAATGTTATTAATTTATTATAATTAATTCTTAACAATATTTACAAATCACTTACTAGAGTAGTTTCTTCTTTACATTTTGCCGTATCTGCAAAACGGTTAGGTCCAGAATTTCCTGCACTTATAGGACATTGATTAATGTCTATTCGCTCAAAATCCATTTCTATTACTGATACAGCTGTATAACTGAATAATTAACATATTATCACATATTAATATAATAATTCATAATAGTGATTAGTATCAAAAAAGAACTTACGTAGGGTATTCAACATGTCTAAATCCAGTATGTCGAGGATATATATCAGCAATTGGTACAACAGCTGCTACTAACCACTTGTTACTACGCCCACAATCAAAATATGGTCTTGTCCATTTGATCGGACCAGGAATATCATCAGCCCCTAATGCACAAAAAATATTATATTAACATCAAAATATTACAACATTTTTTGAATAAAATTGTTAAAAATATTAAAAATTACCTGGTGGCCCATGGAATGTGTGTGTTTCATTTGTGTTATTGGCATAACGAATTTCTACTTGGTAAGTAGTCTTAGTATCATGGCGTCCAACAACATTATCAGGAAGCCATTTTGAATACCTAAAAATATATTGTTTTTAAACTAATATATAATCATTCAAAGAATAAAACAAATAATTAATTACCATTCATTAGTTCCATAATGTTTCGACGTATAATCTTGTGTAAGACTTTCATTAGAAAATGCACCTAAATCTCTGACAGTAAATGTATTTAAGGTTGACATTTTTTCCAAATGTATAGGATCATTGAAATCATCAGCTCTAATTATTAATAAAAATTCAATATTCGAAATGTATTAACCATTACATTACATTCAATTAGTATAGATGAATTATAATTACCGAAATGTCCTGGGAGCAAAGTATGGAAATGTTTTATTGAAAAATCCTCTATAAGATGGTGAATAAGACATATTTGGTGCAAAATATATAGCACTGGCATTAATATGAGAATTAGCTGATACATCAGCAACTGTCGATAAGAAATAATACATCATACCCGGATCGTATGTATCATTAATTGCTGGTCGTATAAATCTAGCTTGTGATATATAACTAAAGAAAAATCCTCTATTTAATGCCATGTTGCTTAAATGCAGCAAAGCTGTACGATTGGGGAATACAGGATTTATCACGACATCTTTTATATCTGGTAAATGCGACACGGTGTCTTCGGGTAAATATATCTCACTCAGTGGTTGAAAACCACAGTTATCAGCATTTATTTTGTCTAACTTATGACGAATTTCATCCACTGCGTCTTTAGGTTGCCATTCATACTGAGCGTTCGTCCAGCAGACGAACATAAACAACAAATACGTTAGGTGAAACATTTTTTTTTGTTTAAGCGCTCTTTCAGACTTTTATACACATTTAAAAAAAAAAAAAAAAACTTTTACAGACAAAAAAAACTAATTGAAAATGAAAAACTTTAATTAAAACACTGGACGATTAACAAAACACGAATAACATTATGATTATTGATCACGAGTGTCGATGATGTTAATCATATTTTATTTTATAATTATAACTAATGTATCTTAAAAATTCGTCGTATACAGGTGTAGGAATTTTTAAATATAACTGGGTGGAGTTTTGTTTTGTTTGAATTGTTTTGTTTACATGTATCAAAGTTCTAGGTTATCAACAATTGATGTGATCCCTAATCAGCGACTTGTTGCTGACAGTGTAACCAAACTAAAATTATTTTTTTCATTTATAAAACCATTGATTAAATATTATATTTTTAATCAATGATGAAACGTACACCGCCATACTTAAAATCTATGCTTATAGGTAGGTAGTAGGTACTGCAAGAGAAATATTATAGGTATTAAAATATGTTTAGGTGTCCATCGAAACCAGAAGGTTTTTAAATTACATAATTGACTCAATAGACATGGATGGTGATTTCCTACACTTCGAGGTTTTAAGTTTCCCGGGAAAATCGTGTATCAATAATCAATATGCTTCATCTGTAATCTGTATTACTTACCAAGGTATTTTTAAACTTTCACTATTTCAAGTTTTAGCACATCCAAATTATTATTTAACGTGTTCAGTAAATGCTTAAGAATTAAGATTTATGATTTGATTTGTTTCAAAATGTGTACTATGGTATTTAAATAATAATAATTAAATTTAATACCTAGCTATTATTTATTAATCTGTAGGTAAAACTGTATAGAACTTCATTTATTTTTGACAATCATGTTTTTTGGATTATCCAATTTTTTATGTTAATATAGCATACAAAAAGTGCGGCCTTATCAGTTATTATTATAGTTCACACTTGAGACTGTGTTTTGACCTTTTAAAGATTCAAAGTATTCAACAATATTATATTTCTAGTTTAATAGTATTAGTTAGAATTATAAAAAAAAGTTGAATTCACTATAATAATTAAATAATAACAAGAAAATGTCTTTTAAGTGACTATAAAATCTATTGAAGACACATAAAAATATTAAATATATCAACAAGGCCGTAACAGAAAAAATATTTCGGGGAAGGTCCGACATTTTTTAAAATATATGTAAATACCTACTGCAGAACACTTGTCATTTTTACGTTTAAAGTATAAAATTTAATTATTATCGTTATTAAAAACATAAATCGTCGTAATAATATTCAATTTACATAATAGTTAATTATTTTCTAATAAAATATTTTCTACTTTTAAAAATTTCAAGAGGGGGGCCGGACCCATGAACCCCACTTACGGCCTTGATTTTCAATATCTACTTACATATAGTTGCATACTAATATAAACTTAATAATTTATTAGTACCATAGAATAAATAAATATTTCTGTAGATATAGGAACCTATTCTTAAACAACGGATATCTTCTATATAATATTTTGTGTATGAAAATGGAAAAAAATGAATGTATAGGATTTAGGAATACTTAATAATAACTTAATACAATACAATTTACAGGGGATTTTTTATTTTTACATTAATTAAAATATTACAATATAACTCGATGAAAATCGATAAAAATAAAATTACTATAATCCTATAGTTAATTAATTGCGAACAATAGTAGTTTAAAAAAGCAAAAATTGTTTATTATTCTTAACATACAAACTTAAACCAAAAACTTAACCAACGAACGATTTAAATCAATGACGTAATCGTTTGAGATCCATTATGACCACTCGGAAGTCGCCACAACGAATTGAGCCCACAAATGATTATGCCACCAATAATGTTGGTTCTAAATAATTTTATTTTAATCAATTACCTATTTAATAATAATAAAAATAATAAATATTTTAAGCAACAATTAAAATTCTAAAAGAGCATTATTTGCTTTGTGCGTATAATTAATTTTATTTCCTCAGATCTATGTAGTTATTAAATTAGGTTGGTACTTCGATTTAAGTACAGAGTCACTATTTTTGAAAGCATATGCATAACATTTTCATATACGGACACCTTTAAATGTGTACAGGATTCGTATACAAATAATTTTTATGTACTTTCAAAAATAGGGTCTTGAGGGAAGTATAATTAATACTAAATGACAGTCGGTAAGCAATATCCAGGAATTGTCTTAAAATAGAACACTGGAGCTCCTATGCTATGTTTTGTTTTTCTATAGTAATTATTTTGTTTTTTAATATTAGTTACCTATAAAAATGATCAAATGCATGAATAACACAGATATAATATTCGATAACCAGTTTGACAATTTGTATGCTGCCGAGGGATAGGTTACTGAAAGGAATTAAGAATTTTTTAGATTCATTCGTTCTCACTGCCATTAACAGATGCAACTGCTTGTAGATTAGCCATGTATCGAACAGCTCGAGTCCGAGAGGTTTGTTTCCGTTCTGTTCGTTTTACTTTTTTAAGCATGGTCGCCTAAAACAAATTGTTTATATTACTCTTTGGTATATTTTACATATTATAGACTATAGTAGTTTAATTTAAAGATGTATTTCCGTATTAACTTTTCTAAATTAAAAACAAACATAAAATTTAATTTAAATGTATACCTTAGATATATACCTAGTTAAAATTTGTCAAAAATAATATTGAAAAAAGATAATATTATACAGAAAGATAAATTTATTCATAAAAGTACGAAAATACAATAACACTTTAATAAAAAAAGTTAAGATTAAATTTACTTTAGGTTAAACTAGTTGTATATTTGTATATGACATACTTTTAAAGCAGATTTAAGAATCACTAATTCACCAGGTCCTTGGACCCAAGGTTCACCATCAATTTGTACGGGAACTTCATTAGTTAAATGGATTTTAACGTGTCCACCCTAAAAAAAGTATCAGATTTTAGATAAAATAAAATAAAATAAAATAATTATAAAACATACCTGTGAAATTCGTTTAGCGTATCTAAGCCCTGTTTGGATCTGTCCTAAATGAACTACTCCAGATACAGCTACAACCTCCAACATTCCATCCCAGTGATTTGGAGTAGAAAATTGTTCTTCATTACAATTTCGTCCCCATGGCTTAGCTCCTGACCCCCAACTGAAAATAAATAACAAGTATTATTGTTTGTTTTTAAAGTAATATTAAAAATTCGAAACCTCAAAATATTTAAAATAATAAGTCCTTCGAGTTGAGGAAGTACTACTAATTTTCCATCTACTTCCAGGCGAACTCCGTGTTGAAGATTTTTACAAGGTGGATGGATTATTTTACGTAACCCAACGTTTAAGTATTCAATCTTGTTACCGATTCTGTAATAAATAAATTTTAACGTAAAGCCTTTCAATATTAGATAATAGTAAAAAAAAATATTCTATTGAGTCTAAATAAGTATAAAAATATAGGTACCTAATACGCATAAATAAGTAGTTACAAATTGGTATTAAAATTAATTTAATTACTATGCAAACATAAAAAAACCTAAATAAGATATTTGTACATATTTAAAATCACTAACATGATATTATGCAGTATTCATGTTAATATTTAAAAAAGTCAAAAATAAAATAGTGAAATTGATTAAAAGTAATACTAAGTATAAAGCAAGAATATAAATGAATAGAACTAAGCATGGTTAACTTTTTGAGTATGTTATAATCAAATCCTAGTTAAATATATTATCTTTAGTCACGACATATTTTAAATGTTTTTGTGATGTACGTTATATACCTACTATACGATCTAAATTGCAATACAGTATGCGATCGATTTTTGTAAGAAAATTGTTGGATCTAGCTTGTACTTTGATGGGTCAAAAGTAGAAATGTCACAGTGTTTTTTTTTAAATAATCGATAAAAAATCATTAAATAGGAAACCACTCAGCTGTACTTATAGATGTCCAGTGTATACTATATATATAGTCATTGATAAGTCACTACTGTAATGGATATGTTAAGCTTGAATTCAATGATCAATCATTGTAAATGTTTCTGAACGATGACAGTAACATTTTGGTAACCAATGTTACCAAAGAATTATTTTAATAAAAACAAAACAATTTTAACAAATATTGGTAATTTTTTTCCCGATAATTAAAAAAAAATATTAGGAGTTTTCAATTTTGACCTCCCAAAAGCACCCCTAGATGGTCTAAAATAGATCCCACTTGTTACCAGAAACCATTCACAAATATTATGATTGGAGAATTTTTTCTACACGATACAGTGTCTTCACTTTTCAGACACAAAACAAAATAAAATAACATTCATTATTGTAAAATCAATACAAATATATGGATAGTTGTTAAAATTGGTAACCTTGGTTACCAAAAAACTTAAACCGTCTCCGCTAAGAATCGTTATTCGTTGTATAGGTACAATGATTTATTATTCTGGTGTCAAAATTGAAAGTGCAATATGTTATTGAAATGTATTCTTTTAATCTGATAAAGAATGAAAGTAAATAGTTGAATATTTTACATAGGTATATGAACTAATACCAAAAAAAAAAAAACTTAACTTAATTGTACTAAATGTATCTAAATAAAAATAAATAAGTGTGAGAAAATTATGCATTCTGTGTAATTCAATTTTTTTTTTAATTTTATCATCAACTTGTCAAGTAATTTACAAATTCAAACTATATAGATAATTTTTTAATATGTATATTGCATGATACAAATTACAAGTTATTCAAAGTTGATTACAATAACAACCATTTTGGTCGAAAAAAAAGCGGTGATCAAGTAAAAACACATTTTTTAATAGACTTAATTCGTCGGCTACCAAAAATCAAGTATTGATTCGATGTATTAAAATAATATTTTATTATTTAGTTATGTACAGGGAGGTCATTAAAAATCATACTAAAAATAGGTATTTTATGTGATGTGATATATGACTTAAGGAAAATACTTAATGTTAACTACACTGTAAGGCTGGCTGTTTTTTACTAAGAAACATTTAGCATAATTGTATATTAAAAAATACCAAATTGTTTTAAGTAGGTATAAGAGATCATAATTGTTAATTGAACTTATTAACTTATGTTAAGTCAATCATTATGATTTAAATTTGAAATTAATTATAAAAATGAGTTTTAAATTATATTTAATGTATTGACGTAGTTGATTATTTAATAAAATGCTTACCGACTATTAAATCTTTCTGGATTTTTTTCTCGAGCTTTATGAAAGGCAAGACATAAATCAGCATCAATGCCAATGCCAAAATAATTATTCATAACAAAAATTTGAGTGTTATCTTCACTCATTCCTGTTATAAAATATAAATAAAAGATAGATAATATATATTATATATACATCATAAATATACATATTATACACGTATACGTATATTGAACTTACCAACTGAATTAGGCACATGAATTGGTCGACCATCCGCCCTATCTTCATGGTGAATAACCACTGTCCATCTATCTAATCTAATTTTTTCGGCTTCAATGACATCTTCTAATAAATGTATAGGTTCGTCCGAACCATTGTATCCGGCTCCCCATTTAAGTACACGAGCTAAATCGTTTCCAGTTCCTAATGGAACAATAGCACATGGCGGTGATGAACATTCACTGTCTTGGCCTACGTTATCCAAACACTGAAGCACCCAGCCAATTGTACCATCACCACCACAAACTAAGATTTTGTAATCTCTAATATGTCTGAACACATATAACCTAAAAGTGAAACACTTATTCCAATGACTTGAATACAAAATAAATTACTTAATCTATCATTATTTGGTAAATTCTTAATTTTCGAATTTATTGGTTTTATAAATTATTTAGGAACCTACATATTATAATTGTATTGAATATATATTGTCTTTATATTATAATAAAATAATGTTATTATAATATAATCAGTTATATTATATTACTATGAATCATATAATATTATCAATGTACAGTTTAATTATTATTATTTTAAAACGATGAATACAAACCACAGGGCACAGAGCATTCAGTTATGTAATATAACAAATTATAATATTAGGTCATATTAAATAAATATTTAAAAAGGTGAGCAAACTACCAGCAATAGATAATGGATGTGTTAAATTTCAATTCAATGATGTGTACGAAAAACAATTTTGAGCGTAGATGAGTTATTAACCTATTATAATATACTAATGTTAGTATACTAATATTAGTATACTAATGTTATTAAGTATATTTCATGTGTATATTTTTGTATCGCTATTAAAGTTTTTAGTTTTTAAGTTACTTATTTTAGAATTATAACAAAATAAAGAACTTAATGTTGAGTAAAAATATTAGTTTTTCCTTGTTATTTTGATAAGTACTACTGTATTAGGTTCTTTATTTTTAAATATCAACTAGATAACATTTTCTAATTAAAACTATTATTTTAAATTACACTTAAGTACTATTAATAAATAAATATTTGTAATACCCGGGTAGTGGTCCGCCGTTTCCCAAATCGAAAACTTGATAAGGATTAAGCAGCTTTCGGAAACTAGATATCAAGCTCAAACCTTGACAACCTCCTGATTTGACATTTACAAATACTAATAATGGTTGTGTTTCTGCTGGTACCATTGCTGGGTCAATGTTCGGTAATAACATAACTAACAAATGTTTATTTTCATATTCTGAGCCTCTAAGAAGATACATTGCGTTCACAGCAGTTTTAGTGTCATTGTACATAATTACCAACGAACCATACTCGTAATAAATTGGTCCAATAGTTTCAAATTTACAATCTATAAAAAAATAAAACATCATTTGAAAATATATTCTTTTTCTCATTCCAATATTAGTTCATAATAATAAAAATTAGTTACCAGCTCCTAAAAATGTCATTAAAATATTTTCGTATGTTCGCTGAGATAAATTTGTCGGCAAATTTCCAACAAATAAAGCAATATTAGGCCCATGAGGGTCTTGTTTAAGTTGCAAATAGAACCGCATTAATTCCATTTGTCGAAGAGATTCTTGCCCAATATGTTTTATTATATCTAATGGTTTTTCATCAAAATCTAATACTCGTTCCGTCACTTTAAAACAGTAAAAAATTTATAAAATAGTAAAATAATTATTTCATTTTTCTGATGCTTGGAAATATACCTCCATGTTCCAATAAAAGCTGACTGAGCCTATAGTCTGTTGAATTGTGTGAAGTAAATCCGAATCGAGCTAAAGATTCAACGATTAGATCTTTGGCTGTGGTTTGTCGATCGACGGAAACTACGCAAAATGGTATATCAGTCTGCAGGCGCCCTGGATAAACTCTTACCAAACCACCGTGACTGTCTTGTCTGAAATAATATTTGGATAAATAGTAAATAAATTTAATTTTAGAATTAAGTTAACTAACTTTAGGCGTAGAAAAACAGCAGGCTTCTTTCCTCCCAATCTAGTAACATTATTTATTGGATTAGGGTCCACCAGTATTGGTTCGTTTAAGCCATACGCGTCAGTCAAATAAAAGTTTTCTAAAATTATAAAATAAATAATTCATTAAAATAACTCACACAAAAATTGGTTTATAGTACAGTATTATAGGATATATATTAATCATATATATATAAATATTGTATATTAGTATATTACATATATATTTGTCAAAGGTAACCTTTGTCATAGTTATGAACACATAAGTATCTTTGAAAGAAAAAAGATACATAGATCGATTAAAAATGATAAGGAAATTAAAAAATATATAATTCTTTAGTATAAAAAAATAAACGGAGTACAACAAGAAGCATATAACTCTTGAATGGCTTGAGGCTGTTTGACAAGCGGATAGAAAAGCACGTTGATAATAGTAATTATAGCTATATAAACAAGAAAATTCTTGGAAGAAGATTCGGATGTAGATCACTAGTACAGGAGGGCATATGGAGGGAAATATTCACGAGACAAGTGATAAACTGATACAGTAGTAAATAGTAATTGGTTTTAACTTTTTAAGAGTCAAATATTTTATGAAGTAAAAAAAAAAAATGATATAAAATCTATTTTCAAATAAAGTACCTAACTTTGAAAACAAAAAAAATATTTATTTAAATATTAAAATAATAATAAAACATTTTTTATCATCTACTAAGTGTTTATAAAATATTTAGTTATTCATACAAATGTGTAATTATACTTACATATTACAACAGTTCTATTTTTTTACTAGTTTTAGATTATTTTAAAAATAATAATGTTTCACTCATGTTCATAATAATTACCTGCAGATTGAGAGATGTTTAGTGATTGAAGTATTGTAGAAATGAGCGTTTCGGTTTTTACTGCTTTTGGAACTTTCACCGTGAAACTTCTATGTTTTAGATATGACGCGTCACCATCATATACTTTAACTAATTCTACATAAAAAATCGTGTGTAACATTAAATAAACAATACAATTAGACTACTTAGCAAAAAGCATAATTAATAATGTGTGTGTGCCCAAATCATCCACAAAGAACGTTGGACCTATAAGCACAAATATTTTAGGAGCCCGTTGAAATTTGTAATTTTTGAAATGTTGATGAACTTATTTTATACTAAATAATATTTTATGACATATATATGAGTATTATGTATATATTATTATTTTGATATTTTAAGATGCCAGTTAATTGTTGATTACCTAAAATTTATCGTATATGGGATCCATTATCTCTTGTAAATTGTAATGAGTTATAACTACTCTCGATTAAAATGATGATGTATAAATACTTACTACTAGTACTACTTAACTCCTGGACTAGATTTGATCAGTATTGTGTAATATACTGTTTTTTGTTCACCGAATTATTTAAATAATATTATAATAAGAAATACATTATCTTTCTCAAAATTCTCAAAGACTTAATAATTTATGCTAAATATTATTATATGAAATTAAGTATAGGGCTTGCGAAAATATTTAGTATAGGAGACAAAAATTTGACATTATATGGACATGCAATATACCTTCATTTTTATCTTCTTTATTTTTTTCAACTTCGTACATTTCCTCATCTTCAATGTTTTTAGTTTTACTTTCACCACTATTAAATTCAATTGAAATACTTCGAGCTAATAAACATAATAACGATCAGTTAATTTATTATTATAATTTTCTATAGTCCATCTTACGCGTAGCTTTTTCTTTTCTTCGCACTTGAACACCAATAATTGACTCCATTGGTACTTCAGTCCGTGGAATGCTAACTGCATGAGGTGGTAAATATATTGGACCCAGTATACCGAAATCACAGTCGAAAGGTATTTGACTACGACATGTTGCATGAGCCTGTACATTTCAAAAATAAACGTAAAGCATATTATGAATATAAATAAAATTTAAGTTTTAATAGATTTTATTGATAGTGGTAATAAATATTGTGTCATTAAAATATTTACATATCATAAACAACTTATGTAATTTAATAATGTCTAAGTCTATATACTATAATAAGTTATCTTTATTTTTGAATATGTGTTGCATTGTGCTAAATATACCTAATACAGTTGTAGTACCTACTTACTAAAGTTATAAAGTAAGTGTTGATTCAGAATATTATCAAGTATATTTACTAAATATTCTAAACACCCAAAAAGATAAAAAAAAACTTTATGTTATTTTTTTTCATTATTTTAAAACTACAATGTAGACATGTTTTAAACGATAATTGAGATTCCCTATTGTTACTTTCTGAATTCAAATTTATCCAATGCCTAATAATAATATATAGGTACTAAAAATTACTATGAAATAAACTAAGAAAAAAATCTTTAAAGTCGTATATAGGTATATATATAATATAAATAATATAAATATATTTCATCATATCAAACATCATCATATTAATATAATTTGTTCGTATAATCTTTTATGTAAAATACCTTCCTCATATATTGGAACAATTTAATCTGGCATTTTAATTATTATTATACAATATACATATATTAATTAATTAATTTTCACCAATAATTAACTTACCGTTATACCACACCATTCACATCGAAATCCTGCCAGACAATCGGTAGTCCAGCATTGTTTGGCACAAACATAGCACACTGCACCGGGTCTAAGATTTCCTTCTCTCCAATGGTGTTCATGATGCATGGAATCCAACAACTTCCCTGGATGATAAGTAGCTGTTTCTTTGCAATCGGCCACTGCCGATGGTATACAATCGACATGGGTATAATAATGACAAACTGTAACAGTTTTATATATTTTTAAACTTTATAATAACATAATACAATGAATATTATTTATCAAAACTTTTAAATTTTTTAAGTATAAGATATGGTATTTATAAATTCAAAAAAGTATCATAGTGATACAAATTCGCATTTTTGTTTAGAAAATATTATGAAAAATAATTTTTGAGTTTTTTTTGCCCTAGATTTTTCTATTTCATTTTATTTATGTAGTACTTATCTTATATATATTTTACCATTTTTAATGTATTAACATAATATTATAATATTTAACTATTATAAGATAATTTTATGCATCAAAGGACTACGTTTTTCTTTTCATTTTTTAAGTTTATTCAGTTATTTTATGAATTAAAATAAAAAGTTGCATGTTATAAATTAATTTATTGCTTGTAATAAAAATATAAATAGTAGGTACAATTTGTTTGTATTATCCCGAATAAACGATAACAATACAAAATAAAATTGTCCCTTTAAAATAAAAAATAGGGTCGTTTATAAATTTTAACTTAAACTTAAATTTATTTATTTATAACTTAAAACAAAATATAATATGTTCCAAACTATTATTATATTATCCATAAAAATTAATTGAGGAACGTATCAAATAATGTCGAGGTATTTTGAGAGCCGTAAATTTTTATTTTAATACGCAAATATTATTCTCGTACTTTTGATTTAATTTCAATGTTATAACATGAAATAAGGATAATCTAGGTATACTTACTTTCACATGTAACGCTAAATGTACGACCATCAATTCTTTTCCGACAAACGTTACAACATCTTGGATTTTTAATTCTTACTGGTTCGGACCAACAATGTGATACTGGATTCTAATGATAAAATAAAAATATAGATACCAAGCTAAAATATAACTATTTTATGAGGTATAATATATAGTGTTACCTACCTTAATTAAACTAGCTGCTAGACTATGGCAAGGTGATATGCCGGGTTTTTTTAGGCAACTTTCGTGAGCTATATAATTACATACTGAAACATTAAAAAGCAAAAAAATCAAAGGCTGTAAGCGATCTACAGTTTATACAATAATATCAACAGGATCAAAACCAACACGTTTGTAGGTTTTTTTTAATATCTACATTATTAATAAATTAAATTATCATTTATACAAAAATTTGGCATGTCTTCATATTTACTTAACATTATACGGAATTATGTTTTCTTAGTTCTGAGTGCTATTTGTACTTACGAATATCCAAAATCTCACTACTAACATTTTATTCAATGCTTATGAGTTAGTATAAACAAACAAAATCTCATTAACGAAAGTTAATATCCTTATACCGATTTAAATATAATTGAAAAGCGTTCATTGTGTATAAAATATAATACATTTTTAAATCCAGTACTTAATGAAGCAAATAAGAAATAACATCAAATAATACACTGAAAGTATAAATTATGTATGTAATTATTTAAGTGTATTAGTAAAATAATCTAACTCATAAAACGGATTTAATTTATATTACGTAATTAATAATTGAAAAATTACATTTCGTCAATGATAGTGGTTTGAGGTAATAAGTGATACTACTTAATTTTGTTTAATGTACACTTCGCTAATTATTTGTGTACAATTATATTAAAACTATAACATACAATAGTATATTTCCAATTTTTTTAATTTACTTTAATATATTTTATATTTCGTTATGCAACATATGCAGACTTTCACTGAATTGTGTCGGGCTTTATTCATTTTTTCTTTTATAGGGTTTTTAGATACATTATGACCAATATTATATTGTACATTTGTATTATTGAAATTGACAATATTATATTTTGTATTATCTATCGATTTATTTGAAACTAACATTGACTAAGGAATTCTTATAGAATATTCAGTAGTCGTATATGTCAATTATTTTCATTTTCAAGACAAGTATTGTTTATTAAAATATTCCAGTTTATTATATTGCAGGAGTATCAAAGCCCGCAGTTCCATTACACATATTTTATACTTTGTACATATTTTATTATTAATGTTATAATATTTAAATTTTTACTATTACTCATAAAAAAAATTCATTCTTTATTATAGTAAAATATATAAGTATAGAAAAGGTATATATTTTTTAAATTAATTTTCAAATATTTTAAATAGTAAAATAATCACAATTGGATATTATATTAAAATGTACAATATTTTAAACTAGTAATCATTAATATTATTAATACTTCAATTTTCTTGGAATCCTTTGGGGATCATACTAGGTATATTAAAAAAATACATCTAGAAGTACATTCTAATCATAATACTAGATTCTATATGATTTTAAATTAGATTTCAATTACTTTCGGAAGTTCGTGTCCTGTTATGTACAGGTTGTCTGTACTCTTGGGTAAAATTATTTTTTTAACTGCAATTTATTAAATACATGTATCCACTGTTAAAATATTATATGTATTTTTTATAAGAAGGGAAATATAATAATAGTTATGGGTGTTTTGTAAGAGAGTAAAATTGTTTGGGGGGCAAGTCCCATAGGGATTATAGTGCACCGGGAATACGGGTTGAGCAAGTTTTTGCCTTTGACGTCACGAAGATATTTGCTAACAGTGTTGGAAACACAACACGTTTACGGTGAAAAAATTTATTTAAGTACAAAACAAACTTACGTTCATAAACACATTTTAACAATAAGAATTTGAAATGAAAGACTATCGAACAAAAGTTACCGGGAACAAGCACTACAATTAATATGTACTTTTATTGCATACACAGAACGCCGTTTAATAATAATTCCTTATATGTAGGAAATTATATAAAGTACCTAGTGCAAATTATAAAATTAGAAGTAAATTGTTTCAAGTTGACGTTATGACTGTTGCTGTGATAAATTATAATATTTATAAATAATTGTTTTTATTAAATCCTACACGGCTACACAAATAGGTACAATTTATTTGTGTATTTTATAATATATGTTCATATTTTCATTATATAATATACAATATCTCGATTCCATAAATTGTTTTAAGCATATTCATCGACTCGTTTAGAATTTATTTATATATAATGTTACACTGGATATTAGTTTGTTTATACCACTTCATCATTTTTCAATTGATATAATATGAAAACTCTTAGAATTAATTTTTACGCTTGAAGACTTAAAAAAAAAATTTCTAAAAGATATTTTTGATCATATTGACCTACTTGTATTGATTCTTAATACATTTATTAAGAATAATTTGGCAATTTTTATTTATATATTAGTTTAATATTAATGAATTAATTCCTAAACGCATTTTTTCAGTTTAATCTAAACGTTTTCAGTCATTAAACACTGGCGGTAACGATTGGTAGAAAATTCATTTTTCAAATAAAGCGTGTTGAGAATATTATATCGTTATATTTTGTTTGTCTTTCTCTCATCGTTCTATCGGCCACTCAACCACAGATCAATGTTAAAACTTTTCAGTGACGTCGACAAGACCAAATAGGTCATAGCTACTACAATAATTACCGTGCATTAAACAAAATTTTATATAGGTACCTACAAGTGTATTTATGTGATTAATAACAAAATATACAAAAGAAAAAAAACGATTGGCTGTGTTTGTCTTTTACAATTTATATTACATTGTATTTAATTTATTGTTTGGTTTAACATACACCACATAAATATGATTAATTTGTTAACATTTCAACTATTCTAAATGTTTGAAAAGTATAGAGTTATTACACTCATGTATATTTGATTGCAAGGGAACCGAAATAGTAATTTAAACTATATAAACTAAATATGCTTGGCCTTAAAAATATTTAATAGTATTGAAGCAAAAGAGTACTGTGAGAAATATTGAACATTACCATAGAATTTTATAAGTGAAACCCCTCATTGAATAAATAATGATGAGTATAACATTTTGGTCGATGTCAATTTATAATGGACTGAACAGGATGCATTTCATTCAAGGCCAAATATCGTTTCTAACAAATAATTTTTCTACAACCTGAGGAATACACAATTACAACAAAAGAGTTTATTTTATCATTTTGAAGCATAAGCACCGGTTGATATAGGGGTCAACGAAATCGACATAGTAGTACACCTGTAGTATAATCGGCTTATGTGCTATAATATATTGAGAATGAACAATACGTAATGTTAAAATGTATAGTAAATAGACACAGGTAAACATATTTTATGTATATAGGTGAACTATTAAATTTCGGATAAATGGCCATAAGGTCCTTAAAAGCCTACAAACGTGTTAATTGTATAAACACTTCTCGACTCTCCCGTTAAAATAATGGAACAAAATATCTCATCCCTGATGTGTAGAAATACGCGTCGTCGCCACCACCACCACCACTACCACAACTACTATACCGCCACCGCCATCACCATCAACACGTCACCGCTGACACTCGTGTCATACTCGTAAGTCGTAACAATAATAATAATAATAATAATAAATATGTATAATATGTATAGATATATATATATATATATAATATATAGATACTCGCCGCAAAGTGGATGGTGTCAAGGAAATTTATACCAGGAGGGGAAATCCAACGGGGGTAGGTTTGAGGTGGGGGAGGTTTGCACGCGTGGGGAGGACAGAGATAGATGGGGAGTGAGAGAGAGAGTGCGGGCGAGTGGGCGAGAGAGCGACAAACACGGGGGGACAAACCTGTGCAAAAATTGCCCTGCGTCACGACGCCCCACAATAAATTGGTGCAATTGTGACAGTAGGCCGGTAGGTGGAAGGTTTTCTTGGTGAATACGTGCCCTCGGCAGTCCGCCATTGCGCGAACAGCACTGCCGCCGCCGCCGCCTTCCCCACCGCCACCCGCACCGGCACCCGGCCGCTTCCGTCCCAGCCAGATTTCCTATATGTGCCGAAACCCGGTCGGCAAACACGTCACTACGACCGCACCGCGCACGCACACACACGCACACGTCCCGATGACACACGGGACGGCGAAGACGAAGACGACGACGACGACGACGACGGTACGGCAATCAAACGGCGCCGGTTGTCGGAGGTTCGCGTGTTCCAAGTGATTGATGCGTTACTACATTGTTCGGCGGCGCGGTACGTACGACGAGCGAGCGGACGAGGCGCGAAAAAAAATGTCACCGCCGCCACCACCACCACGGCGGCCACCTGCACTGGGCGGCGCGATGTACGCGATGCTGCGCGCTATAATATTATTATACGTGAACAATAATTATATGCCACGCGACGATGTTATTTACTTATTTTACAATAATATAAATAATTATGCGATTTGTAACGATCAGCTGCGAGCGCGATACAACGCCACGACCACCGCCGCCGCGTGCGATCGGCACCGCGGCCGACGCTCGTGCAGCAGACAAACACTACGGCGACGCGTGTCGCGCGGTGCCGCAGCCGATGGTCTCTGCAGGTGCGCGGCGGTGTAGCGATCCGCCGACGACGACGACAACGACGACGACGAAGACGAGGAGGAGGCCGTGGAAAACGCGGCGTGCACGCACACGCGGGGGGGAGCGCTATTGCAGCGGGAGTGCCGGCAGACTTGCAGTACAAAGTTGTGTGGACGAAACGAAAAAATACAACGCGGAAAATAATAAACGTATATTAACGGTATAAAACGCGACTGCGATCGCCCACGGGGCCGCGCGGATAATCACGTTATTTCTGGCCCGTATTCCATCGTCGCGGCACGACTAACACAGGACGAGAGCACCGTCGTGGTATCCGTCGTTGGATTATCGCGCGCGTCACACTCTCGCACACTCCCGCACGCGCTAGCGCAAGCACACGCACACGGGCGCACGGGACCGCACGCGCGCACACGCAAAAGTACGATATTATACACACCACACACACACACACACACACACAAATACGCGAGCGGGCGCGCGCTCACGGGCACACGCACACAGGCGTACAACAAACCGTGTCTATAGGGCGCGCGCGCGCGCGTGTCTGCGGGCCGGCTGGCGGGCGGCGGCGGCGACTTCAGCGACTGTATCGTCGTCGGCGGACGTCACGGGCTGTACGCGGGCGCCGCGCACACGCACAACTCACCGCCACGGCGTGTACGTATATGCATGTATGTACGTACCGCGTATGTACATATATATATATATATATATGTGTGTGTGTGTGTGTGTGTGTGTGTGTGCGGTGCTAGCGGTGGTGGCGGTCGCGGTGGTGCCGCTGGGCAGCCGCCGCCGCCGCCGCCGACGACGACGACGACGACGACGACGCCCCCGCGCCAGTCGGCCAGGCCCTTCCGTCGACTCGTCGGCGTCGATAAAGTGTCACACGGGGGGCGCCATCTGACGACCAACGCCGAGAGTGTTACGCCGCCGCCGCTGCCAGCCTTTACCGTGTGTGTGTGTGTGTGTGTGTGTGCAATGGCCGCCCGCGCGTCTGTAATAAAATAATAGCCCGATGCCGGCCCGCGAACGACGGGTGGCGGCAGTATTAAAAAAAAAAAAAAAAAAAATATGTAATTGTGGAGAGAAAAAATGAAAAAATTCAATCGTAATAAAATTTTGTATATTATACACCTATAATACGCGGCGTATAGTACCTATATGCCTTGCGAGTGTGTGTCTCTGGAAAATTCGCCTTACATGGGGTGCAGGCGGGGATATCGGCTGCAATAAGTTCACCGGAGCACGACGTATAATAATAATAGTAATAATAATATATAAAATTCGAATTCACGGGAGCAGTCTCGTCGTGTGTGTGTGTGTGTGTGTATACTTGTGGGTAATTGAAGTAATTTCGAAAGCAGCGGGGTTGATCTGGGTCTTCCATCGATGATGCAGTATATATATACATATATATAAATACGTTACTATATTATGCTATACAAAGTTGTATGGATAACGTGTGTGCACGTTATTGATATAGTAATAAACATCTATATTTATGTATGTATAAAAGAGCGTGGACAAAATTGTGTATATAATATGTCCTTTGACACAACAGACCATCAGAGTATTGGTTGTTTTCACGACGACCAAGAGACATACACTTAAATATATTTTGTTACATAATACGTGAAAAGAAAAAAAACATAATTTTCATCAGTACACTACATTTAAACAATGTATTAGATATTAAATTTATAGTTAAAAACATATAGGTATTACATTTGGTTTAAAAGAACTTTAATCGTCTCTTTAGTTTTAATCCATAAACTGAATATTAATCAAATTTTTTAACAGTTTTTAAGACTCATCCAAAACCTTTAAATAATATTATGTATGTGCATAAATTAGTTTCTCCTTATTTGAGAAAATTTTATTATATTTTTAATTTATATATAACAACTAGCCACTAGGCATGTATAATATTATTTTACGCATCATGATTAGATTGTTAGCCTTTAAATGCTTAATAGGTATAAGCTAAAACTTTTAACAAAAAAAATCTATTATCTTATAATATACTCGACACTCGTAGAAGTCCTACCACTTATACCTTCATAATACAAGACTATATATTATATTCTGATATTCTGTAATCTATACAGTTTATTGTAATTTAAATGACCTATTAATCAAAAAGCTTTAGTTTCGATCGACCTTATGACAAGTAAAATTTATAATTAAATCAATAAATTTTTGACTTAATCTCACGAAAAATATTAACTAACCTAAGTCAATGTGATCTACAACTATCTAAATATACGCCAAAACATTAAAGTATGTACTAACCTAACCTAATAAGTATCAAAAAATGTTAAGCAATGCAATATATTATGCACTACAGAGTTTGATTACTTCATTATATAACAATGTTGTAAATCATATTTTGTACTCCATATTTTATAAAGAAGACGTAACTCTTAAGATATCACTCATTACTAATCAGGCTTCATATTGAAGTTTCGAACAGTAATTTTTGACCATTACGTATAAACAATTAGTATAAGATGTTGACACTCTTTACTATTTTATTTTTACAGCCATAAAATTTGGCATAAATTAAATATTAGTATACAAATTAAAAATATCAATTTTGGGAGCATAAATTTAGGCCACGAGTCTAATCATAACAATATATAAGAAATAGGAATGAACAATTTTGATAGATCCCTGTTATATAAAAGTCATGTCTATGTGTATGTTATTATTTTCTAAACACAATAAAAATGACATTTCAAAAGTATATCATATTAAGTTAATATAAGTCATCAATTCATCAATTTTATAAATTATATAATTAATAATTAAATTTAGGTAGTTTTTGAGTGGAGCAATGAGTATATAGATTTTACAATAATCTGTAGGTAGGTTTTTATTTTTGCACTTGAAGTCACTTTTTAGTTCTTACTTTATAAATAAAATGCTTCGTTTTAGAATTTTAAGATGATTTCTGATAAAAAAAATTGGATTTATTTGTTTATTTTTTTGTACCTACTTTGAAAGTCAAAAAATAAAATTTCTCAGTATTTAACTAAATAATCGATATAATTACAAACAAAAAAAATACTAGCCGTGTATAAATATTAAATATATAGGCATGATAACATATGTCTATAAAAAGTTATTAGGTGAGTTAAAATTTTCAAAAGTTTAAAACAATAAGATCTCATACGAAAAATGTTCTTATATCTTAATAAAAATTTAAAAAATATATAGTATTATACATTGTGTGGTAAAATTCACCAGAAGTAGTTCATAATGAAACCATAATATCCAAAAAATGTATAAAGGCAATTATTTTTCATAGATATTTTAAGTTAAAATTTGGACGAAATTACATGTTTAAACATTAAACGATAAATAATGATAGTTATTATTATTGTTTTATTGTAATTTATAAACTTTACTTGTTTTAAATATTTTATTATTATATGAATTTTAAAATGCGCAATGACATTTTTAATTTATTTTAAGATATTATCTATTTATACCATGAACCATATTTATAAAAAGATGTTATAACATTTTGAGTTATATAAGTTGATATAATATGGTATAAACATATATTATAAATTATAATATAATAAATGCAGTATTTTTGGAAAAATTAAAAAATTATACCAACTTACCATAATTCTAAAAATAAAATGATTACTTACTTTTGCAACATTATATTTTTTCAATTAGGTACATTAACTAACGGGACTAGGTAAATTATTTCCGCAATAACTGATGTATATTTTGAAAGTGATAAATTGAGTAACATGGAAAAAAAATATGAGGTAAGTTGGGTCCTGTATCTTCCTTCAATTATTATTATATATACTACCATCAGTATTTACCCAGTGATGTATTTAGGGGGGGGGGGGGCTTGGGCCCCGGGTGGTAAATTTTGGAAAGCATTTTGATATAATATGGTACCTAGGTCATTTGGGTGATAATAAAAAGTAATGAAACTCAAATAACCTGGGGCTCAAAATTCCTAAATACGTCTCTGCATCAGGCATCATTATTGTTTTTATATTTATAAGATGTTAACAGGAAAGTACGCAAAACTAATCTTAGATAGTTAATTTAATTTTTATCTTACTATAATAATAAAAATTGATTTTTCAATTAATATTTTGTACAATTTATATCATATAGTTATAAAATATACCTAATATTGATTTTATTTCTAATAAAGATTATTAAATACATTAAAAACATATATTTTGTTTTTTAAGGGGCTTAATTTAACCGTTCTTAAGACTAATTGTTTAAGAAACAAAATAATCATTGTCTATTGGTTCTGTAAACTAATAACAATTTAAATAAAAATAAATAAATAAATTTAATTATAATATTTTGGTTTTAACAAAATAGACACTATAGTTAATTTGTTAATACTTCAACATCTCAAGTAGGTAGTAAAGTGGTAAATAAGTACACATACTTTATTTTAAATTAATAAATTAATATCATTTTACTATTTATATTTACAATAATAAATTGATTCCGCGAGTTGGTCTTTGGAGGTAATTGGGTATTGGGCAAAGCAATAGATACTTGTCCGAATTAAAGAAAACGTATATTTTATAATATTAAAAACGTAAAGTAATATATGTATTTTCAAAATATAATTTTAACTGTCAGCAATTATCATTGTAGGTAGCACTAATGTTTTTTTTTTTAAATAACTTTTTACAGAATGTATTTATTATTCAGTCAATCTTATATTTTACATTTCCATGAGGAAAAGGAAACCGTTTGCTTTGGCAGAAAATAGAATGTTTTGCTATCTCATTTAACGGAAAGGGTTCATTTTGATGCAAAAGGAAGTCACCTACATCAAAACTTACAAATCATGATATACCATCTTCAGAAATCATAAACCATGACATACCAAAAACGGCAATCGTTATAGTATATCAAATATTATTTCTATAATATACATATTATATCCCAATGTAAATAAGTGATACTACTAAAATAATTATAGTAGGTATACCAATCATATAGTTTTCGAAATTCGTGTATTTGTATTGGGATTCTTCAAAGTTATACAAAGCAGTAAAAAATATAGTAAAATAATTTTTAAAAACGTTTAACTATTATAAATGTATATTATAATATTCTTCATAATATTTTTATTGTTTATTCGTTTAGTGTACACTCTTGTCTCTTGCAGTATAATAAGATTAACCTGTAAACTGCATTTGGGAGTAATGAAATAAAGGACTGTATTACTATAATTGTCCGCTGGTATGATTCGAAAGAGTAGAATGGTACTGTTACAACTTCAACACTATAAAGTATAAACAGTGTATGAAGTGGTAAAAGAAAATTAATGTTTCAAGAGTGTAGCATAATACAATCCAGTTTTGTTTTATCGGTGTCAATTTTATCAATTTTTATTTTAATTTTAAAATTAATCAGAAAACGTAAAATGGGTAACGAAATAATGCTTATAGGAGTAAGAAGAGAGGGTGAAACATACATATTTATAATTATTTTGAATTTCTGTATCCCTGGTATGTTTGACAAGTACCACAACTGTCACCTACTCACCTATAACTTAGACTTTGTTGAGTGGTTATTTTAGGTTCTATATGAAGTGATGAATATATTGATTCTACAATAGGGTGTGTTTTTATTTTTATATTTTGTGTGACTGTGTACACCATGACTTGTCAAAATAATTTTTCAATTTAAAACTTCAAGGGTGGTTTCCAGTGGCAAATTAAATATTCTTGGTGCATTATAGAGGTAAAAAGAAAAAAGTTTCTAGCAGTTTTTTAAAAAAAAAAAAAAATCGATTTTTTTATTTAATTATTGTAATTCAAAAATGAATCACTGTGAATACTTGAAAATAGTTGAAATTTTCACCAAATGTTCATATTCGCGTTACACGGTTAAATCTTCATAATATTCTGGATTTTTCTGAATTCTTTATTTACAACTAAAATTTTTGATTTTTTTTAAGTATTTTAGATACTGAATGAAATGATGAATGTATAATATTGATTTTACAATGTGTGTGTTTTTATTTTTGTGTGTACACCATAATTATTTTTCGAAATAATGCTTCAATTAAAAACTCAGGGGATAGTTCCCGATGGCAAAATGAATATTCTTGGTGCATTACAGAGGTCAAAAGTAAGAATTTTCCAGTAGTTTTAAAAAAAAATCGGGAAAAACAAAAACAAAGTGACGAAAAAATGAGAATTTTTACTTAAAACCAGTTTTCGACAAAATCGATTTTTTATATAGTTGTAACTCAAAAACGAATCACTGTAAATACTTGAAATTGTGACCAAATATTTTTATTAGTGTTATCTACATACAGTTAAATTTTCAAAATATTTTAACTTTTTTAAATTATTTATAGTGAACTGAAATTTTCAATTTTTCTGGGTATTTTTTTTTTTTTGAAGAGTCGATAAAAATTTTGGGCCAAAAAAACTTGAAAATTTAATTCAAGATTTCTCATAAGTTATTCATATTGTAATTAAAATCAATCAAAAATCATAAGTCATAACTTTTTTTTATAAACGTTTAAAGTTCAAATTTTTACGAAATATGTCAAAATTGTGAAAATTTACAATTAATTTTGTAGTTGAAAATTCGTAAAATTTTTTGTATACATATATAAGATTAAAAAATTCAACACTAAGTTTTCCATAAATTTTCCTTCAAATAGCTTTTAAGAAAACTCGATACCTACCTAATTATAATAGGTTAAATGTTATTGAGCGTTTGTATTTTTAATTTTTACGAAATTGCGTAACAATAACGATTTATCCTCAAACGATTTTCAATATTTGTTATTATTCAAAAAGTATAAGCCATAGGCTTATACTTGAAACTTTCACCAGTTATATAAATTATTAATTAGTATTTTCTTCGCATAATTTAATTTTCAAAGCATTTTGTTTATTTAATGGTATTTGAAATATACTTGTTTTTTTTATAAATTTTTAAAAACAAACTTATTATTTTATAATTTTATATAAATTTTATAATTAATTAAAAGACATTAAAAAAAAAGACAAAATACTTGAAAATGTAATACAAAATTGAAAGTTCCTCATAACTCATAAGTTATATTCTTATAGTAATTCAAAAATTATGAGAAAAAAATTTAAATAAAATAGTAAACAATTTATTAGCGTTTGAAATTCAAATACTGACAAAATTCGTCAAAATCATGAGTATTTACAAATTATTTTGTAGATTAAGTGTATCAAAAAAATTTTATAAGCAGTTAGAGAATTTAATGCACGATTTTTCATAAGTTTGGCTTACATTAATTGTAAAAACAAATGAGCGTTAGCCAATTAAATTTTTTTTACCTAAATTTGAAATGGTTACGAAATAAAAAAATTCATACATAAAAGAAAGACTTACTATCAAATAATTTTAGATTTTTGTCATAGTTAGCTAATAATAATTAAATAAAAATGTTGTACAACATTTTAATAATTGTTATAGGTTTATAGGGATTGTTTCTTATCTGACTCTATATATACTAGTGGTGGCCAAACTTTTTTTGGTCACGATCTACTAAAAATAAACTTCACCTTTAAGGATCGACTTTCATAAAATTTTTTTTTATTATTGAATAACTATAATTATTTAGAAACATATAGGGCGCGTGGCCCTAAAAAATAAATTTTAACATGATTCACTTTGAGATTGTCCGTGATCGACTGTTCGGCCTCCCCTGCTATATACCTATTAAGAGCAACTGAATCTTTAGAACTTAGAAATTGTCAACTCTCTTAAAAAATTAAAAGATTTTTGTTTCTCCTACCCCAGCATCCACATAGAGCAAGGCTTATTCTAAGGATTTTTACCTACTGTCCAAATGGCAAATACACTGAAAAGTTTGTTTTATAAAAATTATTTGGATTATAATACTTATCTCCTTCAAATAAATTATACATTAATATTTTCTTAGGATGGAAAATATTTTTAAAAAATAGTGTATAATGTGGTCACGATAAGCTTAGCCAATAACGTAGATAGTACCTAATCGTAATTCGTATTTCTATTTCATATATAGATTTATCAATCATAGAAGTACCAAAGATTGTAAACTTACATAACTATTACTTATTAAGTACTAGGTCGGGTTTATAAATAACACAAACTTCAAATATTCAGTAGTTAGGTACTACTAATTCAATCATTCTATATAAGGAAAGTTATATTTTTGTAAGGTGCCCATATTCATAAAATCAACTGCCCTTTTGATTTTTCCTACTATCTAATTTCGGTCCTACTTCCCGTAGAATAAGGCCTACCGCATATAGGCAATGAATATAATGATAAAATTTTTTTACATTTTTTAACAATAGGTAGTAAGGTAGTTCATACTACGATTACCTACCCAACAGGCAACGAACAGTTAGGTAACTAATAATAAGATATAGATAACAATGATAACATCATAAAAGTATAAGTAATTGAAAAAATGTCAATGTAAAATTATTATGTAAATGTTTATAAATTTATAAGTTTAGAGTAACCACTTACCAGAGCTCCGAATGAAAACGTGTATGGTGTATACATCTATGGGTGCCAAGATCTACAGTCTATCATTGGTCTAAATCAATTTTTGTAGATCTTGTATGAGTGTAAAATAGACTTATGCAAATGCAATGGCATATTTAGACCAAAACCTCCCTGCAAGGTATATCGAAATTGGGGGGGGGGACAAGATCCTTTAATATTCCATTTCAAAACAGTAAAACACACTAAACATCTTTTGTTGTATTTAAATTATATATATTTTAAAAGTGATTTGATTTAAAATTAAAATGTCCATAGTATCTATCACTTTAAGAGGACGTTATACCCGCATGTATTGTCTCCGTATTACCAACGAATACCATACCAAAATATACGTTGAACAACTTCAATTTGGTGTGTTAACTTATAATATTAAAGTGAAATGATCTATAATGAAACATAAAGGTAAAAATAATATTCGTGTTCTCAATTTTTAAGCAACTAATAAGTACCTATGTAAAATATTAATATTTAAACATCTTTATAATTCACTTAAAATTTAAAAAATCGTAAAAAACCGACAAGAATACAAATATTACTCTTACCTTTAAGTTTGATAATAGATCATTTCACTCTTATAATTTGTATATTAAGTTAAACACACTACACATCAAATTGGAGCTGCTAAACTTATATTTTCGAATAGACAAAGGTAGTTGGTAGGTAGGTAGAAATCAGTAAGAAAGAGACAATACATGCAGGTATGACGACAACGACGTCCTCTTAATAAAATTTAATTTCTGTGTTTCCCCTTAAACACTCCCTTGCCAAACATACATAAGTCTCAATATGATAAAACGTATTTATTTAAGAATACAGATTTTGATATGCACTGACCCAGTAAGGCAGTACCTAATTCAATAATAATTTAGAATATCTTATTAAGTTCATGGACCATAGACTATGGTCTTTATGAAATATGAACACTAGAACAATAGGTACACATTACACAATGAACCATGAACGAAAACTGTAAAAAATAAAATTGAGATTTGGGATACAACATTTTCTAACAATCTACTGCTGCAGTCGCCTAATGATAGCATAGACATAATAATAAATTAATATTAAAAAATAAATTATTATTATTATATTTATGGTATCGAGCCAAATTATGGATTATGAAACAACTTTTAGATTGAGAACATTATTACATAATTATTACATTATTTGGCTGCACTGTTTTTTATCAAATTATTTTTTTCATAAAAAATTTGATCAAATTTTTGATACTAGATAGTAGATTATTATCAGACATTAGTAGATAGTAGAATTAATAGTATTATTATTTAGTATAAGTAAAGTATAACACTAATACACTATTACCTTTTTGGCAATGAGCATATTACTTAGCTAATGTCTATTACGTTGTACACTTGTACTTACTAGTTACCACAATTTAAAATTGTATAAGTCAAATAAATTTACTAAACAATTGCCAATTGGTATACACAACAATATTATTGTTATTTATTGTTACCAATAATTTTAAATTCATTTTAATGTATTTATTTAATTCAAAATTAATTAAATTAAACCTAATTTTAAAACTCTAAAATATTATTTATTTTGTTTGATTCATAACATTATTCTCAGAATTTGATGCACATTAGTATTGAATTTACGATTCATACAAAAACTAATATTCATTTATTTTTAACATAATATTTTCATAAAGAAACCAATAATGTCTCTAGAAACTGTTGAACACGCTTTAGCTGAGTTCTATTGCAATCAAAATGTGGAGGTTCATAAAATTTTATTGGATTTTCAAAATTCTGTAGATGCTTGGAACCTTGTGTGGAACATGTTAGATACATCTAAAGTAAGTGATATCATTAACTACCAGAGATGAAAATTGTCATTGAGGGGGGGCTGTTCTTAGTGAATACTTATGTAAACAATGTATATTTTATACAATATTTATTTAATTATGAAAAATGATTTTAATCTCTTTTTAGCCTCATGAGATACAATTTTTTGGTGCTACTACACTTCATATTAAAATTACAAAACAATGGTTACAATTGAAACGAACTGATTATATACCTCTTAGAGATAAAATATTGGAGACCCTAATTAAATACTACAATTCATCTGGACCACCGAATGTAATAAATAAACTATGTTACTGTGTAAGGACAATACTAAATAGTAAATTTATTTTTAATATTATAAAATAAAATTATAATTAAAATGCTTTATTAATTATAAGTTCATTTTATAATAATTTTTAATTACTAATAAGTGTAATTAAAATTATTTTTTGTAGCTTTGTGCTTATGTAGTCCGTACAATACCTCATCATTGGCCAGATGCAATTCCACAACTGATGGAAACTTTTAGGAATTCTCTGTCTCAATCATCAATAAATGTCAGTGTTATGATTTTAGAAATATTAATGGCTTTACCAGATGAAGTAAGATTTTTATTAATTTATTCACCAAAACATTTTTTAAATTTAAATTTAAAACAAATCAGTGATGTTTAAAAACATTTTTTTAGTTTGGTGCAACCAAATTAGTTCAAACACAGCGGAATGAAGTAAGGAAGGAATTACAACAATCTTCTCTACAAGGTACAATTTTGTATTTTTTAATTTTTATTATTTATTCATATTTAAACATGAATATACATTATATATTTTTTATTTATTTATTTCTAATTGTTTACAAATATTTATTTAGTTTTATCTATTGTGGATAGTATTCTTAAAAGTGACAGTTTGGACCCAATTGTAGTGCACGCTTTAAAATGTGCTGCAGCTTGGCTGGATATAGGTTTTGATCTTATTCAATGTCATCAACTCACCGATACATTTATATCTGTAATTTTAAACCCTGAAAGAAGTCAAATGTAAGTTTTTTAATATATATCAAGTATAATAGTTATTATTACAATAAATTAGGTATATAATTTAATTGATTCATTTTAGGTGTGTTTTATTGGCTATTGATGCTTTGAAATCATTGTGTACACACCCACGTACATCAATATGTGTTTCAACTGTATTTGAAGTTTTAAATAAAGTGATAGTATTATCTGATAAATTATTTCATTTAGAAATTACAGAAGAGCCAGTAAGTAAATCAAATAATACATTTTTAAACTAATAAAGAAAAAATAACAATGATTCTTTGTTTACAGAATGTTGTAGTAGATAAACTTTTTGATCTATTTTTGGGAATTGGTGATCAACATTTTCGTCTATTAGTCCAAGGCCTTCTAGACGATAATACCAGAGAGTTATGTACAAAATTTTTTAATTTATTTTTAACTTGTACAAATGCTCCTGGTTATTATCCTGTAAATGAAAATTATAGTGAGAAAACATTTACATTTTGGTTTTTATTACAAGTGAGTATTTCTTTTGTTTCATTTAACAGTTAATATTATTTATTATTAATAATCTATTTATTTTTTAGGATGATCTATTATCAAATGATGCTGGTCCAGATAATACATTACTATCTATTATTAGGCCATTATATATATCTTTAACTCAAGTCCTATTAAAAAAAGTTGCTTACCCCGAACATTTAGAATCGTGGACTTCAGACGAAAGAGAATTATTTCGATGTTATAGACAAGACATATCTGATACCTTTGTATGCATTTTTATAATACTTATTAGTTATTAAACAATTATTTTAACTATGATAAATTTTGTATAGTAATGTTTACTTAAAGAACTTAAAAGGTTAGTATTACTGAGATTTTCTCTATTATGTACTTTATAAAAAAACAAAACACTCTTCTTCTACGTATCAACATTTTTGAATTTTGTTTTTTTTTTATTATTTTCAAATTGACTATTGACTTCTGCTCATACTTCAGACATATTCACCTAAATTTCATAATATATTACCTAAAATATTTACTTATCTTGCATCAACATTTTTTTATTTTAACATTAAACTAAATATATTATTTTACACTAAATACTGTTTCAGATTTACTGTTACTTCATCTTACAATCTGAGATGCTGGATGTGTTGTTGACAATCTATAAACAGGTAACATGTGATCATGAAACTGCAATTGCACAATGGCAAACTGTGGAAGCATGTTTATTCGCTTTCACTGCAATATCAGAACCGCTTCAAAGCCAGAAATCATATCCTCATATAGAACAATTAATGTCATCTTTAGTTTCTTTACCGTATGAACAAATAGATCAAAAAGCTTCCATAGCTGCCATGGATACTATTGGTACATAAAATATTAACATTATTTTATTATTGCATATGGAATACAATATACATATGAATATATTATTTTTAGGAGCATATTATTATTGGATAGAAACGCATCCATCCTATTTAGAACTAATTGTACCTCTACTAATGACGGGTCTTCATAATAGTAACATGTTTTCTTCAGCCTCTACTGCTCTTAGAGATATAGCTAAAGAATGCGGGGAATTCATTGCTCCTTATAATGATGTTATATTAAATACAGCAATAGTAAGTGTTTTATTGATCTAAATTTAGTGTTAATCTAATAAAAATAAAAATTTTAAAAAATTTTAGATTGTATTAAAGAAAATAAAGAAACTTAAAGAAGAAATACGTTTAATGAACACTGTTGGAGTTATTTTATCAGTTACATCATATCCAAAAAATAAACCGTTTATAGATACATTCATTGAACCTAATTTGGAAGCTATAACAAATATATTAGCTATTGAGGTTGATTTATATTTTATATTTTATTATTTGAATAATTTATTTAAATATTTTTAATTTATACAGGATAATACTGAATTTACTAAACATAGATCAGAGCTACAAGGTAGAATTAAAGTTCTTAATTCATTAGTATCAGCAATTGATATGGAAGTTGTAATCTACCAAATATTACAAAAAACTTTTAATCTTCTTCAAAGAACAGGAACGAAATATTTCATTTCTTCTCATGAAGATTCACTATATGCTGTAAGTTAATTAATTGTTATTTGTTTTAGTAAAATTTGAAAAATTATGTATTTAAATAGCAAATCTATTTTATTTAATATATTATTTTCCATGATATTTGATGTAAAAAATAAAAATAAGTAAGGTTATAAATACAAACATGCACCCGCCTACCAATTTCAAATACTAATAATGTTGGAGTCAGTCATTATCGGTTGCTGCTGTTCTGGCTGAGAAAAAGTTTATTTCTTTTATGGGCTATAGTATATAAATATCAGACAATTTAAATTTCATAAAATAATTAAAAATTTTCTATTTAAATTTTAAATCTGTGCGACTGTGCTATATTCATTATAATAGTTTATGTCTACCACATTATTAATTTATTATTTAGTTTCAATATATTTATAAATATAATATAGTTTTATATGAATGAAAATGATGATTACAAAGTGTACATACTATTTCACTATGACTTGAAGTTTAAGTGTGAAATACAATATCGTGCATATGACCTCCTCTGGCCTCTCTAATCGCCCGACACGCAGTTACTCGTTTTCACTCCATTGCATCAAATGGTTACTCACTATGGATGAATTTATTTTTCTATGCTTGTTCTTGGGTTCTAATTTTCCCTAAATTTATAATTTTATTTATTGACATATCCACTAAAATGTAAATAAGCCTCATCACTTAAGATGATTTTTTCATAAAATCAACAGAACATTGATTCGTTAAAACTTAATTAACAAATTCATTTGTATACCGCTCCATGATGACAAATAAACAAATTATTATCATTAAACACAATCAATTAAAACCACTTCAATCATAAATGACAGAAATTAAAAGAATAGTGCCACTAACGTCAGACCTAATAACAAAAAATTACCTAGCATTTTAAAAACTACGTTCTTTATGAAACACCCTATATATAGTCTAGTCTATTTATACTATATAACTTTTTTCAGGATGTTTGCGAATTGATGAAAACATTTATTTCGAAACTAGCCCAAGAAAGAGAAAACTGTGAGGTACCTACAACTATGGTTATTGAAATTCTTATGATTGGATTTAGAAAATCTCCACAACCTGCAGGCTTAATACTTTTCAAAGAAGTAATTTAGCTATTAATTGAGCCATACCATAATTTTATTCACCTATGATGATTATTCATATTTATTTTAGGCAGTTATACTGTTTGGACTTTATGATGCTAGTATTCCACTTCTTAAATCTACGTATGAAGAAATTTGTTTGAGAATAAAATTTATGTTTGAACAAGCATCTCCTGCTGATCAATTTAATCTTGGAGATGTAATTGAATCTTATTTATCTCTTCAAGGACATATATTCAAGAAATGGTCATTTATTGCTGTGGATAATCCAAATGTAGATTTTACATTTGTTTTCAAACTAGGTAATAATTTAATTAAGCTTTATTTAAATGCATTATGGACAAAATTACACTATTTTGTTTTTCAGCATCTGAAGCATTATGTGCTAATGAAATATTTCTAGCAAAAACAGCAACATTTTTTTTGACTACATTTATAAATATAAGTAGAGAACATAGATCTTTATTTAAAGTTTTAGACGATAATGGTCAATTTCTTGTTATGAAAATAATATGTATTCTTAGTAAGTTATCAAAATTATAAAAGTCAATTTAATATTAAGTCAATTTTTGATTTACTTACAGAGGGTGATGTAGTAAAAAGAAATTTAGATACTATGTGTGAAGTTCTATATGTGTTAAATAGAAATTATGGTGAACATTTAAGTAGATGGTTTCATAATATAGTAACAGTACAAAATATAGTTCTACCAAATGTAACCGAACAAATGAAAACTAAATTTTTCAAACGTGTACTTAAGTGAGTTCAATGACTTCTAAGTATACATAGCAGAGTTACTGTAATATTCATTTTTTGTTTTCCAGAGAAAGAGCTAACAAAAAAACTTTACTAGTTATAGTCAAAGAATTTTCATTTATTTGTCGAGGTTTAATTCTAATAGATCCTCAGAATGATGAATAACTGAATGAATGTACTAAATCCATTAAAAAGTAAGTTTTATTAATATAAATACAACATTAATACATGCAATTTATTTAGCGTATGCTTCATCATCTGATGACGATATGTTAGCTAGATCTTCTATTTCTTCGTGTTCCTTGCTACCTTGTACACCAGCAAAGTTTTCAAGTAATTCTCGCTTTTTATAATCGAGAATTAAATTTTGAATGTCTTGATCACTTGGAACAGGTGGTGGATGTATATAACGTGAACTACTAAACATAGTTGAAATGTCTTCATCATCACTGTCAACTTCTTCAAAAGCCTATAATTTAATAAATATTACAAAATATCTAACCAAGTACTGAAATAACTATATTTTTATTACCAAATCCATCTCGTCACAAATTGTTGTCTTTTGACCCAAAGCTTCTAACACTAACATAACATAAAAAAAAAATTATTAATTGAGTTTTAATTTAAACTAGGTAATACTTTTGAACATACTCATTTTTTCTTTTTTTCTTTCCATAGCCAACAAAAGACCATCTTCCTCATCCATGTATCCGTAATAGTCAGCATCTATATTTTTCATAAGTTCTGCTCTAGTACGACGTGGTGGTGGAGGAGGTTCATGTTCAAACAGTTCTCGAACACCTGGTAAATCTTTGGCAGCTCCAAAATATTTATAGCCTCTATTACCAGGTACTTCTCTGCCTTCATGATCGAGCATTCTTGGTCCCATTCGTAAGAAATCTGGACCGCCAAGTTCTCGAATTTGATATTCCCAATGTTTTTTTTCACGCAATAATTTATTGATTTCGTCATTAAGATCACGTAATCTAAACTCTCCCAATCCAGCTAAAATTAAATAAGTTGTATTAGTGTATGGAATATGAATAATGTTAAAAATATGTACCATTTTGTATTTGAGCAACTTTTTTTGATATTTCTCTTATGATTTGAACTCTCCATTTTTCAGCTGCCTTCAAGTCTGTACATTCAGTAGCTAAGTATGGCCGTCGTTCTTCCTTGCCACCATGTTCCTTTACTTGAGCTGCTCTCCACCGAGCCAATGTAGTCCTATATATAAGAAATATATAATTAATAAAGGGTTTTAGGTTTATTATGTAAATATTATTTTTTTTTTTTTTTTTTACTAGTTTAATTTTCCATGTTTTCATAAAATAGAATTAATACATTTTGTAAATCTTTTTTTTTTATAATTAATAACTGTTTTACAATCTTATGCATGTTTTAAAGATATTTTTTGTACATTTTTAATTAAAATATGTAGCTTTTACAACCTTATGTTTTGTGTTAATTGTATAAATTTGTATAAAGAAGTATCTTTTTTTAAAAAAACTCACATTGCTTTTTCCGCGTTCCTGGCCATGGCTGATTTCGGTTTTTAACGATCGTTCTTAGCTCGGTAACAGCAAAACTAAGTATTTAGCGACATTTTTAAATATATTTTTAAAAAATGCCGTACGGTGTACGCCAAACTTATAACGTAGGTAAGTACTAGCCACTAGGTAAGCAAAAGAATACAGATAAAACTTAAAACATGTATTTTATCAGGAGCAGGACTCAGGTTCGGTTCAAACACCAATAACATTGGCGACACTGGACGAAGAAAACTCTACACTGTAACCAGTGTAACCATACATAATATACGCGGCTAAATTGAACAAAAAGAAAAAAGAACATATTATTATTGTGCACAGTGCTTATTTAATATTTTGTGCATTAGTGCATATTATTTTAATTATGTTATGCAGCAGGTGCTATTAGCATGCGGTGTATCGAATGCAGTAAAAGTAAACTAATAGTTGTTAACTACTATAATATTACTAGAAATGTACATGGCTCATTGTACAAATGTACCGACAATCGGAGACCGGAGACCCCAGCTGCTGTCGGCTAAAATAAATATTAAATACCAATTAGCAAACAGCATTGAGCAAACCAATTACAAACAGAAACTAAGTGAACGAATAACGATTGTTTTTTTATTACACATTGAGTTCAGATTCGAACACGTACCTCAAAAATATAAATCGTAACAACACGTAGTAGAATGTTTTTTAATATTTTATTTAAGATTCACGTAGTAACTCAACTGAACAAATACATCATAAATGTTTTGGTTATAAAAAAATACACGATAGCAAAACGGAATCCCGAGAAATTGCTTTCAGTGTGCGAGTGTGCCACACGATGACGAGGTCTCGTTTCGAGTATTATGACAGAATAACGTAACAATTTTCGAAAGACCCTTGGATGGTAAAAAAATAATATTTCAATCGGAACAGTTAAAAGTTAACAGAAGAGTGGAATTAATTTTTCCTACAGCAGCCCCGTGGTAATGGCGGAAACAATTGAACAATAAAAATCAAATTCGTTGCGACAACGATGTAGGTACGCGTGCTACGTACAGTTCCTCCTAAAGCCCTAACGTGCACATTTTACATGCATCAAGTGCCCACTATGCAACCCCAACTCCACCGAGAGGAAAGGAACGGCTCCGGCAGCGGCTAGGCGGCCGCGGACACCGGGACCGGGCCGGCGGCGCGTGCGATGATTATCGACTTTTATTTGCCGGGCGCTTCACTCCGTCAGTCGGTGGTAGAGCCAAACCGGTGTTGCCAACACGACCGTGCTCCGGCCGGCGATGAATGGGATACTCGGGTGGGAAGCGCGGCGGTCGCGGGAACCACTGCCATTGGTCCGCCTAGGCCGGGTACGGAAAATGCGTTCTTTGTCCGGCACTTCGGCCGTATAACGTATTTACGTGCAGCGCTCTCGTCTCCCGTCACCCACCGCTCCCCCGCGCCGCCCACTGCAGTGTACGCACACACACGAATGATTGTCGTTCCCGGTTGTTCCACACCTAGCGCGCCAATTTTTCGTCGTGTTTATGTTTATTATTTTTGATTATTTTTTTTCTCTCGTTTTCACGTATCGCCCGCGCCAGTCGCCACGAACGCCGGTAATTACGCGTTAGTCGTATTGTACTCGTTTCGACGTGAATAGATATCGTAGAGGTGTATCCACGGTCGATCCGGTGACGGCGCATACGGCATACCGCGCAAAATATTATCGTCGTCGGCGGCGGCTATCTCGCGTTTTGTTTCGTTGTTATTGTTGTTGTCATAACAATATATTACCGGCGTGCACTGCCCAGTAACCAGTAACCCCGACACCGCCGAAAACATACCACGACTACGACTCGTAAAGGAACTGATAGAGAATCATCATCACGGCGCCCAAAGATAGCATACCCGGTTTACTACACACGGACACGCTTACGACGCACAGGTGAGCAAAATTTTTGGCGGCAACTCAAACGACGCGATTCTAAATCGCGCGTCGACCGACCGCGGTCGTTTTTAAAAATCCTAATCGCGCCGCCCCGGCGTAAAACGATCGTTCGGCGCCGGTTGCCGGGTCCCGCGCTCCGCCGGTAGATAAAAATTCTACAAGGTCAGACCCGGGGTCCCGCCATAATGGATCGCGTAAGCCGACGGTGGTTGCCATGACGACGGCGGCAACGAGTAGTTCCATGCATAATAGTAGTAATAATAATGATTATTATTATTATTATTATTATTGTTATTTTTATTTTTATATAATTATCCCAAAGTACACGATAAATAAATCGAAAAGTGATAATAATAATATACACTGTAGCTTTGTGCCTTGGTATATTATTGATACCGCCGTCGTATCAGTGACGATAATATTGGGATTTTATCGCGTCTGTTGTCATTTTGCGCGCACACGGCTTGGCCGCGGTACCTTTCGACTAATTAGGCGTCCCGTGTCGTGGTGGTTGTAGGTTGTTCTCTACACGGTCGATCTGGAAACAAAAGAAAAACACGTGTCCCCTTCCAGAGCGGTGGTCGATCACGCGTTAATCGGTTTGTTTTCTTTTAAAACGGTTACGCGGACGATGTATTTTGGACGAATCGTTCTCCTCGTGTGGCGCGGTGTATACTCTGAATGTACTCCGATCGAAGGTTACCGCGATCGGAATAAAAATTCACGGGCCGACGCTAGGGCCTTTCTTCTTTGTTATAGAAAGTCCACCACCCGACCTGCGTGGCTGCGTGTACGAAATGAATGGTGCCGGTGCCAGAGCGTGTTCAATCTCAAGGTCCGTTTCACCCCCTCTCACCCGTATCGCACGGCGTTCGCGGGAACGTTGAACGTTTTCCCTCCAAACCACGGTCCACTAACCGAACCTTCTACGAAATGTGTGTCCTGTTACGATTGTTCTACGCTCAAGGTTAACCGACGTTACTCGTTGTTATTATTGTTGTTGTTGTTGTTGTTGTTTTGGTGGGCGGCGGCGGAGTGCTATCCCCTTTGATGTCGTATCTCGTTAATATTTATGGTTTAGGAGGTATTTTCTTCGCACCTCGTTCAGAAACATTTAAATTATTTCGTCGTTATCGCGGTATTTCACAGACACTACGTGTACATTGTGCCGACAACAATACGTACGCGCGTATAGTACACGTAATTAAATTACGCGTTAATACTAATGATTTTATTAATTATTATTATTATTAGCATTGCTACGTGTCGTTACAATAATTTTACCAATGTTTCTCTATATAGTAATATTAACGTAGCACCACACGTTCGCCTGTTGTACAACAGCACATTCCCCTAATACATAAACCACTTATTAAACCGTTTACACACGTTATCGGTTTTTTTTTCTAATTATTTGCCAATTGAACTCCGTTTATTGGGTTATGTTTGTTTTGTTCGTTACGAGGACATGTTTTGTACTGTAGACTATCGTTACTTACGGTTTGTGTTACAATTACTACGGTCGACGGTGTTTTTTAATTTTATAATATAATCGGTCGGTCGATAACAAAAACTTAATATAGTAATAATAAATAATATCTAATAATTATTTTAGTCAGTACCGATCGCGTTCGCGCGTGTTGTTATCATCGATGCGAACGCGTGTCGAATAATATAATATATTATATTATTTTTGATCGATGAATGAACGCCGCCAATATTATTTTGACTGATCGATTTTTTTTTTTTTTATCATTATAACATTTTCTGATAACGACGGCGATAAGATGATTGAATTACTCAAGGCATAACGGTTTAAGACGTGTGTAACGTGCGTGCCTGCACGTATGAGAAGCCGTAGTATTGTAATACTTTGAGGAATGAGTCAATCACCGATTAATCGGTGAATTTCCCATCGATTGCGGCCGATAAACGATAGATAAAACTATTTACGTAAATATATCATTAAACATTTAGCTCGGTTTGTACCTAATAGTCGTATGATTTTATGTTAGGATTTTGGACGACTTGTTTTAATTTCTCTATAAATCTTTGTTAGTCCTATTCCGTTTAATATAGCAACACTTAACCGCGTGTACAAAAGTAATATAGTAAATGACCATGCCGCGCCTTAGCGTCTAAATCCTCCAAATTTGGCGACCGATATTTATTCCGTTATGGCGATATTGCTTTAATATTTTAATCGGTACAGTTTTAGTATCAATGTGTTTTAGGTTAGTCTATAGAAAAACAAAATAATTTTGATATTTTATAAAATCTAATAGAAATTGATGTAGATATAAAGCTTAATATAAAAATGGAAACTTTGTTCTTAGAACATCGTATTCGTCATCGATATACGCCTCGAATTATTCATAACTGAAAACATAATTTCAAATACGTTTTTAGAACAAACATCATAACATATGTCGTATTTTAGCAACCAAAGGCTTACCGTCCCCTTTTTTCAAATGCGAGTATATTGATTTTTTAGTTTAAACCTGGAACGCCATCTTTTGGCTTCAAACATAACTATTTATGAAATAACTGTCAAAAGCTTCGAATACATTTTCTTAGTTAATTGTTTGAATTTTTTCTGCTAGAAGTCTAAAATATACTACAAATTGTATATTAATGTATTTTGTCAATTCAATATACAACAACAATTATAATTAATATGTACTGTTTTTAATATGTTTTAATTTAATTTTGTTTTCAGATATATTAATTAAACAATCATCATGGATCTTGGAACATTAGATAGTCTTACTTTCTATCAAGATTGTATAGACTTTGACATGAAAAGTGACTATGACCGTGTGTTATCAAATAACAGTTTCAACTATGATGATTCGTTGTCATTGAATGATGACAATATGATGTCTATGATGGATCCGCTCAATTCTGGGTTATGGCTCAATTCTGATTCCGATTCACATAATCATTTAGACTTTATGGAAGGCGACTTAGAATCGGCTATCATGGTTAATCCTAATTCTGTTATACCATCATCCGCTGCAGCTGCAGAAATAAAAATTAAAGACGAACCAGTTGATGTACCAATTATACCAAAAACATACCAACCTATTATGATTAAAAAAGAGAAGGTTGACCCAGTGGAACCTCGAGAAGTTATGATTAAATTTCCAGAAATTAAATCAGAAAATATAAATATAAAATCCGAAAACATGCCATTAGAAGTTACTAAAGTGGAAGAACTCAAAACTATACCAAAAGCTATTAGGCTTTCTGATTTGTTGAGTCAAACATCGAGTACTGGACAACAGAAGACTGAATTAATGACTGTACGTGTAACAATGCCATCATCCTTGCCTACTCTAAAGACAACTGTGACTTCTAGGACAGTTCCAATTTCTTTTGTTAATAATACCATTTCTGGGCATTACAAAATTGTTAGGCCTAAACAGCAAATAAAACCAATTCAATCGAGAATCAATGGCAACAAAAATAATGAGAGCATGGGTCTTTATCCAAGACCTACTTATTCTTACTCATGCTTAATTGCTATGGCATTAAAAAACTCAAGTTCTGGATCTTTACCTGTTTCAGAAATTTATAATTTTATGTGGTATGTATTTAAGCAACTCATGATAATATGTTAATTAAAATATCTAATAATTTGATAATTGTGTTATTTTTATAGTAAACATTTTCCATATTTTAAGACTGCCAGTAGTGGATGGAAAAACTCTGTTCGTCACAACCTTAGTTTGAATAAATGTTTTGAAAAGATTGAAAAACCAATTGGTAGTACAGGTGCCCCAAGAAAAGGATGTTTATGGACCATGAATCCAAGTAAAATATCAAAAATGGATGATGAAATGCAAAAATGGTCGCGTAAAGATCCCTCTGCAATTAGACGTGCAATGCTCAATCCTGGTAAGCTATAAACAAAATTAATTTGTATAATTTAACTATTTATTAATTATAAATGATTATTTAGAACATTTGGATTTACTGGAACGTGGCGAGATGAATGAATGTTATGATCGGCGTGACAATTATTTCTTTGATGAAGATGAAGAGGAGGAAGAAGAAATAATCAGTCAAGAAATGACATCAGAAGACGACAGAATTAGTGATGTTGAAGAGGAATCTGATAATGAGTCAAGAATTGATAAGGATGATTCTCCATATCAGTTAATAACGTTTGGGTTGGATGATTTAGCTAACCTTAATGACCTTGGCAATGATGTAAGTTGTAAAATTCAATAGAAATTTTAATTTTAATAACTATCAAATATGTAATAATTTCAGATTGATGATGAAGAAGAAATCGAAGAGAGTTCAAATGATGGTAGCTTTGGCATTGAAGCATCAGAGTACAAAACAAACTTTGACGATTTGATATCTGTTCAAGATATGCCTATGACATATGTAGTTCAGCCCCCAAATAAGACTGTAATCAACAATAAACGGCCGTATCAACAACCTTTATTTAAGGGTAGTTATGTGTTGACTAAAAATGTTACATCAAACGTACCGAGTCCAAAGCGGAAATTCATAAGTAGGCCAGTATCAATATTAAGAAATATCTAATATGAATATGTAATGTAATATAAAAATAACTTGCAGCCTTTATTAATTGCAATATTGGTAAGGTGCATGTTAGCTCGTTCTGATGCCCCAATTTTGTGTGTGAATATATTTTTGGTACCTTTGAATCTGAATAGTCAAATCATAATAAATGACATATCATGTGTGTTATGTAATATACATTTATACCATTTTATTTTATAAGAATATTCATGGTTATTGCAAATTGTAAAAATCATGTATATACTTGTTATATGTACCTGTTCTACAGATACTATTTTAGACTGTTAATTTTAGTTCCCAATAGTCAATTACTAGCTATTACTTATATAACATCTTTATTTTATTTTAAATAATATAAGTATAAATTAATAACTTATTTAGTGTACTGATATTTTTTCAAGGAAGTATAAATATCATGTTTAATTAATGTGTATAATTATGAATATTATAAGTTTTACACATTTCTTTCTGAAGTATTAGGTGTAATTCGTTTATTTGACAAATGCAATAATAATGCAACTGCAATAATGTCAAATAGACGAGTTACACCCTATATATTGATTTTTATTATTTTTATTTTGTTCTATTTTATCAATTTGTTTCCTTTTTAATAACTTAAACTCAATATTATTTACATAAGTATTTATGTATTTTTGTATAAAATGTGTTAAGAGTGTATGATCTTTTTATAGCTTAAACAAATTGCTAAAACAAAACTAAATTGAAATGTAATATTATTAATTATATTTAAATGATATTGATACTTCCTTTAAACAAATATATTTTTATATTTTATTTTTTTTGTTTAAAATATAATTTCATTGTAATAATTTTGTGATTAGTATTTTAACTTTGAAATAAAATCCCAGTCAATAAAATTTTATTTCAATTTTGTACTATATGTATCTGTTATGAATTTAATAAATGTTTAATGTAATCAGGATAAGTTGAAATACTAATTTACATTATTACTACTGTGAAAATAATTTACAATTTGTTATGGTTGACTATTCAGACTCGTGATTTGTTTTTTTTTTTTTTAATGTACTATTTGGTTGATTTATTTTATGGTTCAATATATTAACTAAATCTAAAAACAAAGATTGGGGTTAACAGTACAGCAAAGTATATGCATAGAAATTAACTTAAATAAATATAAAATATTTTGGTGACATCCCTTTGGGGGGATTATATTTGTTTACAGTGAGATTTAATCTTCCAATATTTGGTATGAATTGGTTAAAGATGTTTGTAAGTTTAATTACATTTTGTATGATATGGGTTTTTAATGTTGTTTGTCATTGTCTACCTTCAGTTCACTATTTATAATAATACAGATATGGAATTACATTGTAATTCTTTTTATAAAAAAGATTTTGTCTCAATATTCTATACTGTATTGCATCCTGTTTTAGTAAGAAAAACGTGCCTATTTTGACTACTAATACATATATTATGTGTTTTTCTATCAATATATAATTTTTATATCTTTTTTAAAAAAATTACCATATTTGGTAAACCAACTAAGGATTAAGTTAACCATAGAAGACATTTTCAATAGAAGATTAAATTTTATAAGACACAAAATGTCAATAAATTATTTAAGCATTATAGTTAATTAAAATATATTCATAAGTAATTAGGTATAATGAGGTAGTTTTTTTGAGTGTCAGAATTATTGTAGTATTGTATATAATATAACATATGAAAAGTCTGCAGTCATCGGTCAGATGTGTACCAGAGTTCAAAATGCATTTATATTGTTTAATTTATTTATGAATATACTATACCATATATATATATTTATATTTGTACTTTTTCCTGCTTAATATTTCATCTGTCCGATGTGTCAATTCTATTAAAAATAAATGTCTTGAATTTTAAATTGTATTTTATTTGTGTTATATTACATATATAATTATTGAACATCCTACATCTAATAGTAATTATCATTCATTCATATTCATTGTACAAATTGTATACACTGTATATAAACATGTTTGATATCACTTTTTAAAATATTTTAGATACTTAGTCCTGTCAAATGAATCATCCAATTCCTCTATTATTTTAACCTTTTGTTTTGGCTTCCTTGCTTCCAATCTGCGTTTACGTTCTTCATCACTTATTGAGTTCATATCTAAAGGTAACTAAAATCAAAAGTGAAATTTATTGTTTAACAAATATATTTAAACAATAAAACACTTACTTTAATTATCATACGAGGATCGTTGAATCTAATGGTAAAACTTGAACCATCTGGCTGAATTACTTTGGTAAGGTAATGTTGTGGATAAATGTTTCGATGAATTTTTGTAATAGCAGCTGATTTGCTACTAAAAAAGCGACTAAATCTAAAAATTAATATGAATCAAGTATTAGTTTATTAGTACTCTAATTTAAGCAAAATATACCTAATATAAGTATATTATGAATTGACATCAAAATAGAAAATATATAATAACCAGAGGATTTATATTTATAATTTTTTAACAGCTATATGTACTAAAAATTTGCCGCTTCCATTACCTATAAATAAAAAGTCTCAGTATCTACGACATCCTGTAAAATATTCTAAATATTAATTATAAAAGGTACCTAAATCTCAGTATTTCTTAATTCCAAAGAATTATTCTTTAGGAAGAAACAAATGTTTTATAACTCTACCAACAATTTTATATCTGTAATCTGTCCTAAGTTCTTCAATAAAGGTTAAGGAAAATATTTATGTCTGCTATTAGTATTTCAAATTATGAATATTATGAATTAATTCATCCGCAACTAATATGTATTAGGTACTAAATAAATGTGAACTTTTAGGCAATTTTTTCGCTCGCTTTTCAGATATTTAGCCTGCTTAGAAAACATTTCCATGGCTGTTACGGAATTTAAAATCTACAATAATAATTTTTGGTTTACTGGTTTACTTGGTACTTAGCTAGGAAACCTAGGTACTTTCTTTTTGACTTGTAAACTACATAACTATATATTTTAACAGCATGTGCCGAGTGAAAATAACTTTAATATTCTATTATAGATGTATTGAAAAAATCCATTCAACAGAAAAACACCAAAATTAATTTATAAATGTAGTTTATGTAAAAATAATTGTATTGGTTTATTAATTTTAAATACAAAAATGGATATTTATTAATTTATTATACTAACTATACTAAAAAAAAAAGGTTATTTAATATGATGTCATGGTTTGGTGATTTTAAAACCGGGCAACCCTAATTATAAATAATTTATAATAGGTACAATAATTTTTTGCAAATATAAATTAATAATTAAAGAATTTTCTATTTCCTTTTTATACAAAGATGTTTTTAAAAAAGCATTATAAAAATTGCCGTACAAAAACTAACTCTACCTATTGGGAAATCTAATTCTTTATAAACCACATAGCACAATGCTAAAATATTTTTAAATCATTTGAAAAGCTGCTGATAACTTTATAAGTACCTAATCGTCGAAGTTAGAAAAATGTAACTAATTATTTTTGGCAAATATATACCTTCTAAATTCTAAAGTAAGCTGAAGATATTGCAGTATTTTACTGAAAGATAATGAAAAAAAGCGGGCAAGTGGGTACCGCTCTGCTGTACATTAGGAGGTGGGGTGGACCTCGGACTAGGGTAGGTTACATTTGAATGCAATGGTAGGTATCATTGTATACGAAAAACGATTCTGAACGGAGATGATTTGTCAGTCAAGGATATATTATATTTAAATATTGCCATGTATTCTAATTTGAAACAAATATTTTATTTTTCAATTAGGACGCATTTGCAAAAGGCATGGTTAATCAATTTTTCTAAAAACATTGCATGTAGTTATCATAATTCATAATACCTTATATTATCATAGATATGTTTGAGGATAAATCGTTATCGTTACGCGATTTCATTAAAATTTAAAACTCAAACGCTCAAAACATTTTTCCTATAATAACGCTTCAAATTGTCTCTATGGTTTTTTGAAGCAAAACTTATGAAAAACTTAATATTGAATTTTTTAACGTTAGATATAAATACAAACAATTTTATGAATTTTGAACTACAAAATAATTTGCAAATATTCATGATTTTGACGAATTTTTGTCAAAATTTGAACTTCAAATGCTAATAAAAAAAAATTGTGACTATGTATTCTTATAATTTTTTAATCACTATAAGAATAACATATGAAGAACTTTGTATAAAATTTTCAAGTATTTTGATAGGCCATGAAAAGCCAAAAAAATTTTATCGACACTTCAAAAAAATTTTTTCAGAAAAATTAAAAATTTCAGTTGTCTATAAATAGCTCAAAAAAACTCAAAATATTTTAAAAATTAAATCATGTAAAGAAAATGCCAATCTAAATAACTGGTAAAATTTTCAAGTATCTACGACTTATACTTTTTGAATAATAACAAATATTTAAAATCGTTTGAGGCTAAACCGTTATTTAACGCGGTTTTGTAAAAATTTAAAATTCAAACACTCATAAAAATTTTTTGTCTGAATCCGGTAGAGTTTTTTTTACAGATATTTGAAGAAAAATTTATGGAGAACCATGTACCAAATTTTCAAAACTTAGTTATAAAAGAAAAATTTTTTACGATTTTCCAACCACAAAATTATTTGCAAATTTTCGCAATTTTGACATATTTCGTATAAATTCGAACTTTAAGTACTTATAAAAAAAAATTGTGACGATTTTGGATTTTTTTTTATCACTTTAAGAACAACTTATAAGAAACCTTGTATTAAATTATTTTCTGGTCAGCCAAAATTTTTTTATCGTTATTTAAAAAAAAAATACTTAGAAAAATTGAAAATTTCAATTGTCTATAAATTGTTCAAAAAAAGTCAAAATTCTTTGAAAATTTAACTGTGTATGGAGAACGCTAATATAAATATTTGGTGAAAATTTCAAGTATTTACAGTGATTAGTTTTTGAATTACAACCATATAAAAAAATCGATTCGGTCGAAAACTGGATTTTCGTAAAAATTCCCGTTTCTCCGTCATTTTTTTTTTTTTTGTTTTGCTCGATTTTTTTGAAAACTGTTGGAAAATGTTTACTTTTTACCTCTATAATGCACCAAGGATATTCACTTTTACATCGGAAACCACCCCCATAGTTTGAAATTGGAGCATTATTTTGACTAGTTATGCTGTACACACACACACAAAAAAAAAAAACACACATCATTGTAAAACCAATACATTCATCACTTCGTTCAGAATCTAAAAAAGTTCGTAAGTAGTAGAATTCCAATTTATATAACATATTGACAAACATCACAAGACACAATGTCTACAAACTTGAAATACGAACAAATAATTTGGATTTTTTATAAAAAACATTGAATTAAAAAAATTATAATGTAATTAATAATAATATATATTTATCAAAAAATGTATGTTATAATTCTTAGATTAGACTATAGTAGCGGGCTGCCCGCACAAAATGAAGAGTTTCCAAAAATCCACAACCTCCTCCAGACATACAAAATTTAGATGATGATGTCAAATTTGTCTCGTTGAGCACGATGGATTAAGGGAATTGGAAATCGGGTGAGGATTATTGTGCTAAGAGACACATCTCTCAGCTCTACATTATTTGTATAAATAATAATTATATACATATATTATTTTACTCGTATTTTATATTCCTCGAAAAAATAACTATCAATATTTATTTTTAAACTAATCTTATTTGAATAATTATTTTTATTGAAGTCACTACAAACACAATTCAATCACCAATTATTGTGTTGTCAAAACAGATTAATCTTATGAAATTTCAGGTATAATGTTTTCATTTTTAAATAAACATCAATGTCCCAAATTTAATTTATAATATTTAATTAATAACATTTAATAATTTAGTTTTATTAAAATTAAAATTTTAAGTCTATACCTAAATGTATTTATAATAATTTTATATCAGTTAGGTATATTTATTACATAAGTACATCTTAGAACTGTTGTAAAGTTTAAAGTTTACAACAATGTCTGCTAGATGGTTAAGTAAACGTTATTAACTCAGTTATCAATGTTTTGTCCTTCGTCACTGATGATCAACCGCTGCAAAAATGTGTTCATAATTCGTGGTTAGTCATAATTTACAACTTATAAACTTATATTATGAATTATAGTTTATGATTTGTTAATTTCTGATGTTATATTGACTAAATGCCTAAATATAAGTGTCAATAACAATGCGATACCCAATTAATTATTTTCAACCTCTTAAACCTATAAGACTAATGCCTCACCGCTGCATAATATGCATTATATTATAAATCAAATATCAGACAATAAATACAATGATTAATGATAATAGAACAATTTTAATAATTTTTACAATTGCTGAATTAATTTCCAAAAATTTGCAATTTTATGACTATGAGGTATATTTAATGACAAATAAGTAAATGTTTTAAAAAATCATATAATTAATAATAAATAATAGTGATACACAATAAGATGATTAATCTCACAGAAAAATAGTAAGAACTTAAATTTAGAATACATATTACACCTTAATATCTCAGTCATTATTAATGTTTAACTTAATGATCTTAAAATTCTTGATACTTTTTTATTAATAAAAGTATATAATGCAATGATATAAACTCTCATTTTTTAAATGAAAACCCCTTTATTTTACCTAAATTATTTTGTAAATTTCGTTTTTGAAATATTGATGTACCTAAGTCAAAATTTGAACAAGTTTTGCAATTTTTAAATTAAGAATAGAAGTATTTAAAAAGGTCTTACAAAAATAATGAATACATATAATACTGGTTCTAGTGTTATAATTTAATATATATGAATCATTTCAATAAAATATAAATTACTATACCTCCCACAGAGCTTCAAAATCCATTTTTATAATTTCTTTTATCCTTAGTATATAAAGTTAAATAATTCTAAAACTCTTTATTTAGATTTTGTTTTTTATATGTATCAAATTTTTAAGGGAAAATGATCTAAAAAAATGTAATATTTTTAACAGGGATTGTTATTAAAAAACAGAAGTTTTTATTTAAAACTCCAAGTCAGATTTTGAATAACTGCATTATTAAAAAAGAAACAGATAGGTGATTTTGCTAGGTGAACCACCCTATATATTGATTTATACTTGAGATTAGTTTAATACTAGTGTAGAGATAATTGTTATATTTAGATATTAGGGTAAATCGGTACCAAAAAAATATTGAAACATATTTATTATTCTATTAGGTACATATTATCTGCTCATACTTTTACAAGTTAAAAAATAAAATATTTATTCTAACACATAGAATTTGTTAAAACAGAAAGGGTTAATCAAATTAAATTTGAAAACAATTTTTCTTTCTCTAGACAAGTAATATAAATTATAATACCTTACATTACTATAATATTAAATAAAATATCCAAAACTTTAAATTTTTACCTGGTGATATTAGTCATATTTCTATTCTATTTACTGCACTGGTACCAAACAATGAAACGGAGTGTAAGTGTTTCTTGGAATTTAAAAAATAAAAACTTATAGACAATTATTATACAGAACAATTTTTGAATTTTAATATGTTATTGGAGCTGGAGACGACAGAGAGCCAGTTATAAGAATGATAAAAATTAAAAATGATAAGAATCCGATTGATGATAACGGTCTGAAATCGAAAAAGTATTACCAACGTTTAATTTATGATATATATTTATTACTAAAAAAATATATATATATATATGGACTATAGAGCTATAAAAAAAAAAAAATAGTGTCGTCCAGGAATTAATAATAATAATAACATTTTTAATTTGTGGTGTCGTCTAAAATATGTCTAATCGATGATCAATGATCACAGACCAGTCTGGTATCTGTGTATTGTAGACTTGTAGTAAACTTGTAAACAGCACATATAACTGCTCCATTTCCATCGGTTCCAGATTCCGTTAAACTTTAACGCCAGTTGATGCTGTTTCAGAAAATCTTGTTGAAATACCTATCTGAAATCGTAAACTGCTGATTTCTCAAATAAATTTGTCAACCACACCTTCGGTTATGATCGATTAGCAACCTTAGTTCTCTTCATTACGCACACTTGTGCGTCGTCTGTTTTTTAAATTGTATATACTCTGCACAAATCACGTACCGAACCATCACCCATCTGTTTTCGCTTTTCACTGTAAACAACATGTCAACATTATAATCGAAGATGAATTAGAGCTGCGCCATTTCCTTCGGTCTGCAAAAACCGAATAACAATTCACACCTCATTGACGGCGGAAGATAAAATCGTATTCTTAATTTTGTTACAGCAACCATGAACCAATACAACAATACTGAACGAAAACGGTCGAAACTTGGCGTATATTATAAAAAAATAATGTAATGGTTGTGAGTTTGTGAAACGCAGAAATATGTCGCCGAAGTTAGGTTTGTTAAGTTAGGCGATGGCCCTCGTACATAACGTATAACACATACAATTGTCTACCATAATTTGAAATTGTTACATTTTCATATTATTTTTGACGATTGGCATATAATAAACTTTACAACTTTGGTGCACAACTCAAGAATATATTTATTATACATTTTTTTTATTATTAATAATAACTAATAAAGCTTCAATTACAAACATTTTAGCCTAGAGTTAATTACAAACTAAAAGTATTTTTACAATATTAAGAAATAGAACAACGAACATATGTTATAAACAGGAAAATCATAATTTATCGTCTAAACCATATTTTACATTTATTATACTAGCTGATTATTATTATAATTATAATTGTCTACACAATACTGAACACAAATAGCTTCAACTATGCGCCGCATCAAAACATGCGCCTGATAAATCTTTTAAAACGTTTACACACAGATCGACGTTTCCGTTTGTCCTTTACCCGTGACTTTCAACGTCGAGTTCTTCCAGACATTTTGCTTCCGTTGTTGTCATAGAAGAATGCAACGTCTTAATCCCGGATTCAAAGGCCATAAATGCCACGTTTGATATTTGGGATTGAACTATAAGTTTTTTTTAGTGGATTTCCCAAACCACAATTTAGTCATGTTCATTTCCACATTGAACCTCTAAACCTCCACGCTCCACATTTACCTACGACACTGGTTGTAGCTATAATACACCTATACAGTTGTTACTTTTTAGTCTATGAGATAATATCTGTACTCAGTTAACTTTTTTATTGTTAAAATATCTTATTTTAATCAAAGCAAAACATTTTCCTTGACTTTTTCATCGATACTTATTATATCTTTCTGGATTCTTTTTTGCCAGAATTTTTTACAACCATCACATTAAATATTGAACTAGTTTTTTTTTTTTTTTATTTTATTTTATAATAGCTATTAGTATAAAACTATGATAGCTCAACATTTACAATCTATACATTATACATAGAACTAGTTAATATATAAGATATATTTAAAAAATTATAGATTGGTGTCCAATGAATAATTCTGTAAAAATATTAAAAATTTAAAACTTATTATAGCCATCTTGCTGTCAATATAGACACGCAGTTTATTTAAAAGCACGACATTATTTTATTACTACAAAATCGTTACTTGATATAGGCCATAGGGGTACCCATTATATAATAGTTAGATAATGTATGATTAAAATTCAAAAGATAATATACCTAGAACTTTTTTCAATTCCCAGAAGAACAAAATTTATTGACAAAATTATGTAATAGTATGGATTTGGGATTATAGTAATTAACTTTTGGATTGGTAATTCAGATTTATTAATATTATATTCAGAATACAAAACAAATATTTTCATAGGTAATTTTTATAGTTTTTTATACTTAGGTTTGTTATTTGCTACATAATTTGTTTTTAGTTTAGTATAAAATCTTGTTTTTAATTTTATAATTATATCTGCGTTAATCTATAAAATTGCCAATGTATCTTTATATTATATTAAATGCGTACACAAGTCTGTATATATGTATATACAATATACTATAAAAATGTTCAAGTTCATTTAAAATTTTAAAGTTTTAATTTTTTTTTTTCATTCCAAAATTCCAAAAGCTGTTCCTCAATCATGGTATTATGGTAGGTTATAATATAGTTTATTGGCTCTTATAATATATTATTAATATTTACTATTTATAATAATGCACGCACAGAAACCACGGGTTTTCCGCGTAGTCTGTACTCTGTAGGATGTAGATATCTACAATCTACTATATAGAATGATATGTATAATATTATATCTATACGGGTGTCTTAACCAAAAAAAAAACTATTACTTATTATTTACTATTATTTATTTTCACTAAACTAACTTCCAACTAAATTAGAAATTTGAACAGTTTCGGAAACTAACTTATATTCTAACTTAGTTTTTTATTAAAGTAACTTCAACTAGTTGAAAAAAAGACTAACTTGCCCAGCTTTGAGTGAATATGATTGAAAAAGTTTCTTTGGCCGGGACTATACACAGCGTATTCCTTTCCGTCGAATTAAAAATGCATTGGTTTCGATCGGGCGCACGGCGTTTTTCGCCTCGTTTCGATCACTGCTTATTCCGCGGCGTTTTCCGTCATCAGTATAGGCCATCGTAATTTGAAACAACTTCAGCATTCGCCAGCCAAAAGGCAAGCCTACCGGCGTTTTCCGTCGCCGATGAAAACGCCGTGTATTACATCCGTTGTGTACTCGTATAGCTACTCCGATTGAACACGTGCGCTGAAACAACTGCTCTTTTTTTACAGTAGTTTGTAAGTTAATGTTTTGTATTATTATTATTATTATTATTATTTGATAATTTTTACTTACGAGACGCGATGTACAGAACGCGCACGAAAAATTCCGTACGTACAATCGTGACGTTTACGAGAGGTCGGAGCGCCGACGGACGACGATGATGTACATCAGGAATGGAACCCCTGATATACAACATATATGGTTTTTCTCAAATCGTAGCCCGTAATCCGTATGCGTACTACGACGTATACATAATATGAATAATGACAATGTGATCGTCACAATGATGTAGGCAGTAGGCTAAGAGCATAAAGTCATAATTACATTGTAGGGTATGACGACTTGCAGCAGGTCAGAGCTGTTGAGGCATGACAGTCAAAGCCGTCAAACACGTCTGTTTGCCACAATACCAATTACCAATGCGCCAGTATGTAACAAATAATACCGCGATTCTAGTAAGTGTAATTCAGTTTTCTAATTGGTTGCTATTTTAAGGCAATTTAGCTCATGGATTTGTAATAAATGATAAGCCTTATACAACGTTTCGATGTTCAATCATCTGCTTTGTATTTTCTATGTTACAAACTTATAAATAATACCTATATTATAATGCTAATACGTCAAAAAACCCAAAACAGCTCACAGGACGAGGCCATGTTTATTAATATATAGTATAGGTATTACACTATTACTGTATTCGGCGTAGCGGAAGCAATGCGAAAGCAAATCCCACGGCGCCATCGATTCTAAACCGAAAATAAATAAATAAAGTATAACTGTACCAGGCAGGGGCATATTTTGAAATACCTTATGGGGCGAGGGAGGTTGGTACAATCAAAAAGTTCAAATTAGCGTACATGAGAGTATAAGTCGTACTGTAAAATATCTCATATTATAGACTTTTGTCTTACTTTTCATTTCGAAGTCATTTAGTACGACTTTTCCGTTAATTCATGTTATAAACTGTATAAAGTTGCAGTATTTAAATGACAATCACTATATTTTAAATTTTTAACCAACTTGTACTCATTTAGATTCTGAACGAAGTGATGAATGTATTGATTTTACAATGTGTGTGTGATGTGTGTTTTTTTTTGTGTACACCATAATTATTTTTTAAAATAATGTTTCGTAATTGGAAACTTCGGGGGTGGTTTCCGATGGAAAAGTGAATATTCTTGGTGCTTTACAGTTCAAAAGTAAGAATTAAAACAAACAAAAAGTGACGGAAAAATGGGAAGTTTTACCGTTTTACGTAATCCAATTTTCGACAAAATCGATTTTTTTTTTATATAGTTATAACTCAAAAACGAATCACTGTAAACACTTCAAATTTTCACCAAATGTTTATATTAGTGTTATCTAATATCTATGTACAGTAAATTTTTCAAAATATTTTGTCTTTTTTGGGTTATTTATTGACAACTAAAATTTGGTGTTTAGTATCCATAAAAAAATTCTGAGTGGCCAAAAAAAATTGAAAATTTAATACAAGGTTTTTCATAAGTTATTCTTTTCGTGGTTAAAATAAAATCAAACATCGTTAGTCATGGTTTTTATTTATAAGCGTTTAAAGATCAGATTTTTACGATATATGTCAAAATTTCGAAAATTTATATTTAAAATGAAAAAATTCAACATTAAGTTTTCCTTCAAATAGCTATAGAGAATTACCAGATATATTTAGATATCTATAGATTTCACCAGTTATTTATATTGTCATTTTCTTTACATAATTTAATTTTCAAAATATTTTGTTTATTTTATGCCTATATGGAGGCATTTATAGTATTCGATTTTATTTTTTTTGGCTTAATCAAAATACTTAAAATCTTAATAAAAAGTTCTTAATGACTCATGAGTTATTTCAAGTCTTTGAAACATTAACCACCTAATGGAAAATATATATATCTTAGCGCCTAGACTGACCAAATATCATCTCTGTTCAGAATCGTTTTTCCTATACAATACCTATCATTGGATTAAAATTTAATACACCCATTATAGTTACTTATTTACTCTATGTCTGAGGTCCACTCGATACCTAGTATACTACTTAGTATACAGCAGACCGTTACTTACTTGACCATCCTTTTTATTTTTTTCATACTCTGTAACTAATTTGTAATTTTAAAATCAAATTTTGAGCAAGTGGATATAACTAAATTTTTACAAAATGTGTACCACTTTGGTATAAAGATGAATAATATGCTGACTATAGCCTACCTATGTTATTATTATGTTGGTGCTACAAGGGAACGTTCTCACGAATGATGACATGACGTATTAGTACAATAAAAATTAAATTTTTGATTGTTAATAAATGATATTACAGAATAAATCAAATATTATAATACTTTATTTCTATTAATAACATAAGTATACGCCTATAGTATTTACAACTTAACATAGTCGTATACCTACTTATATTATCTATAGATCGGCTGATAAAAACAGTTACCATAAATGTGTACTATATTTTATATTTAAGGTAGGTACAACAGTACACTGAACTATTACAGCAAGCAATAAATGATTAATTAGGTATAAAACAGTAAGTAATAGATACACAAAAAGTAAATATACAAGTAGCAGATGAATTTTATTGTAATACAAATGAATTATAAAACGTATGAATATGTATTATAATTTATATGATGTAGTAATTTTATTTAAATGGATTATTAAAAACTTATATTAGTTAGGTATAATAATGGAGGCACACTGTAAATACCACAGGACTACAAATTAATATATATATATTTTAATTCGTGCACAAGACTAAATTATACCTTCTAGTTCTGGCGAATACAAGTTTGTACTAATTCATATCACATCCGTTTACATTTTTCCAACTAGCCCGATGTGTCTGCAAGTGTTATAGGTACCTATAAACCTTAGGTTGATTTAATGGAAACGGTCAGGAGAAAGGATAGTTTTGTTACAAGTTGAAATGTTCAACTTCTTTAAAAAAAAATGAAAATAACTGTTCAATAAATAATTGAACAAATGTGTTGAATAATAATCAAATAATAAACCAAAATGAGATAATATAATTTTGAGTATAACACAGACATTTGTAATTTTTCTTTAGATGGATTAAAAATTATAATATATAAATTAGAGGTTGTCAATTTATTTAATGTAGTGTCATATTTAATAATTTTACTAGTAGCATAAGACTGGTGGCAGTATAAGTGATTTAAATGCCATAATTAAGGCACACACAAAAGAAAATAAGTTTTGTTGAAAAAAAAAAACAAACAAACATTAGAGCTACAAGAGGACCAAAAACCATAATAGAATGATATTTAATTAGTTTAACTAAAATTTCAATCGTCATCGTCTTCTTCATCTTCAGATTCTGCCTCAGCCAACCAAGTTAGCCAAGTGTTTACTTGGAATAACGCTTTGCCTTTACCTGGATATGCATCTGTTACATCTTCACGCCACTTTAAGAAAGCTTCCTCTTCAACAATTTCTAACTCGTACATTAAATTGAACCATCTTAACAATAAGCCTTTAGGGAAATCAAGTGAAAAAAAATATGTTTGTAATGCATAGATGGCATTCATTTGCAGATCGTTTTGGTCGTCGAAAAATGTTCTCATGATTGGCTTGAATTTTTCTAAAAGGCTCTTTTCTTTTTCCAGATCAGCTTTTGAGGCATTCACTTCTATACTGTTGGCCTCTTGTGTTATATACTTGACCATCACAGTAGTCAAGGCTGTAATAAAACCAGGATCTATATAATGGACTGGATCTAAATTTTCTTTAATCCATTTATAAAATTGTGTTGGATTTGGATCACTAGTTATTTGTTTCCACAAGTCAGATTGTATACGTAGCAATGGGAATAGGAAAGTTAGATTACGTTCTTGTAAAATTTCTGCAAGTTGTTCTTTAGTTCTTAAAGATTCAGGTAAAGTATTTAGTAGATTGACTTTACTTTCTTTGAACATTGTTGTTAGTTCATTTTTTCCTATAACTTCATTTAAATCTTGCAAGACCATTAAGAACGCTGGATACCTTTTACCATTTTCTGATACCTCAGCGAGTTCTGATATAGAAGACACATTTTGACAGATTTCAGCAGCATATTTGGAAAAACGTTTATATAATGTTTTATCATCATCAGACTCATGCTCAGGTCCTTTCAATATAAAACGTTTAAGACAATCTATGGCAATAGATTCAGAAATAATACTTTGTTTCTTGGTCTCTTGAGTGAAACGGAATAATAGTTCTTCGTCCAAATCAACTCTTTTGCGAAACCGTTCAAAAAGAAGAACATACATGACATCTGCTAAAAATCTATCAGGCACTTTGATATCTGCAAATGCTTTTGCTGCTTTCGCTGCATCCATGGATGGATCTGTGCCAAGTTTATCCAAAATATCTAATCCTTTCTTTATAGCTTCTTCTTTAGAAACACCTTTATCTTTCTTTGTGTTTTTATGCTTATCATGAGAATTTTGTTTGATTTGAATTTGTTGTACTTCTGTTAACTTTATTTGATTTGATTGACCTATATGAGTCATAGATAATGGCGGTGGTTTTATTTGAATTTGTTTACATAACATGCTATTTGCAGCTGGACGTAAGGACATATCTTCAGGTTTAGTACCTTGTTGCACACGTAAGAGTTTTTTAATATTTGGACCCAAGTCTTTCATATTGTTATTGTTCATATTGTTATTAGTATTATTATTTTGCTGGGTATTAATAGTATAGTTTATTCTAGCTGGTGGATAATAGTTATTGCCAGAGTTAATATTTAATAGTCGTTGGTGGTTTTTATGACCATTTACATTATAGTAATTACCCGAATTGGTAAAACCATTTATGGAATTAAATTTATCTGGCATTGTAGAATTGAATGGTAATACCGGAGTAGAACTTATCATATCATCTCGTATTTTTAGTGAACGTCTGAACATTTCTTTAGACTGATTCACATTTTGCATTTGGTTGTTTCTCTGATTCTGCCCATTTGTTTCTCCACTCACAATATCAGTCACCTAAAAACACACATTTAATTAATATTATTAATTGTAAGTATTTAAAGCACTGAATAAACATAACAAAAAAATATGTATTACTTAATTCATATACAATTGTGCTACAATACTATTAATAATACAACGTGTACGAATTGCACATTTGTTGTTTTGATATTTTAATTATTTTTGCAATACAATTTACACAAGTCTTAAATTATCTATTCCAAGATAAGCTAGAATAATTATTTTTTTTTTTTATGTAAGTAGAAAGAAATTTTAAATCAAATTAACAAAACTCGTTGATTTAATAAAAATGTGATTACTTTAATCCATTAATAATTAAAGAAAGTTTAATTTATATTTTCTTAGTAGTAAACTCTAGGTAGTAAATGATATAAAACATTTTAGTATGTTAAATATGTTTGGCAGTGATTGATAGTTTGAAGTAAATTATCTCCATATCTATTGTCTTATTAATTAATGTATATAAATATACAATGGTTATTGTAATCAATAATCAATAAATAAAACAATTAGGTAATTTTTAATTTTAATAAAAAAGCTTTTGAATTAATAAAAGAATATTAAGGTTCTATACAAATGTTGTTTATTAAATGTTTAAAAAAAAGTTTACTCAATTGAATATTGGGGCACTTCAAATTATAACGTTAACTCATAATCAAGCACTGCTGTTTAAGAGAAGTAAATTAATATTTATAAAAAAAGATTATATTATTTTATCTATTAAACAAGAACTGAATTTAAGAAAAAGTTATTATATGGTTACAACTAACCTGATCCATGAGCATTGGACCTTCTGTGGTAGTAGCTTTTCGTGGTACCCAGTTGTCCTTTCTCAATTGCATGGTGTCCAACAACATAAATTTGATTCTCAATGGCAGTTCAGGATTTTCAGCATACTGAGCAATTCTATCAAAATACTGATTCATCAGTGGTTTTGCTTTTTCCGTGTCCAATATGCGACCACATGTTTTCATTATCTGACACAAGCATTCGAGGTCCTCCGCCGCGTCCTTGACATTGGACTTCCTCGGGAATAACTGTTGAATGCACAAGTGCAATATTTGTTCCGCCACGATCTCCAACTTGCCAAGTTCGCCGATGAAGCGTATGTTGCCCAACATCTTGCGCTTAGCCACCTATTAATCGATATATAATATAGATAATTACATTTTTTTTTTTAAATATTTGGTGTATAGTTAATATAAACAAGAAAATATAAAAATTTATCAGATTATGTATAACAAAATCAAAAAACATATTTATACATAATACATAGTTAAGGTAGCTGAAGAAGAAATGAGTTTTTATCCATGAATAAAACTGTTACTAACATTGAGTTTAATTAATTTTTATCTTACCTGTCGTCGTTCTTCGTCTTCTGGAGATAATGGTGTTCCATTGTCATTGTCAAACTCAGCAGTTGCTTTAGAACGGTTATCAAATTCGACCTTACACCTTTTTAGTAATAATTCACGAAAAGTGTTTGGATCTTGGTCAATTAAGAAGTTTGATGCCTCGTCGCTGAGCCGTTTGCACAGCTGTGCGTACATAGAACTATACTTAGGTTCATCGAGAGCTTTTTCAAAAATCAAAAATATGACACCCTTCAATACAACACTGGTGTTTAAACCAATTTGCAAAATATCATCACTCAGTTTTTGGAATTTATCAGGCGTAAGCTTGTTAAGAATGCCGCGCACCTTGCGAAACACGGCATCATTAGCGTCCTCTTGGGCGAGTGCATCGCGTCTGATTATCGAGGGAGGTATCCAACGCGGTTGCTGATTGGATTCGGAACGGGCGTCGTCCCTTCCTCCGAAGACACGAGAAGCACCCCCGCGTTCTGCGTAGACGTCCGTCGTGTCTTTACGTGTCACCTGCGGGGACGAATATGTCTCTTCCTCCCTATTATCCAACGTCAAACTGGATATTTTAATAAGAGACACCACTATAGGTGTATTATCGTAGGCTTTTGCGGGTAAATATGTTTTACACGAAATCTTGATTTTTGGTTGAGTATCACAGATATAATTCCATGCAAATTTCTAAAAAAAATAAAAATACATACATAATTATATTAATCCAACACATACTAGGATATAATAAGAAATCATAAAATTGTATTTTAATGGTTTAAAATAAAAATTGAAACTCTACTAATTACAACTAATAAACAACCATAAACCTATAAAATTTATTTTTATAATTTTCTTTAATTCTTTCCATAATTCAAAATGCTTTAAAATATTACTTAGTAATTTATAAATATGTATTACAGAAGTTCTAACAGCTTTTAGTTTATAATTTTCATTAAATGTATAGTTAACTTCTTAATTTGATGTAGGTATTTTGTTACTTGTAGAAAAGATAAAAATTCCCTTGATATGTTTTTTTTTACAATTAATGTTATTAAACAATTTAGTGAAGTATTCCTCACTAAAAATTATCTCACATAACATACCTAGGTTAGGTTACCTAGACCTTAACTTAGTAAACAAAACAACATGGTACATCTAATTGATTAATGATTATAATTTAAGATTCATTCCATGAGTTTTAATAGTGACTTAATTAGGTAGGTAATCAATTTCAATTAAATAAAGGTACAGAAAATAAATCTTCGGCTGATTTAAAATCACGAATACGTTTCATATTATTATGATATTACATTAAATAACTAATACAAATAGGTAAATATGAATTTTTAAACAAATAAAATGTATAATTCGACATAACTGCAGTATCACGTACGGCTAAATGAAAGGTAACGGAGGAAACGGGGAAACAGGTGAATCGCCGCAAGGAATCAACGCCAGTCAAAAATAACAAAAAAATTAAATGAATACTACGGCTACCGGATGTCCGGACTCCGTTGTTCGTAAACCAATTATGGGTAGGGGTAGGGTGGCGTTTTACCTACGGCGGCGTACGAAATCGTCGGAACGCGAAGTGCGAGGCCGAGTTTCGAAGAATCACCGATAGATCACCGCGAATATTCTAGGTTAAGAATTTAAGATCGAGCGGCGGACCGCGGACACAATGGGTTGCGCGTGTTGAACGTCATCGAGATTTATCATACGTTCTGGATCACCGAACGGTGAGCGCACGCGGAGGACGAGGACAAGGCCGATGGAGTATAATATAATTTAGCGAAAAAACCAGTGTGTAATGCACGGGGCGGGACGGGGGAAGAGCGGCGGTGATGACGATCGTCGCCCCCTCAAACGGCACGCCGCCGGAAAAAAGGGTACTTTCCGATTGAAATTTTCGGAAACGCATTGACGATGTGTATTCAACTATAAGTTTTCGTACAAACGGACGATCAGTCGCCGGAAATACTGAGGATACGACGTCGATCAACAGGTTCACAAGAAAAACGAAAAAAAATCGCAACGCCTTGGGTCAGATTTGTGCATTCTTAACTATAATAGAGACGACGATGGCCACACACACACACACACACACACACACACGCGCGCACGCACGCTACAATAGTGTAGTAAACACATACAACAACGAACGCGTAACACACGCACGCGCACGATATGTCTTTTTCTCGTTACCTTTGTTTAGAAGGAATCCATCGCGGAAAACGGAACGCCAGCTGCAAGGTTAGGTGTACTTGATAGAACGGACGACAATAAAATAAATACGGGAAACAATTAAACAAAATACGCGACGAACGCGAGTATAAAAGATTGAACAAAGCGACAAAAAAAAAAAAAAAAAAAATTATCAAAAATAGGAAGTATAAATAAAACGGAAAATCAGTCTAGAACGTAACGTTTGTTAGCGTGATACTGTGTAGCAGAAAATCCACTTACGTACTTGGCTGCAGTAAAGTTGCGTTCGGTCTTTGTCGGGCAGTCGTGACGGGAATTGATTGCGAGCCGTCGTCGTCGGTGGGGGGGCGGCGGCGGCGGCGATGATGCCTCGACGGTGAGCGCAGACGACACGAGCGCACAGGACGACAACGCTATCGACAATATACGGAATTGGTAATTACGGAACCGACATCGTACGTTGCGCGTGTGTGTCGCAGTCTCGCAGACGATTTACAATATTCACCAAGCACCGCGGCGACGGTGTCGGCAACCGCGCGTCATCGGCGTGACCAACGTAAACGCCGAACGGCCCGACGATTACACGAGTTTCGACCAATCGCGCAGTCGCACATATAACGCACGGTTAATAATTTATTATTATGATCGCGGTTGTTGTCGTACTACGGTCTACGAGTCTACGACTCGTACTCGCCCGAGTATTCACTATTCAGCAGCAGCTGTGGTTGTATGCACTGCGGACGTCCTTGTTTGACGGCAGCCGCGGCTTGTCTCCCTCCCCGAGACAGCGACTACATCAACTACTACTAACGTCCATTACCACGAAATAGTGCAATCACTACAACTACAGACTTCAATTCCCTGGTCGGTCCCGACTCCCGAGTAGTTAGTAGTTACTAGTTAATAGTTATTGCCGACGTCGATCGCGTAGACGGTCATCCGTGCGTTTCGAGTACTCACTACAACAGTACAACTACTTGCCATGCGACATTGGCCATTGACCTATAGTGGCGATCCACGCGCTAGACGGCCATTGGGCCATTGACATTTTACACGGCCAACCACTATTACTGTGTTATTATTAATATTACGATTTTGTACCATTGCTCACCCGCCTACCACGTCGCTCGTGTTGTATATATTATTATTATAAATTATTGTTTTTATGAATGCAGTACAACACTTGTACGTATTTTATAGATTTTCTCCCGCGAGGGCAACGTTGAGGGTTGTATCCGAGTACGATGGCTAATTCCCAAATAATAATATAATATAGTAGGTAAATTTATTTTTATTACTATTTTCTTACTACAAAAAATAATGGTTTATGATTTAAAAAAGTTTCGAACACCAATGTTACAAGTAGGTGTACCTATTATAGGAACGTGAAAATGTATAATAATTAATAGGTAAATTAATAAAACGATGAGAATTATTGGACGACAGTGGCGGGCGGCGGCGTTACACGGGGGCCAGGGCGAGAAAATGCTCCCCAAACACATGTTTTGCCCCTACATTGCCCCCCTATAACTTCATGTTAAAAATATACAGGTAAATAAATAAATAGGAAATTATTATTAATAAAGAAAATGGAGGAAATTTGAAGTTTTACTGTACCTAGTACATTTGTGATAATAATAAACTAGGTGTAGTTTTTGATTCTTTATTTAAAAATATAATATATTATTATAACCAAAAAAAGTTTTAGCAATAGGTACTTTCCTGAAAATATGGTAGCCTAGAAAAAAATTGACAGGTAAAAAACGACAATATCAAAAATGTCATGAGTCGTAATTTAAATTTCGGTTTATCGCAGCCATCGTGTACCTACTACCTAGTATTAACAATTAATTTAACTTAAATATTATTACTTATTTAATATAGGTATTAACATTACTAAATCAAAACCTTAAGTGCAAAAATTAATAAAAATGTAAATAGTTTATTTCCACAAACGTTCTTTCGAATTTCTATAAATATTTAGATACTGCAATTATTCTAATAAATTTTAACCAAAGTTAATATTTTTCACCTTATCGTTTTTTTCCGTGTAATTTTTAACCGATTTCTGAGTAGCCATACATAAATGCCCGACCAGAAAAAAATTAACCTAGTAACACGGCGTTACTTACAGTGGTGTAGTGGAGTGAATACCCGGGTATACGACGTATACTCACTTCTCAGTTTTGCTGTAAGTGCGTATACTTATAGAATAACACATGATACGTGTATGGGATTGCATTAATATTATTCTACATACCTACTATATATAATATATAATTTTGAATTAATAAAATAAAAATAACCTAACCTTATTGATATTACGGTTTTCATAATTAAAGCAACTGTTTATATTACTTAATTATTTACTATCTATGTGTCATTAACTTAGGGTGACCAGACGGCAGACGTCCCGTTGTCCCGACAAACTTCGAACGGGACGCTTTTTATCCCGTTTTTAGAAGATTTTCCCGTTTTTTTCCATATTATTATTTATTATATTATGTTTGTGAAAAAAAATATCGATATATGAAACAAATATAAAACAGTTTTACTCGTATTCATATTTAAAATAAAAACCAAATTCATAAATAACAGATAACACTATAATAGTTACGCACACGATACACAATTATAATCTTTTATTATTATTGTATTATATTATATTATTATATCATTATATAATATGCATGACGTTTACGCGGAACGACCCACCGACGGTCGTCCGCTATTTTTGTTTATCAATTATTACGAATATCCAGTATCGTCGATGTCCACACAGTCAGCAGTCGAAATGGAGTTGTCATTTTGAACGGTTCAAAATTTTTCGATGGACTCAATTATTAGATATTCCGGTTTGAATAGACGTTAAAAAAAATATTCAATATTTATTTTAAAATAAAAAATTCAACCTGGATAAGGATAAGTTATTTGATGAATCTAATTATGTAATTCATATGATACAAGTTAAAAAATTGTAGAATAGAGAAATTTTTCAAAAAAAGTGACAGAAAAATGGCATGGTGTATTTTAAATACTATAAAAAATCAAATTTCTTTTAACACCTCAACAATTATTTGATTATTCTTGGAACAAATGTATTTGTTCCAAGAATGTTATTGAAAGATTGTTATTTGTGCAATAATACTCTTAGAGTTTTATATACAATTGCCTTTTTTTCTGTGACTCCACTTATCTTGTTCAAATGTTGACGCCAATTTCTATCGATGTGCCACGTACACAAAAGTTTATGTGTAACAGCACCCATAACACTAGACCAAACATTATAAAATGCAGGAGCATCATCTGACATGAAAACTTTTGATTGAATCTGACCCACCTTAGACTTAACAACATTAAAAAATTGTCTAAAAATAAGTTCATCTGATCGGTTTAAGAAGCAAAATGCAACAGGGCATCCTGACCCAAATTCATCCACAGTTAATAAAGTGTACAGTTGGATATCATAAGCATTTGTTCCGTGGGTACCATCTATGCATATTTTTTCTGAACCAAATTTAATGATTTGTTGAGCTTGGAAATTTGTCATCAAGACTAGAGCAAAGTCAGCTTTGTCTAAATAAGAGACAGATTCATTTTGATTTTTGTAATATAATACTGGACATTCAGCTTCGTGACTTTTCATTTCAGTGACCCATAATTTTACGCTAATACTATCATTTGAATCTCGTTTTGTTGCATAATCTATGTTAAAAGCACGTGCTATATTATACAAATCTTGACGTTCCAAGAGGCATGAACGATTAAAAGTATCTGGAGATATTTCAGCCTCACGAATAGCATCTAACACACGATTAAAAGTAACTCCCTCCTTTAGTTTTCCTAAGTACATTTATATTATTTTATAATAAAATATTAAATAAATATTACACTATTTTGGGGTATTTATGTTATCTTCAAAATCAGAGTTTAAAAAATAACATAGCCATACCTACAAAATTAAATATAAAACACCAAAGACTCATTAAAAGTATGCAGGTAGAATCAATTAAAATAATAATTTAATTAAATGGTCCCAAATATTATATTTAACTCATAGTTGATTAATACTTGAAATAAAAAGTAGCATTTACCAGCAATAATTGTTCTTGTCTCATCATCCAACCGAATTCGACCAATTTCTAGTTCATGCCCACAGTGAGTTTTCCAAAATGATGTGGACACTTTTCCATCAAATTTGGAAATAGTAACTTTTAGCAACGATGGACAGGCTCGTTCAATTTTATTACTACCCATAGATTTGATTTCTCTAACATTGTTACCTTGTTTTCGGTAACTGTAAGAGCGATGGCAATAGTAAAATTGCCTTGTATTTCCATCACTTAATTCTGATGCAGCTCTATCAAGTATGTACATTGTTGATGTCCTTTGTTCCATTTCTCGTTTCCAAGAATCAAATTCTGTAATTAAAAACTGTGATGAATGATGATATAGGAATAATGGTAAATACTAAATAGTTCCCAATTTTTACCTGAGATATCACAAAAATTAATATTTTCCAATTCCACATCAAAGCCATGCACATCACACAAATGCTGTCTTTGTTTAACAAATGTAAATAATTCGACTACACACTTGTCATAGGGACAAATTATTCTCATTTGATTTTTTTTGGTTTTGTTAGTATTAATTTCATCATGGAACTTTTTTACATGTACACTCAATGTTTTAGGAGTTGAAAAACCTTTTTGACATACTCCACATTGCAAATCTTTCACTGGTACTACATATGTGTCGTGAAATTTCCGACAATGCACGTACAGCGATTTACGCTGAGCAAAGATCTTATCACAATATAAACACTTAATGGCAGTGTCCATGTTTTATAATGCGACAATAAGACAATAAGTACCGGTTGACAATTTACAAAAATGACTATCAAAGTATCAAGTACAAACTAACAACTAACAAGCGTCAAGTATCAATGACTGGCAGATAATGACAAAAATTTGAAAAATTAAAAACCGGGAATTATCATTAATTTGTTATCACTTATCACTACGATAATCACGGAAGTCAAATTATGGAAAAAATCGCTAGGGGCGTTGCGCGCGTGATAAGGATGCCAAAAATCTGCTGTTGGGAAGCTCTCGTAGACCCACAGATATATAGAATAAACATACATAGTTTATTCTATATATCTGTGGATTTAAATAAAATAATTATTAATAAATAAAAATATAAAATATAGGTACTAAGCAATACCAATAACTAAGCCTGATAATTAAAAAACCATTGGGATTTGGAACCCGAAACACCAAACCCTTAGTGGGTCATCTCTTTCAACGCTCAAATTACAACCTTTCATTGTTTTTGTTTATTAAACATAATCAATCTATGTTCTATAATTCTATACCTATAGCACAATAAGAGTAAAGAGTACCTATGAGCTAAAAAAAAAAAACTAGTAAACATGAAAAAATTGATTGAAAAAGTCACCCAATGAGGACATTTTAGTCTTTTATTTATTTATTTATTTCAACCATTCAAACTTAAAAAAAAATATATTAATTTTGATGGTTGTATACATTGTGTTTTTTAAATTTTGTACGCTCTAAAATAATAAAAAAAAACTTACATGACTCGTTAATTTATAATTCAATATTATAAGTAGCAAGTATACAATGTTACTATAGTCACCTCAACCAAACAGACTTTCAAAAATTGTGTTTAAACACCTTTATAATATGTTTATTTGATTAATTATTATTATTTTATTACAAATTCATTATCATTATCTTAATAACATTTCTATAATTTAAAATGAATGAATATATTAATATTTAGAATAATAGAATATATCTACAGTCTACAGATATCTACTGTGGTTTGTAAAACTTATCCTAGTTTATTAATTAAACCTATCTCATGTATATAAAATTAATCAAATCTCATACAATCTTGGATATTTTTTTTCTTATTTATCTATACAAGTTAACTGATCTTTGTAGGTACTTTATTATAAATAATTAAATTAAATTTACTGGCAAGTGGCAGTTAATATTTAAGCCATAAACTACATTGATCGCTATGTGCATTATACATAGACGGCACTTGGCTCTTATATCGAGGAGGAGGTTAGGTTAGATTAGGGGGGAAAAATTAATCATAATTTACTGACCCATTTTAAAATTTTCTCATATTCAACTTATCCAATTAATTCTACCTAAATTTTACTTACTTATTATCTGAATAAGAACAGATAACATCTCACACTCCTATGCTTTTATAATTTATATTTAAATAATTTCCCAGTCAAGTGCCACTATTGGGTGGTTTCTTATTCCTATTTCATTGTACTTTTGTTCTATCACTACATACACTTATTGTGCTAAGCAGTACAGATTGTGCATCTTAATAAAAAAAAAAAGAAAGAAATTAAATAATTAAATATACAGATAGGTATACTTATATTTAGGTGAAAACAGATACATAAATTTAAATCTTAAAGTATATAAAAAGTATACAATCTTTTATAATAAAACTGCCTATTTTATTAATTATTATTTTATAGTTAATTATTTTTTAATTATTTCATCAATATATATCGCTCTCTTACTGTCGCTTATGAGTCAAATCTATCAATTATATTTTGGAGATCAATTGGATATTCCTTATGTTAGTATAGCATTGCTAAATTGCTAAATTAATATCCACAGTTTTATAGACATTATATTAGTTTATATTAATTTATGGTAATAGGTATTGATTATGTTGATCTGACTTAACATGGGGAATAATTTTCTTATATAATTGTACAAAAGTAATTTTAACATAAATATATTTTATAAAAATTAAAAATTGTTTAAATAATATTTAATTTATGAAGGGGAAAATTGATAAGTTTTCCCTCTTAATATTTTTTCTGGAGGGGGCAACTGCCCCCTCGTACTCCCCTAAATGATGCCTATGGCATTATAGGTAGGTATATTGTATAACACACAAATATTAAATCAACAACATTGAACTTATGTTTTAAGTAGGTAAGCATATTTTAGCTTAACATTGTATATGGTATTTATCTTATTCATTAGTGAATTTAATTATTTTAAATATATTTTTATAAAATGTATAATTAATAATCATTTTTAATTTATTGTCCTGCAGGGTATTCTCACATTGGTTTTTAAGCTCTAAGATTGTTTGTAGGGGGGGGGAGTAATATGATAATTTACAATTGCCACAAGTTATAAGGAGTAAAACAAACAAATTATTTATAATAATTATTAATTCATATAGGTATTAAAGTATATATTTTTATTTTTATAGGCAATATTTTTAGTTTTTCCAATTAGTTAACACACTATGAAAAAAATGTCTGGGGGTGATATATTACCCACACACCACACCACCCCTCTAGTCACGCTACTGTATTTGTTTCACAAGTGTGTTGTATACAGCATAATTGATAAAAAATTTATGTTTAACAGTTCTCATATAACTTCGTTAATTTTAATACCGAGCGAATTTAGCGAAAATTTCACGTGCGTCTCGGGAGCAAAATTGCGCGACCAATCAGAAGTGTTATTATCAGTATCTATTCGTGAAAATCACGTACCTACCATATCTGTTGTTATAAATTGAATGATATCACCGCCCAATTTTAAATATTATATTAAAGTATAGATTTTTTTTCAAATTTTTTGATACATCATACATGTGTGAATATTGTGTTATCATTATTGTCTCTCAAGGACAAAGGATTATTTACTATTATATTATTGTATTAGTTTCTTAAGCACTCGTTTATTATTTATTAATAAGTATTACGTTTTGCTGTGATTTTTATATTTATATTGTATGGATTAATTATACTTTTGTTATACAGTTCACAACAAAGAATTTGTTATTTATTTTATATTAATGGTCTTAATGTCCTACAACTTCTATATATTGGCAGTGTCCTAAGATATTCATTTTAGCTAAATGATAAAAAAATCTAATAATCTAATCTATAAAAATATAGTCCAATGATCTCAACTTTATCAAGATTCACATAATTATTAAGATTAATTTACATAAATAAATATAATAATAAAAAAAATATATAAGTATAATACATTACTATTAAAATTTACATTTCACATAATTATTAAGATTCATAAAATGAAATTTTTGATTTTGTATATTCGTGTCCATTTAGTCTCGACGTTTACGAAGATACCAAGGAATAATCGAATACTTCAAAATCGAATACCTACTCGATAATCGAACAAATAAATAATCATTTTGTAGTGATGCAAATTACTATCTTTAATTTGGTGCAAATTACAAACTCCCTCCAAAACGTCTTGCACTTGACATCTTTAGAAAAATAAAAGCGTGCAATTTAATAACATAACTTAAAATGCTTTTATTACCTATATAAATATATTATAAATTATAATCAATGCTCTCCCCAGTTATCTTAGTTAATAATAATAATAATTTATAAATGTATCATATTATGTTCTTGATTATTGTTTCTTAATAATTGTTGTTTTTTTCTGACTATTTTAAAAATAATGGAAATTTTTACTTTTGACTCGCCAAAGTACTAGATAGATCTAATTTTCTACCTAAAATTATCTATAAAAATATAAACCTAAGACCTTGTATTGTCTTAAAAAGTTATTAATTATTACTGATGAAACAAAATTCACCATTATAAAATTAATATAGAATTATCTCTCCGTTCATAGTTAAAAATGTTTGAACGTTTTATTTCTGTATTAATTGATAGAATCTTAACCTAGCTTATTTTGAAATCTACTGAATATTTAATAATAATCATATTAACTAGTATTATTATACATAGTTTTAAGTCACCTATAATACGGTCATTCGTTATAATATAGGTATATTATACCTATTATACCTACCTACTACATTATATTTTTATTGTTGTACCAACAAATAAATTTAATTAAAATATTTAAAAAAAATATAGGTATAATGATCAAGTATTTTTTCTATAGATAGGTCTACGATCTCATGTATGTGGTATGTTCTAGTGTGCACCTGTTTATTTTTGGAAATGCCCATTATCGTCTTCCGTCAATATAACATGTTTTGCATTATTTTTCTACATTTTAGAATATGGCGACTGATCTATGTTTTACATGATATAACCATTGGATAAATAACAAAAACAGAAGGTCTTTTCTTATGTGGAACGTCTGGTTATCCTAATTAGTCTCCTCAAAACATAAAATAATACATTTACTTTATTTAGATAGATGTAAACATATTCATGTGTATATCTTAAATTGTTATAATATATTTATTTTAGATCATATAATATTTTAAGGTGTTCCGAATTCATAATCATTAAGGTTAAGTATAAATTACAGTTTAAAGATTTTGTTAGATGACAAATTAAAGTTAAATAGTTATAATCGAAATCAAAATGCTGTAGGTACCTATTCAAATTTCAAGTTAGTACGCCGCTATAGGAGAAAAAGAATTCCAAAGATGTTGTAAAGTTAAATTATATGTTATACAAAAACATAGATTTTAAGCGACTTCATAGTTCATATTGGTCTGTAGTAATGTAAAGGAACCTTGTTTTCCAGAAAAAAAAATCATTTTTTGTTAATGTAATTTTTAATGCGATGACGTAATTCAAGTGTTTGTAACACGGTTATAGATGTGGTTTGTAATGATGTAATTTCATGGTAATTGGTAACTGGTATAACCTTATACATGATAACAAATGTTAATTATTATTTGGTGTAACCATTGATTATAGAAAAGACTAATATAATTCTATTCTATAAAGAATTGTATAACACGCAGTCAATGAATACGATTGGATTCATCAGCTACACCTATGGTAAGTATATATAATTTTTCTATGGTAGCAATGTTCTATGTCACTTATTACTAATTATTACTAACTGCAAAATTCAGCCAATCACAGCTTCAATTTTTTTCAGGAAATCGTGTTATCATTGAACAATGTGAAGTTATCCAAAAGTTTAAATATTGATTCTGTCTTATACAAGTTAGTATTTACATCACATTATAAGAAATTAAAAAACTATTTTTTTTTCTTACAAAACGTGTGTTGGGGTTATAGAATAGCAAAAAAATCATATTTATAATCAAATTGATAAAAAAAAAAAAGATAACTGATGATCATTGATAATTTGATAATAAGTATAAGTATTTTATTAGTCAAGGTATGTTAGTTTTAAATACAATAATATAAAACATCATGTTGTTATTTAGTTTTTTAAATAGCTGTATAGTTTACCTGTAAGCTATATGAATTGAAATAGACCTTATACTTTACGTATAACCTATGGTTATTGACCATACCAACACTAAGTTATTAATCATGTTATATATTTTTAACCTAACATAATATTATGCAATATTATTTTGTTGGTACTTAAGTTTGTACATAACCTTAAGTTGGTAACAATTATTACTGTAATTCTACAATAAATGATAATGCATTAATATTATCATTTATAGTTGATAGTAAAAATGCACAAATAAAATATTTTAGTATTAACGTGTATCAATTGAACCAAGTATGGAATTGTTACTTATAAATTATGAATAGTTAATAGAAACACTGATATGAGGGGTTTGTTTTTTTAACAATTCGAACTAGATTTAATCCAATGCATTTGTTATTTATAAGGTAAGGCATTTTTCAATATATTATTATATTATTACTATTTATAACGTTTTGTAGAAAGGTAATATATATTATTTTAATTGTTGCTCATATTTACCTAAACTTTGGATTTGTGTACGACAATTCAGTATTCCTCTGATATTTGCATATATATATATTTATCTGATCCTAACCTTACTTTTTAGATTAGTAAGAGTGATGATTTTGAACATTTTTTACTTGTATTCATTGATATAATATATGATTTGTATATAATGTTTTAGTGCTTTAATTGAATAAATAAGTATTTTAAAAAATATTATTTTGTACTCATAACTCGTAGGCCGTAGTATTATTGTATTTTTTTAATTGTCATATTGATTCACTGTTATTTAACGATTATCGTAATAAGTTATGTTGGTAGTATGGTAATATTATAGTATCACATGTAACCTAACAATTTATTTATTTTTTATAAAAGTTATCTTGTATCCATTGTACATAATTATAGATGTTTTCCAGTAAAAATCGTTTTATATAATTTATTAATATTTTTTTTAAAGTATTTAATTGAAGTAATTAAATAATTTATCCAATTTGATATTTAAACAACCTACTTAAATGCCTTTTTAAACTCATTCAAGCTTTGTTAAACTTATTTATCAAATAAATAATAACGAATCCCTCTCCTGCTATTGAGGTCGAAACATCATGCCAACAGTTTCACATTAAAACTTGATGGTTTGACTGGTAAATTTTTACATAAAAAATTATCTAACAAAAAATCCTAGGTATATTTTTAAAATCTTCCTCGAAATTTATTAGTCCTGGTGCTATGTTCAAAAGACTCCCAATTCTTGCCTTGGCAGCTCATTCTTTCAAAGATACGCGTAATTATATTATCAATACAAACAAGCTTTCACTTTATGAAGTTAATTTCCGATGTCTATTACTTTCCACCAATACCCACTACAATGGTTTCCTTAATCATTCACATAATATTTTGATATTGGCACCACCTAATTATGTCAACAATATTTTTCTCGATTTTATTCACAACTATTTCCCACTTTCATCCTAATTTCCCCGGACGGCTCTGTCGCTCCCCTTTCAGCTGGGTATTTATTCTATATACTGGAATTTCACATCTCCTTTTCTAATAAACTTCCACCCATTACACCGTCATTCACAGCTGAACGCTTCGCCATAACTGATGCTTTTAACAAGATATCTTCCTTACCACCAAATAAATTTCTTATTGCCAATGACTCACTTTCTTGTCTTCAAGCTCTCATCTCTAACGCCTATAATTCACATATTTCTCCATTAATAATCACTATCCGGCAACTTTTATGTTCCTTAACGGAAGCGGGCATGGACATTCAATTTTTATGGATACCAGAACATACTGGTATCGTAGTTAATGATGAATTTGCTGACAAGTTAGCAAAAGCCTCGGCATCTATTAGGTGCCCAGCGAACTCCAAAATTCCATAGTCTGACTTTATCCTCAACTTTGGGACTTACACAACCAACTTATGGCTTAAACACTGGGAATAATTCCTTCCTTACTTCGTCACCTGGTACAAAATATATCTCCAATCATCTCACCGTTACCCTGGTTTCACAACCTCAATCTCTCCAGGAAAAGTATAGTATCGTTCTTTCGTCTCCACTTTGGCCACACTCTACTTCCTTCTCATTCATTTAAACTTTCATTAAATGATTCTCCTCTTTGTACATTCTATAATGACACAATGATTTGTGACATTACCCACCCCATCTTCAACTGATCCAGCCATTCACTCCAACGTAACAGCCTATTATCCCTTTTCGACACCTCTAACATCCCTTTCAACACCAAATATATCCTCTCTTGTTAACAAAAAAACATCATTGATAACATATTATATTTTTTTAACCGTACAGGTTTTTTGATTTAATTTCTTCTCGTTCTTTTTATCTCTCTTATTTTTTGTAAATAATTCGTTAAACGTTTAACATTGAAAATTAATTAGACAGTATGATTTATTTATTTATTTTGGTCAATTTATACAAATACTTACAGCTTATTTATATAATATATAAATAACTTTAAGCGCTAATACAAATTATATGGATCCCTATTAACTGCAGATAGGTACACAGTAATCTAAAAAATTTTGATCAAATAAATAATTAAAAAAATAAAAAGACTTATACAATCATTTTATTTTTTTCTGTGTTTTTTGAACTTTTTTCTCGTACTGAATTTAAATGTTATTCTTCCATTACCTACCAAATTTTAATTTAAAATGAAATTATTAGGGTTATCTAAAAGGGTGTTAGCTATATTATAGTAATAAACTAATAACCATACAAAATAAGTGTATAAATTAGTTGATTGTTTATTAGGCCCAATATGGTGATATTTTAATTGTCCATAAATGGTATAGTTCTGTTGCTTAATTTCTTACCTATGCTTGTGATTTAAGAGATACCACAAGTCTATGTATTTTCTCTGTTTGTGCATTCATTTGCACCATTTTTTTTTGTTCAGCTCTAATACGTGTGCAAATTAACCTATTGTCTAACTCAAACGAATATGAATTGTATTTATATGTCTGGTTTTCCCTAAATTATATTTACATTTTTATTTGTTTTATTTAAAAACAGGTTGTATAAATCCTTTAGTAAGGTAAAAATTAATGTGAGTAACATTTTCAGCTTAATTTTATAATAGTTAGTACAAATATAAATGAACTTCTGTAGATAACAAAAAATAAAAATAAATACATGTATAATATAATATTAATATCAAATAATATAAAACAGCATAAAATATAAAGTAAAAAGGAAATACTTATAACTAGAAGTTGGATTTTGTAGCAAGATAAATCTCTTAAAAAGCAAAAAAAGTATTTATTAAATTTAGTTCTAAAAAACAAATTTAAGTTACACATTAAATTAAATATTAAAAAAGGAATTTATGACCATATATTTGGTCAAGTTACTTTCGTTAAAACTCATCCTATACTTAACTTTTCCACATCAACTGATTTAATTAGTACATACGTCATATTGTAATCCTAACCTAACCTAAACCTTGCAATCGTAATGTTTTCTTATAAGAATATAAGAAGTAACATTTATTTTGTTATGATTTCTTTAATTTTTTTTTTTTTAGGTAATTTTCAATCTTCAAGAATTTTAAGTATAAAAATTACTTTACATATATCAAGAAATAATAAATAATTCAATTTTAATAAGAATATAATACAACTATATAGCATATAGGTATAACAATAGAATTTATATTGCAATAGAATTATTATGGATTATTTCAGCAAATAAATTAGTGACAGATAAAAAAAATATTATATTTATAATATTTTACCTACTTATAAGTTGTATACAAATAATGAAAAAAAAATATGGGCCTTCATTAATTTTATTATGCAGTGATTTAAAATAAAAATATAAAAATAAAGATAAAAAATCATATTGAAAGAATAACATTGATAATATGACAAAACCCTTCCAAGAAAATTTTAATGAACAAATTATAAGAAAAAGAAAAAAATCTCAAAAAAATATGCAAAACACAAAGAGACGTTATGACGCCATGAAAGAACACAATTACTTTCGTGATTCAAAAAAAAAAAGATCTCGATGGCCGAATGAAACAGTAAACTTTACTGAAGAGATAACAAATAATAATGATGAACTTGATTCTTCATTAGATTGGTTCATGGATTTAAGTTCAAGTGATGATGAAGAAGAAGATTTAACAGACATTTCTCTTTCTTTATTATTAAAAAGAGAACTTGAAAAAGACTTACAAAAAAAGGTGAGATTCTGTTTGATTATTTTTAAATGTATTTATATTATAATTTATGTTTATAACTTTTAGTGCAAAAATAAAAAATCCCCAAACGATTTAAATTTGTTACATGAAGACCAACTATATGATGAATTAAATAATAATAATAATCATAATTTGTTAAATATTTCTAATGATACAAGTAATATAATATGTGAAAATCAGTTAATCAATGATGAAAAAGAAAGTAATGTTGTACCACTAGTTTCATTAACTAATGATGCAACCATTATACAAAATCCAAATATTACAAATGGTAAATATCTATAAATATTTTTAACTTTTAGAAAATATAAATTATTTTAAATTTCTTAGGTATAGAATCTCAAATAAAATTGTCTGGTCAACCATGTAAGGAACTTGTTATGAGTTTTGATTTGTTACCAAATGTTTCAGTGTATAAAAAAGCAAGTATTCATCATTACTAGTAATGTGCACAATTATTTTTTGAGTTTATTATTAGATACAAATAATCCAATATTTGGTCAAAAAATACGATCTTCATGTAATAATGTTAATGTTACAAGAGCGTCTGCAAATAATATAATTATTATAAATTATCAATACTTATATATTATATACGATTTAAAATTACAGTGGTATAGTATATTATTGTGACTAGTCATTATAAATTTTTCATAATTAGAGAGAAGCAATGGTCCAGATTTAACTATAACATTGTTTTATAAAATGCTAAAATGCATATATTTTTATTCCTTTTAATAATAATACTCATTAGCAGGCCTAGATATGGCATACCTAAGCATTATTGGTCGGAGTCTACAGAACGGTTATTATTCACCAAGTGTTTGAGAGAGATTTTTTATAAATTTTTTTGATTTATTCTTATAGATTGATACACAATTTTTTATTTAATTAAACATCCATGATATTTAATTTAATTTTTTTTTTATTGTTTTACTATTTTTACTTTAAGTTTAGGTTTATAATCCTATATTTTTAAATAATGATGGATTTTATATAAATAAAAGGTTTATTATGAATTGTTTTTATTGTAACTAAAAAGAATTAAAAATCGTTAGTCACAATTTTTTTTATAAGCGTTTATAGTTCAAATTTTTACGAAATCTGTCGAAAACGCGAAAATTTGCAAGTATTTTTGAAGTTGAAAAATCATAAAATTTTTTTGTTTATAACTAAGGATTAAAAATACAACACTAAGTTTTCCATAAGTTTACCTTCAAGTATCTATAGAGAAAACTCGAAGCATCATTATAGGAAAAAATTTATGTGCGTTTGAATTTTAAATTTTTACGAAATAGCGTAACGACAACGATTTATCCCAAACGATTTTAAATATTTGTTATTATTCAAAAAGTATAAGTCGTAGATACTTGAAAATTTTACCAGTTATTTAGATTGGCATTTTCTTTACATGATTTAATTTTCAAAACATTTTGAGTTTTTTTGAGCTATTTATAGACTCCTAAAATTTTTAATTTTTCTGAAAAATTTTTTTTGAAGTGTCTATAAAATTATTTTGGCCCAATCAAAATACTTGAAAATTTAATACAAAGTTCCTCATAAGTTATTCTTATAGTGATTAAAAAATTATAAGAATACATAGGCACAATTTTTTTTTATTAGCATTTGAAGTTCAAATTTTGACGAAAATTCGTCAAAATTATGAATATTTGCAAATTATTTTGTAGGTATAATTCATAAAAATGTTTGTATAGGTAGCTAAGAGTTGAAAATTTAATACAAGATTTTTCATAAGTTTAGCTTACAATAATTATAAAAGAATTTAAATTTTGGTGTATTCAGGCCATTAAAACATAAACCACCTTTTTCACCAACCACTGGAAATTATATCCTAGGCTGACAAATCATCTTCGTTCAGAATCATTTTTCGTATAGGTACAATGATACCCATCATTGCATTCAAATTTAACCTACCCTAGTCTGAGGTCCACCCCGCCCCCTAATGTACAGCAGAACGGTACCCACTTGCCCGCTTTTTTTTTAATTTAAATTAATTTTTCAAATTTTTTTATTCATTTTTATAAGTAGTTCATGTAAATTTCTAATTATGCTTGTATTTTGCTTTTTTTTAAACAATAATATTGTGTGCTCTTTTGTTGTTTATTAGGAATGCTTTAAAATCTCAGTTCTACTACTATAATAATAATAATACTATAGTAATTTATATTACTATCTTATAATATATTTTATATCAGTTTTACAAGTACCTAGTCATCATAATAAAAATTAAACTGAACTACCTATATGTATTAAATAATGTAATTAATTGTTTCATTACAGAATTGTATAAGTGTTAATAGTATAATGTATATTTAATATTATATATAAAACAAAAAAAATTATCTATTAATATTTGTTATATGAAAATTTTAGGTGTCTCCTCCATTGCAATGGAAGCATTTAATATATTTAGCTATAAAGAATTCTTCTACAGAGAATGTAACTTGTTATGATATAGAGCGTTTTATCAGGTATTTGGTATTTTATTAAATTCAAATATTTTCTTTTATTTATTTATAATATATTAATGTGTTTCTATTATTTTTAGATATTGGTTTCCCTATTATAATAACAGACCATATGTTAAGTTTATTAATTTTATATTAAATTGTGCAGATTCTTATTTCAATAAAAACTATTTTTTTAGTAATATACTTCCAATTAATATGGGTAAAAACAGTACATGGACTGTTAATAATATTTATATAAATACTTTAGAAGAAAATTTGATGACAATTGTTGAAAATAATGAAGATGAAATAAAAGCAGCAATGACCAATCCTGGTAATTTATATTAATACATTGAGAAGAATTAGGCAATACTTTTTTGAAAGCCAATAATTCTTAACAAAAATATTAATATGTAATCCTATTATGTTCAACTTATGTGCTATATATATATATAGCACAATATATAGCATAATATATATATATATATATTATATACACTGCTGTAAACACTGTAATTTGAAATGTTTTATATAATATTTTATTATGTTCATATATCATATCATGGTTTCAGTAGTTGCAATTTTTCAACTCTAAATGTTTAATTTTTTAACTTAAATTGTAACATAAGTCCCTAAGTAAATATTTTATTCAAGGTAACCTAAATATTTTTTTATTACATTTCCTGTGTATGTTTTAAGTTAAATGTACAAAATATAATATATTATCTTATATTTAATTTCAGAAAAATTATCAACAATACTAAATGGATATAGTGTATTTTATTTGGGATTAAGTAAAAATCTTTAAATGAATACTGTCAACTGAATAAACAAAAATTTCATTTGATTATAATCTGAAGATTACCAATAAATGTTTGGGAGTACATTCCATAAAAAGGTACTTGAGTTTTTAATCTAATAAAATAAATTACTAAACTAACTGATAGTGTTATTGGTTATTATTTATTTTAATAGCTAACCAATTATGTAATGGGTTTTTATTTTTACAATGAATAATAATAAACTATTTATATTGCTATAATGCTATATTATATACGTACATTATAATTACTTACCATAATATATTATATTTATATTATTATAAGTATATTCAGTATTTATTACTGATATAATCATATATATGCAGGCATGATGAATGTTGTTTTATGATGCCTATATGGTGGAAATTTTTTTGTGGGTTGAGGTGGTTGGACACATAATAATTAATTATACATACCTATTGTATGTCTTATATCTAGAAACTTGAAAATATTTTATACCTATATAATATCAAAATTATGTACTACAGTATTATACACTTAAAAGATCTACAAAAAAGTCCACAACGGTATATGTCTATCTCTTGGGAATAACCCACAATAACCATTTTTTTATCCTTTACGAAAAATAATGGTTTATTTATGAAGCGATTTTAAGCAATACAGTATTAATATTTATCCAATTAAGTACCTTAAATAGTGAAATACATCGTGCATTTAATATAGAATAGATCAATATTGCCCTTTATATCATGTAATTTAAATTAATATTTTCAAAAATATTACAAATTTAGCGGTTGCTATATAATATAAATATATAATTACCATTCCAATTTAAAGGCCTATAGTTTCCAGTAAAGATTTATTTTGCAACAACTATCGACCACTAATAAATCGCACAGTCAAACTTTCAACATTACAGCCTTAGATATGAGCATTGAGTGTTTTTCACATTGCCAATTATATGTTTCTCTTTCAAGAGTAACCTCTAAAGAAATCATGTTTGTATTGTCTAATGACAAAAACACTGTGAACGTTGTATATAAAAACATTCTGTAGTTTTTACGACTATGATATTCACTAGCTAGAAATTATATTATTTTGAAAATATTTTGCACTTTTTGTGCAATTAATTATAGATCAGTGGTTTCATCAGGGCCCGCAAGCCCTTTCAATGTGACCCGCAATGAATATTTTTTCTTCAAGCATTTTGATTTTGATTTTGTTTATTTTAGATTTAGTATTAAAACGAGTAATAAGTGTTTTTTGTTCGCGAACCTTTGATGTAAATATATATGGCCTGTTGGCAATTGGAGTTTGAGGCCACACTTGTAAATATTTAAAATGTTTGATTAAAAATTAAAAATATTAAAGTATCTAGAATAAGTCAAGGTTCATCATAAGTTAATCATACTACAATAAAAATATTTAAAATAATACTTAAAAGTTATAATTTTAACTATAACATTATATAAGTGTCTAAAGATCAAATTTTATTTGTAAATTAGTTAAAAATTCAAAAAATGTTTTTATTTCTACATCTACATTATAAAAATATAATACAATTTTGATTCCATTTATATATTATGCAATGGCATTTAGATTTTAGATAGTACTGTATTTTGAATGAGTGATCAGAATAAAATTTTCTATTTTTTTATGAAATCAGTATTTTGTGATATTGCAAATTATTATTATTTATTTTCTATTCATAATAAAACATAAAAAAACATTTAGACCAATTTTAAGCAATTTATAGGAGTTTAAAATTCTCAATTATTATTATTTAACATTATAACTACGTTTAGGTTCATTATAATTTTTGTATACATTTAAAATTAAATTTTTCTTATATTCATTTAAAAATATTAAAAGTACAGTCTCAGTTTTAATGTTATATACAGAGCATAGTTTACTCACTACTGTATGTTGGTGTTGACTTAAAAGTTGATAGCAACTAGTTATGTTGTATGAATTAAAATAAAATATAATAATTGTGACATAATATTTGCTATTTGTTTTGAAGTATAGTAGTTGAACTTACTACATTACCGAATACTTTAATAAAATAAAATAAATAATAACAATATAAATATACTAAAATATTCTTAGAAAATTAGGCTTACACTACAGTCCCCCAGAATCGTTTATCTTTGAAAAAAATTATTTATCATTAAATTTAAATTTAAAACAATCATTACAGTGATATATTCAATGAAAAGGTACTATCTATTTCTTAAATCTAGCTAATATGTAAAAAAGCAATCTCCCGATTTCGGTTTTTATAACATTTTAGTATTCTACTATTTTTACTATACATTAATAATGTTTTATTCTATACTTCTTAGATCACCAAAAATCATTTCATTAAAAGTTTACAATTTGTTGAATATTATATACCTACAGTTCAATTGAAAAAGGTCAACTGTACATCAGGATCTATAACATTTTTATATATTTAGAATGTCTTATGTAAAAAATATTTATTTTATATTAATATTGGATGTATTTTTTTTAATTTAATATTTAACTAAAAAATCTATTTTGTTGAAGAGTTTTATTAAAATTGCGATAAAAACTAATCCATACCTATACACTATGTTACAAGTTAATTGCCATCAATTGTAACCCTTTAAAATCAGCAGAAAATTTATTAATTTGGATAGTTCAATTAATTTATTACTATAATAAATTATAAGTGTAGGTAGAGAATGCTATGTTTGATTATATTTGTGTTCCTAAATTATAAACTAGGTATATTTAGTCATTAAATAAGACGTTTATTGTTATTAAAATGATTGCTTAGTATTAATAGTATACGAATTAATTAGATTTATTTTTTATTGTATTTTAACATTAAGGTAGAATGTTATATCAGACTTTTTTTTTTTTATCTATTATATTTAATATATTTTAACTGACTGTTATATTTCCTAATAAAGTAAAATTATTTTATAAAACTAAAATTTTCATTTCTTATTTTGACATTATGTAAAAAAAAAAAAAACGGTATTTACATTAACATACAGCAAAATATTTGTATTTTTTTATAACTAGTGTTTGAAATGATATTTTTAATTGTTAACATAATTTTTGGTTCAGTTCATTAATTTGTTAACAGAACACTAAATTGCTTGTATTGTCTCCGTCTCACAAACATAAAATCTGAAGACTTCAGATGTTAGTCATAACTAAGAAATTAAATTCTTAGCACATAAAAAGGAGAACTCTAGTTGTGAATTGTTTTTGATTTTTCGATATTTGAAGAATAACAATGTTCTAATTGTTTCAAAATCAAGTATTTTAAAACTTACAAATATCATTTATACCTTACTTACCTTAGTATAAAAAATTTAATCAGAAGCATATGTACCAGTTTATGTATGTTCAATTTTTCTTTATTTACATAACATTTAAAATTGCAAAAAATGAATATAAATCTCAATTTCTATCTAAATAATATACTACTAGTATGTCTGGCCTTTTTTTTAGCACTTACATTCTTCAAAATAGTATTAAAACAATTTTAATCAGAGGTAAGATAATAAGACAATTTATTACAGTTCTACATTCATAAGTTACATTATATTATACAATATTATTTACATACTAGATATTATTTTACTGTTCTTCTTTAGTTTTTTCATCAGCTGTCTGACCTTCACTTTCTTGGCGTTTTGCAGCCATCTTTTTATAAGCTACTTCGAACATTTTTAAGGATGCTTGCTGCAGTTTTTGAGTTTTTGATTTTAATTCTTCAGGATCCCCCGTTTCATTTGTTTGAGCTTCTGCAATTTTTTCTCTAACTTCTTTTATTAGTTCTCGGATATTGGTGGCATCTTCTTCAGGTATATGGACTTGATATTCTGTTAATTTGCTTTCAGTATCATTAACAATTGAATCAGCTTGATTAAGTGCTTCAACACGGTCTTTTTTAATTTGGTCTTGTTGGGCATATTGTTCAGCATTCTTCACCATATTTTCTATCTCGTCTTTTGAAAGACCGCCAGATGATTGGATTGATATTTGTTGTTCACGACCAGTACCCTTATCACGAGCAGAAACATGAACTATACCATTAGCATCAATGTCAAATGTTACTTCTATTTGTGGAACACCTCTAGGTGCAGGTGGAATTCCGACCAATGAAAACTGGCCGAGGGGTTTATTATCAGCAGCAATTGCTCTCTCTCCTTGGAACACTTTAATTTCTACTTGAGTCTGAGAGTCAGCAGCTGTTGAGAAAACTTGACTTTTCTTAGTTGGAATGGTTGTATTACGAGAGATGAGGCTAGTAAATACTCCTCCCATTGTTTCAATACCAAGAGATAATGGAGTAACATCAAGCAAAAGCACATCTGTAACACTTCCAGACAGTACTCCACCTTGAATTGCAGCTCCAACAGCAACAGCTTCATCTGGATTAACTGCTTTACTAGGCTGTTTTCCAAATATTTCTTGTACCAATGACTGCACTTTAGGCATTCGAGTCATTCCACCAACCAACAATACATCAGAAATATCAGAAAGTTTTATTTCAGCATCCTTAACAGCTTTTTGACATGGTCCTGTCGTTCTTTTAATCAAATCACCGACTAGTCCTTCAAATTTAGCTCTAGTTAATTTCAAGTTTAAATGCTTTGGGCCAGAGCTATCAACAGTTATGTATGGTAAATTGATGTCAGTTTGTAAAGAAGAGGATAACTCAACTTTTGCCTTTTCGGCAGCCTCTTTTACACGCTGCAAAGCCATAGCATCTTTATTTAGATCAACACCTTGTTCTTTTTTGAATTCAGATATTAAATAATTAACCAATAAATTATCAAAATCTTCTCCACCAAGTAAGGTATCTCCATTGGTCGATTTGACCTCAAACACACCTTTTTGAATTTCCAAAATAGAAACATCAAAAGTACCACCACCTAAATCATAAACAGCAATAAGTTTATCACTATCTTTTTCCATGCCATATGCTAATGCAGCAGCAGTAGGTTCATTAATGACACGTAAGACATTGAGTCCTGCGATTTGTCCAGCGTCCTTTGTAGCTTGTCTTTGAGAATCGTTGAAATATGCTGGAACAGTAATTACAGCATTTTTTACATTTGTTCCTAAGAAAGAATCGGCAGTTTCTTTCATTTTAATTAAAACAAATGCTCCAATTTGACTAGGGGAGTACATTTTTCCATCTGTACCTTGCACCCAAGCATCTCCATTAGTAGCTTTTACAATTTTAAATGTCAAGTTTTTTAAGTCCTTTTGAATTTCAGGGTCATCATAACGGCGACCAATTAGCCTTTTAGTAGCATAAAAAGTATTTTGGGTATTAGTTACAGCTTGTCTTTTAGCAGGAGTACCAGCTAATCTTTCTCCATCTTTAGTGAAAGCTACAACTGAAGGTGTAGTCCTTGAACCTTCAGAGTTTTCAATTACTCTGGGTTGTTTTCCTTCCATAACAGCCACACAAGAATTGGTTGTGCCAAGATCAATTCCAATAACATGACCTTGGACACCTTTCGATGATGATTGTCGAGTTTGAAATGGGCTAAGACATAAAGCTTTAGAAATTATATCTTGTTTAACAAGAAGCGACTGCTCTGCAGCTCGACGTGCAACATATTTAGCGGCGCTCAACATTGTGATGTGGTTTTAAGTTCTACAGTAATCTGTAAAATAATAAGTTAAACAATAATATTAATTTAAAGAGTTATGTATCTACTTCTTATAATAAAATATATATAAGGATACTGTTATATATAAAGGATCAATCATAAAAAGAAAGTGGACAATTTACCAAAGGATTATTGGTTAAAATTGTATTGAAAAATAAATATAAGGTATAAACATAAGCAAATTATTATTTTTAACACTTGAACAAGTTTGTTCTTAAAAACTTTTAATATTCAAATGGTTATTCTAATTGTGTATGGTTTTTTATTTTTTATACTATTATTATTTTAAATGTAACTAATGACATCAGAAAAAAATAGCAGCCAGTTGATAATTTCATCATAAATGAAAAATTTCAAACGGTAATTCCAACAGTATCATCATAGTCATAAAAATAATAGTAAATTATAATTTTTTTCGCAGGCACTTAATAAAATTAAGTGTTTTTTTAAAAAAAAAAAAAAATTTAATTCAATGATTGTTTATGATTTAAGACAAGGGGGTCTCCAATCTACAATCTGCCAAGATGTTCTGAAAATAATATATTAATATACATGATTTTTTCTTTTATTTCATTATATTCTTATGACTTATTCCTTAAAAAATGTTAGTCTACAATGAGAAAATGTGTTTCAGATTGGCCTACCGTAAAAAAAGGTTGGAGACTCCGAATTTAAGATAATAGTAATAAAATCATAATCAATTAAAAATCAGATGTTAATAGCAGCCAGTTGATATTTTCATCATAAATGAAAATTTCAAACGGTAATTCCAACATTATCATCATTGTTGTTTACTTAGTGGGACATGTTTTATAGCATATTTAATACAATTCATACGTAAATCAGATGTAAATATAGCAGCCAGTTGATAATTTCATCATAAATGAAAAATTTCAAACGGTAATTCCAACAGTATCATCATAGTCATAAAAATAATAGTAAATTATAATTTTTATCGCAGGCACTTAATAAAATTAAGTGTTTTTTAAAAAAAAAAAAAATAATTCAATGATTGTTTATGATTTAAGACAAGGGGGTCTCCAATCTACAATCTGCCAAGATGTTCTGAAAATAATATATTAATATACGATTTTTTTTTCTTCTATTTCATTATATTCTTATGACTCTTATTCCTTAAAAAATGTTAGTCTACAATGAGAAAATGTGTTTCAGATTTGGCCTATCGTAAAAAAAGGTTGGAGACTCCGAATTTAAGATAATAGTAATAAAATCATAATCAATTAAAAATCAGATGTTAATAGCAGCCAGTTGATATTTTCATCATAAATGAAAATTTCAAACGGTAATTCCAACATTATCATCATTGTTGTTTACTTAGTGGGACATGTTTTATAGCATATTTAATACAATTCATATGTAAATCAGATATAAATATAGCAGCCAGTTGATGTTTCATCATAAATGAAAATTTCAAACGGTAATTCCAACATTATCATCATTGTCACAAAAGCAATAGAGAAGTATTATAATTTGTTTAAAAGGCAATAGGTATTTAATAAGGTATTTTAAAATAGTACTGAAATTGGCATAGATGATAAAATCATAGGAGCGATTGTGGAGGGGGGGAGTTAGGGTGTGTTTACAATACCTAAATTGTTTCATGTAAATTTATATTTTAATAATAACAGGTTTCAAAACCATAAAATTGTCATCATGAAAAAAATTTCAGGACCCCCAGTTTTTCCATTGATATTGCTCCCTTGGATAATATGTTATAACCTAACATTTTATTCTTTGATTATCTATGATTTAAAATGTCTAATAGAAATAGTATCAATATTTAGTAGAAATCAGATGTAAATATAGCAGCCAGTTGATATTTTCATCATAAATGAAAATTTCAAACGGTAATTCCAACATTATCATCATTGTGAATGTTTAAGATAATTATTCAAATATAAATCAGATATAAATATAGCAGCCAGTTGATATTTCATCATAAATGAAAATTTCAAACGGTAATTCCAAAATTATCATCATTGTTGTTTTAGTGGGACATGTTTTATAGCATATTTAATACAATTCATATATAAATCAGATGTAAATATAGCAGCCAGTTGATATTTCATCATAAATGAAAATTTCAAACGGTAATTCCAACATTATCATCATTAAAAAGGTAAGAAAGTCCCAAGTCCCGATTGCTTAGTGTAATTTTAGTTTTATTATTTGTACAATTAACTATATTATGTACATAATATAGTACGTATAAAATGTTTTCTATAAATATATTAAATTAATATATTGCAGATACAATACTTTGGTAAATTTAGGTAAGTGAACTAGAACCTAATTCAAACTATTCAAAACTTATTTATCATTTTATATTCAATAGAAAATATTTTGATTTACTTCTAAAGAAAATTTAACTATGAATTATATTATTTCTGGTAAGCAATCAGCTTTTTACAAGTAGGCAATAAATTTATCATGGTATTTAAACACGAGTAGTTACTCAATTAGTTTTTGTAAAAAGTCACTTTAGAATACACTTTGACAATAGTTTGTATAATAAATTATTATTATTAAATAACTTAAAACATTTATACTTCTAAATTTTTATCATATACTAGAAAAATAATATATAAAATATAAGTAATTTAAATATTGATGTTATTATAATTAGTTACGCTATCAAGTATTTTGTATTTATAAAATAAAGAAATTATTCATTAGTTAAGACATATTAATAACCTTTATTTTTAAATCTTAACAAACCTAAAATATATTTTATAAACATAGATCTTTACATAAAAGAGAATTAACTATAGTAAATATTATCATATCAAAAGTGCATAATAAATAAATAATAGATTTTAAAACATAATCTATAAGAGTATAAGTATTTAAAAGAATAAATTTATGTTTTTAAACTTTTGATTAATACATCTTTTTGATTATAGTATAAATTTTCAGATTGATAATTAACAATACAATTTACAAATGTTGCTCAAAATGATTAAACCACTGAATAATAAGGATGAAAAATATTTTAACGAAAAAAAAAAAAAAAAAAGATAAAATATATATTTTCAATATCTTAATGAAAATTAAATAAATTCTTAAATCGGAAAAAAAAAATTAAAAATTTATTATATAAAAAAAATGTATGTTTTAGATTGTTGAATGCCATTCTTAATGTACTAAAAAGATGTAGCTTACAAATTATTGAAATGAATATTTTTTTTTTAACATAAAACTTAAAATACATCGAGATGGTTCAGGAATAACATTTTTATTTTCAACAGCTACTTTTAGGACTTCTAAACATCTACCGACATCTTTTCGTAATTGGAAATTTTTATCTTCACTTTTAATTAATCCATGTTTTACTAATAATAAATTTGTCAAGTCAACAAACTTTAATTCTTTGGTAGCATTAGTGTAAGCTGTTTTATATAACTCAAAACATGTATCCAAAGTATCTTTATCATTAGAATTTTGATAACGACCAGCGATATCCATCAGTTGATTAACTAATATTTCAAAATTAACAATATCTGTGGAATTTTTTACTAATTTAACCTCACCAACAGCCATATCTTTCATTAGATCAGCAGTTTCATCAGTATAAGATGTAGAAATATCACAATCTTCAGAATCAATTGTTCTTGAACTTTCTTCAGCATTTTCATCATTGTCTTCTTCATCAGAAGAACATTCACCTTCATCACCGCTGAATGATCCTAGAGTTTTGTCCTTGTTGGATTCTTTTAGTGTATTTGAAATTATGTCAATAGTTTCAATTCCAAACCTATTACCATTAATATTATACTCTTTCAAGTTAATTTTGTCACATAGTGCCTTAGTTAATATAATCCCACTTTCACCATTGATTTCATTAAAACTAACATCCAAATTTTCAAGAGATTCATGAACATTTAAAGCTTCTGCAATTGCTAAAGCACCTTTAGACTTTATTAAACAATCTGCAATATTCAAATGTTTGAGATTTTTTAATTTTGGCAAAACATTGGCTAATGCTTCTGCTCCTAATACAGTTAGTAAATTATCTTGAACATCCAACACTTTTAAATTTGGATTTTGTAGTAAGCTTTGAGATAATGCTAATATACCTTTGCAATAAATTCCATTTTGAGGGATTGTTATTTCTTCCATAGTTTTAACAAGACTAAAGAATTTAGACAAAGCAATAATACCTTCATTTTCTAACCGGTTCCTACCAGCTATTAGTACTTTAAGTTTAAATGGAGTACCGGCTTTGGTACTAGCATAATAATTATCAATTAATGCTTTAGCAAGCATTTTTGCTCCACCAATTCCTAATCCATTGTTCATTAAACGTAATGTTTGTAATTCATAACACACAGGTGAATTCAATAGTTTAACTAATCCTTGCATGCCAATTGGTCCAAAAGCATTATTACTTAAATCAAGTTCAGATAAACGTACATTTGCTGTTAATAAACCAGCAGATAAATGTTCTAGAACTATTGGTATTTCAGATTTGAGTCGTCCAGTAAACATATCTTGCCATAATGCATGTTTAAGATGAGACCCATGTTTAGCAAGAGCATGACCTATTTCTTTAGCAGCATCGATTCCTAAAGTATTTCCTTGAAGATTGAAAAAAACCAGGCAGGGACATTTTTCGATTGCTGAAACTATAGTTTTGGCGTCTTCGGCAGAATTGAGTGAAAGAGATTGATCAGCAAAACTTAAGCCCTTGTCTTCCATCTTTTAATTAGATTTGAATTGCAACAAAATGAAAAGCTTTGTTGTCAACTAATGGTTTTTGATTGTAGTTTTTATATAATCTGAAACGTACCAATGTCCTAAGTTGGTCGTTTGTAAATGTTAACAAAAATACAAAAAGCTAATAACCTAAGATTTTATTGAATGTGCTAATAAATATTTAAGCTGATTGTAAGTAATCAAAATAATTGATTACTTATAAATCACTAGGTACTTGAAAATAGAAAATGCATGTAGGTACAAGCGGATAGATAAAAAGAGGGTTGGAACCTTGAACTTTACAACAAATACTAGGTGCAGTAGCTTTATTATTTAACTTAATCAGAAATTAATATACCTTATCATAGATAATTTGAACATGATAGTGTTCTAAAGTGGATACCGGAAAACAAGATTAAAGTGTCTAAATATATTTCATCACAATATTTTATAATTTATAATAGATTAACCTATAAATTAATATATTATTAAGATTTGAGTTTTAAATTTTATTATATTCATGATGTACCTATCTAAAATAACTATTAATTTAATTTTTATACAGCTATAGAATGTATTATAGTTTAAATAGATCAATTAATAGATAAGTTAACTGAGGGTTATTGGAATAATAAAATAAAGTTTCGATAAAAATAAAATACTTATTTATAATAGACAACAGAAAAACAACAACAATGTATTATTTTGTTTTTCATATATTAAGTATACATTTATTTCATATATATTAAAAAAAAAAAAAAAAAAAAAATGGCAAGTTTTTACAATCATTTAAATTTGATAATATAAATATACAATTTACGCATTTTCTATATGTTTAATATACAACTATTAACAAATTCATAAAAAATTATGTTATAGGTATGAACTTGGTTTATACAGATTTTTTATTAGTACAGGGTAGAATTTTTTCTTTATCACTATACTCCGGCTCACAAGAGAATGCATCTGTCTTGCATCGTCGATGCCAACACAATAGGTAGGTAAAATTGATGAGGTATTAACGAATTTAGAAGCAAGTCTGTTTGCTGCTCAGATGTCCTCCCTTAGACCGGAGTATAAAAATAGGTGAAATGTCTACAAGAATTAATTAAGTAGTAGGTATGTCATTTGTTTAAGAACTTACCTAAGTATTTACCAAAAAAAAAAAAAAAAAAACAAATTGATAAAATAAAGACATATTAGGTATGTATAAGCATTTATTAAATGATGAGTACCTAATTAAAATGAGAGATTTACATGTAACTACTTAAAACAGTTAAATAATTATTATGTTGACTTGCATATCTAGGTAATACAATTATTGATAACTATAATGTAGAAGAAATAAAGTAAAATATTTATTTGTTTATTTTAAAAAATATTCATTAAATTGATCCTGTTTAAGAAATTTGAATAGAGTTGATACCAATAAAATACCTACCTATAAATCAAAATCAGTAAATATAAAATTCTAACCTCAATCCATTAAAAATTTGAATTCTGTATGGCCTACAGCCCTAAGCATCAAACACCTAAGGTTATGCAATACTATTTTCTGAGTAAAATTAGCATGGAATATATTAAAAAAAAAAACTTGCGACCAACAGTGAACATAGAAGTAGCGGAGAAGGAAACGTGGTGCGGTGTTTCCGTGCCTGGCATGGAGGCTGATACAAGGGGGGTGCATTCAAAGCCCCTTAGTAAGAAACAATTAAAAATTATTACATTAATAATGAAATTTTTCTACTAGAATCGGGACTTGGGAATAAATTCCAGTAGGAACAGTAACTTAATCATTTGTAATATATCGATGGCCTATCTGGCCAATATAAAAAACGTTCAATTAAAAATCTCAAGTTTTTTTAGTAATAATTATATCTTTAATCGATTTAGAATAGCTCACCTTTGGTAGACGATCGATTGGAAATCACATGTAGTGTCTCAGGATTGGGAATGTTCTAGAAGCGCCAAAATAAACACGTTGTGGATCACAGGCGATGCACAAGTTTACGTTAAACGCGGTTTCACGGAAATGGCTTCCAGTCCCCAGTAGTCAGTACATCCGTAGTCAGCGCTCGGCGGCAATGGGGCGGCGTTCGCAAGGTGGTGCAATACGGATGGCAATTGCCGGTGTAGTGGAAGGGAACCGGCTGTCGGGTGTGACCAACCTTCCAATCCCAATGGTATATTTTCTTAAGCCCACGGTCTATGAAGCCTTAAAATTTTTGGTACTTCAGTCTACTTTTTTATAAACTTTACTAATGGAATGAAAATTTCATAAATCCACGAGTGTAGTGTATCTTAAGTGTTTATGTACGTTGTTGGTTTTTGACAAATATTTATTAATACATTTATATATCATGTATGTGTTTTACTCAAATGTCGAAAAAAAATTCCGGTCTATAGTTTGTTTTTTGAAATGTGGCGTCACTGTTTTTGTCGTTGAACACCAATTCTGAATTTTTTTAGCGTCTCTGACCGAGTAAGTTGTTTCAAAGTGTGTTCCGTAAGCGACGTCGAGAATATTTATCTATGGCGAATGGCGATTCCGTTGTTTACGTCTAATCTCGAAGCGTCAAGCGGTTTCCCAAATCTTGTAATTCTTTTTTTACTTTACCAATATTTTATGGATTTTATTCAGACTAGGATAATCAGACAAACTGACAAAATATAATTTGTATTTTTATGAGATTTATATAATGCGGTTTTTATCGAACCGTAGTGTACTGTAAATTCTATTAAATATTGCTAATCAGCTGTTTCTTTACGTTTTTGTCCAGGACCATAGTAACACTTGTGTTCTGATAAAACTTTCATAATACAAATAATTTGTTGTACTGTACTCATGTTCGTGTAATAATTTTTTGTTGATTAAGTTTGGTATATAGTGTAACCGTATTGAAAATTTGCTGAAATTAGTCATATTGTTAAAAATTAAATACCTAGCATTATGTTCCTATTCTATAGTTTGTATTTTTCATCTTTATAAATTGTAGGTAAATAACAATTTATTGTGGAGAATTCCAATATACTTTATAGTTGGAAGCTCAAAAGAATATGACTGAACAAGTAGAAGTTAAAGGTAAGTTACTAATTAATAATTTATATAAAACAAATTGAACTGTATTCTGAAACAAGTGATGTATCTTTCTACGTTTAGTTTTTTTTTTTATTAAATTCACCTAAACTTGTTAAATCAATAATTTATAAATTTGATATTGCTACCTTGTAGGCTTATGTGATAGAGGCAATCATATTTTTTTATACGTTTACCTATGTTAGTATATATTATATCTACCTACAATAGCTAAAGTTTGTATGATTTATTTTTACTTTATAAGTATTCTTTTTATCGAAATATTTTCTTGTTACTACCTAAATGTTTATTATTTCTATTAATCAGTTTTATAGTCTATCTGTGGCCTTATGTAGTAAGTTTTGATAAGAATGCTGTATGTAGGATATAAACACTGAAATATTTTGAACGACAATTATATTTTTAGATAGTGAAAAAGTTATTTAGTTTCACTTTTAACTTTAACTTTTAAACTTAAAGGTGTACTTTTTGGTAATAAATAGTAAATATATATAAAACTTTCAAAACTTTTTATTTGTTTTTACTTTAAATATTCTTCAAATAATATAATTTTTAATTTTTGTTTTTCTTGAAATAATCTTTTACCTAATTGTGTAAAAAAACTTAAGATATTAAAGTTGTGATGAATCACACAATTATAAATCTATAGAAAACTTATTTTACTATTATAAAGTATATGTATCAAGCATATAAAATATAAAATATGGATTTAAAAAAGTTTATTATATTACTACTAATAGTTTTATTCAGATAAAAATGTAAGTATTGTAATATTTTAGATGCATTCTAAATTAAGTGTATTAGCATCTACATATAAAAATGTTTTTAAATGCTAACTGAAATACATTTTATTCATATAAATTAATTTTAATGTATTCAATTTAATCTGTTAATTAATATTTAAAATATTAAATTAAATTTGTTATTAGTTAATTCATGTGTATAAATTGTAATTGTATTAACGTTTTAGACATTTTGTGTGAAAATTTCTAAAATAATAATAAATTATTTTAATTGTAAATATTTCAGAAAATCTATTAAAAAGTGATCATGATACACCAGAAAGAGTGGTTAAGCCTTCTACATCAATACCAAGATATCAACATAAATCAGGTAAATAATATCAATTATGTAACAAAAACTTTTTTACTTTTATTTAATATAATATTTGTTAAGCTATGATAGTATGATCTGTTTGAACATAAAGTATAATTTATCCAATAATGGAATTTTTCACCTTTCTGTAATCAATCCTAAAATTGGTTTGCAAATTTTCCACACTTGCTATTTGCCTTTCTTTATCAATTATCTATATTTTACTGTTTTAAGAATTATACTCCTACAATATATTTTTAAAGATTTTTTCTGTTATGTAGGTTAATATTTCTTAAAATAAAGAGTATTGTTTTTGATTTAACACTATTTTAGTTCGACACACTTATATTATTTTATTTTTTTTCTTCCATCTGTACTTTTGATAATTCTCAAATCATTGGCGGTCAGAATTTTTTGAGTTTATAGCATATTATTGTGTATTTTATAAATAATTTTACCACCACCTTTTTATTGGAGTTAAAATAAGCAGCAGAAGCTTTGCTTCCCTCCAATTAATTTCTGGAAATCTTAATAGCTGTATCTTTCATAACTAAGACTCAGTAACTTGGTAGTATGTTAAAGATTTAACTCTATTTATTAAAGATAAAGTTTGGCCTGTGTAAAACCAGCTGGTCACAGATAGACCGCATCCTACAGTGTCCAGTAGAACAACGCGTTTGTTGGTAGATTTCATTCTGTATGATAGCCATTTGCATTGAAGTCTTACTGTTAGACCTTGACTTAGCCACCCACCCATTCAGACATGAAGCAATTGATTCAAATAACCCTTTATCTCTCCAGCACTTGTTAAACATAAGACCTTTTTCATATTTAGTTCATTAAACTAAAAAAAACTAACATTCAATTTAAAACATAATAATATCTTTATAATTTATATATATTATGGTTTTATTAAATTAATAGGTATTACCAACCTAAAAAGGTATATAATTAAGCTATAATCATTTTTATGTAAAGTTATAATTTTTTAATGTAATATATTAATTATAATAACTGTTTAATTGAAGTTTCATTAACTTACCTATATTTAAATGTTAAAATATAATTGTATTAAATTAAATTTGCATAAATAAATATTTTATATATTAAATTGTAATTTTTATTATTTTGTAGATAACCAGACAAGCAGTCCAATGTTTTTACGCCCATCATTATTGCCATCGTCATCATCATTTTCTTTTGAGATTGGTCAAAGAAAACCAGATACTCCAAGACCTACATCTAAGTCATTCTGTTTAAATCCATCTAGATTAAGTCTAAACCCATCTACATCCACTCGTAAGTTGGTAATTTTTTTTTAAATAATTGCTCCAGTAATTATTATTATTGTTGAGTTTCATAATACATTTCTAAATTCTTAGTCATTGTTAAATGGCCTCAAAATAATTTATTTATAATTATATATCTGTATCATAGATGCGTAAATATGATATAGTGTGTGGTATTGGAAATTAACTTGTTTAATTGTTCAATGTAAACACGGTTGATTCTAGGTCAGTATTAAAGATAATTTATTTATTTAATAATTTAAAATTGAGATCATAGATCATTATGTATGTTTTAGCCTTGGGACTTTTTCAATGTCTTAGTTTAAATGTAAAATATAATTACTAAAATTTATTTTGTTACTAATACTGATCTAGAATTGTATACATCTAGAGAATTCATTTTCTACCAATAAAACATTTTTTATAAAATATTTTGCCATTATAACAGAAATAATATATTTTTCATAATAATTTTTTTTTAAATAAACAAGATATTTTGAGTGAACTGATTTTTTTTTTACTTTATATTAATAAATACTTTGTTATTTTATAAAATACAGCAAAAACTTCAAGTTCTTCCATTCAAAATGATAAAAGTACTGAAGAAGCACAGCCAAAAAAAGAGGTGCCAATTCCATCACCACCAGCTGTATTTGGTGCTGTTATTACTAAAAATCGCACACAAAAACCTGATGAAATTTCATTGGCTAGTGGTTTTGTATTTGGTCAAAATCTCCATGAACGTGTTGAATTAAATAAAGAAGCTGATTCTACTTCAGAAGATGATAAAAAGGCTAATGACACTCAAGAAGCTGAAGTTTCATCATCTTCAAATGTTGTTTCCCCTTCGTTTGGCAATCTTAAAAATGATGAACCTGATGAAGTATTCTTATTATATAAATACAATTGTATACAATTTAAACTAATTTTTTTTAAATTTTAGAATGGCAGACTAGATGAATCTGTAGAAGAATCTAAAAGAAAATTAGTGGAAGCTGCTAAAGAATATGAAGAATCACGTGCAACTAAAAGAAAATATGAAGAAGTTGATTGTAAGACTGGAGAAGAAAATGATGTAAACGTATTCCAGTTAAATATATGTAAACTTTATGTGTATGATAATGCTAAATCCAACTGGGTAGAAAAAGGACGTGGACAATTACGTGTAAATGATATGGATGGAGGAGAGTCATCAAGAGTAGTTATGAGAAGCAATGGAAACCTTAAAGTTATTTTGAATACTAAGGTATTATTTTGAATTTATTAAAATTGTTAGGTATTAGGTTTATTTATTTTTAATTAATATTTTTTTAGATTTGGGCGGAGATGAAAGTTGAAAAAGTTAGTGAAAAAAGTGTTAGGCTCACTGCATTTGAAGATGACTCAATTAAAGTATTTCTCGTGCTTGGACCTGCAAAAAGTATTGATGAATTTATTCATGTATTACTGACGCGTGTAGAAAGACATAAGGAAGCAGATAGAAAAAGAAACCCAACTACCATCAACAACGAAGACGCATTGGAGGGTACACTTGTATAATATGTTGAAAACTATATGTTTTATCATAAATACCGTGCATTATGTTATTTATGATAAAATATATTTTATTTCAGTTTTTTCCTTAAAATATAATATGTTGTATTTATACTAAAAAATAATTCATTTATAAACAATCATCTATTTCGTATACCAGAAAAAAATATACTAAAAGTATTGTTAATGACTTTTATGGTATTGTTTATTTTCTGCTTTATTTGCTCAAGTTCTAATTAGTTAGAACTATTAACCAGTTGTTACATTGTTTAGTGTGGTTAAAAATGTATTTTACAAGCATGTAATCAAATTTAAACATTGATTTTGTACAAATTATTAGACATTTATTTGTTACTCAAGTAAATTTTTTATAGAATGCTTATAATTAGGGTTTGAATTTGAAGACAAATGGCTTTTTATTTTGATGATGATAGAAAAATAATTTTTATTAAAAAATGTGCATTATTTAATTTCTAAGGAAGGTATCAGATAAATATTTTTGAGTTTTTTTTCTTTAAATAATAAATGTCTTGCTTTTTTATATTTTTGTATTTTATAATAGTCTTATATATAATATTTATGAATTTATGGTATATAATTATATAAATCAATAAAAACTCTTGAAAATAACACCTAGTCGATTTTATATTAAAAATTACCTTTTGGGTATGCTTTATTACTTAATTATCTTAGTTAGGCATATTGATAAAGTTCATTCAACATTTATCAGAGTAGACTTGTACTACTAATACTATAGATTTAAATGTGATCTTGATAGATAGATTTAAAATTATTATCAATTGTTTTTTTTTTTTATTTTTTCATATTTTTATTGTTTATATTGCCTTCAAATCCAAACTCTACTTATAATAAATTGTGATTTAGTCATTTATATTTTGACCCAAAAGAGAATTCATCTGGATAGCGACTAAAATGAGTCCAAATTTGCACATCCCCACCAATTACATACATACTGATAACATTAATGTTGTTCTACATATGTTGCAGTTGTCAGTTAACATATGTGAAACTGGTGCGTTCTCTCATGGGCTTAAATATAAGTGTCAAATTAAAACTAAGTCTGACATTATGTTTTGCCCATTGTGTGTTTTTTAAATAGAACAATTATGTATGTAATTAGCTATAGCAATTATTGCTGAGCTAATAATATCATTAATAAAATAAAATAATTTACATGACCTATCTATGTTCTAACCAGGTTGACATGGCTTAATTAAAATCTTCATATTGCCTATTGGTCATTGGTATGATAGGTGAAATTATTGTAATAAATGATTTTTATTTGACAAAGAAAATAATGAAAAATATTTTAATTCATTATTCAATTTTTAAAAAAACTTAAAATCTAACGTTTATATTCAAATTATAGTTTACACAATATACTTTTATACACATTAAATTTGTATTAAGAAAGAGTATTTTATAATACAAGAAAATAAATAGAAAAATAAATCCAACTTCCTTTAAATTAGAGGATATACTTGTCTTGTATATTTTATGTATATTTTATCATAAATATCAATATAAATTATAAAAATATTAAATAATTTAAATATTATATTAAGTTTAAAACATATTTGTAAGGAGAACACATTTCCAAATGTTTAGATGCTGCAAGTTACATTTCCAATAAGTTTAAAAAAAAGATCTTCAATGTTTCATAGACTCGTGATTTATCAATACGTATTACAATTAATATTTAATGTTAAAATAATAGATGATATGTAAATAATATAATGTAAATATATGTCGAATTAGTTCATTTTGATTATGTGTTATGTATAAAAAGTAATCCATACACACCATTCCTGAAAATTATATAATTACCTATTAAACAAGAGTTTCCAAATTAAATAGTTTCAAAACAGTTAAGCATATCTTTATAAAGTTAATTTAATTAGATAAATAGGTATGTTACTGATTATTATAGTGTCTATAGGTTCAAAATTATGTGTATATTTTATGATGCATTTAAGAAAGGTTATTGTAATTATTAAATCAAGTATGGTATTCATTCGTCCTTTTAGGTTATTATGATGACACAAAAAATTTGCCAAAAAAAGAAATTGCAGTTACTATTTCATATCAAAAACTACTTATAAATTGTATGATTTACATCTTATAAGGAATTAACAAGTCCCATGGAGGGAATCTCTATGTTATACTATGTATAATCAATGGTAATATAATATTTTTAATATTAATGTACTTATGTTGTTCACTCAATAATTGTTATAACAATTAAAAAATATAAATTGTTATGTTAATTTTCATTTGACAAAGTTAAAAAATAATGTTTGGTATATTTTATCATAACTCAAATTAATCTTAACAAGCTGAGAGAAAAATATTGTTGATACTATAAAAATGGAATTTATTACTACTATTGTGTATGTTTAATTGTCTATCTACAACGCCGTTAATGTTGATTGATATATCATAATATTGTGTAGGACGTCCTAGGATAAACCTAAGTATTATAAAATCGAATTCATGAATACTTTAAATATAGTCGAACATTATTAATTTTTAAACAGTGTACCGTTTATAAAGATTTATTTTGTCTAAAAACAATCTATACACCATGTCACCAGCACTCGGCAGTCGTCAGCATTATTGAGATTTGAGACTGAAATTCAACTCATTAACTAGGTAGTTGTTATGGATGCAAACGACGATATTATCGTTCATTAGTAATTATCACACTCATCACGTTATTGTCGAACCGGTTTATAAGTACGTATTATATAATTCAATAAATGCATCAATTTGATATTATTTCATATTGTTGCTGAATGAAAAAAGCTCATCATATTATTAGGTATACCTTGTACCTACATGTCATGAACTTTAAATTTACATGTTACATCGACCCGACGTGCGGCGTGTCCGTTGAACGAGAAAATTCAAATGTGAGTACTTGGTAGTTGGTACTACTTCCTATTTATAAGTCACAGTAGTCACACAACAATACTATGTTTATACTTGTAGTTTTTACATCCATAATGACACAACATATTAACGATTATGGATTGTACTTGAAACCAGAAACGATATGGTTAAAAAAATAATTCGAGGAAAAAAGGGGTCACGCGTGGCTGTATATACGCAACTACGCGAAGTCGCGATTACGGTACGAGCCGAAGTGCTTCATGTCTTCCATCGGGTAACACCACGAGGTGGGGGTGCCGAAGGGACAGGGAGGGGGCGGCGATGTAGCCATCGATGTCGCAGTCAAAACAACGGGCGCGAAATTCGGCCGGCGCGCACTCCAGTCATGATGCGACCGCGGTTCATCCGAGAATTTCTATTTTTAAAACGCGCGCGACCGACCACCGCACGACTGTCGTCGTCGCTGTCGCCGACGTTGTGTACGCGTGTCTCGTTTTTTGCTATAATATTATAATAGTCCTATTGTATTATCGTACCGTGCACAATGTATGACCACAACAACAACAACAACAACAACAACAAACAACAATTAACGCTGTGTTAATCGACAAACAAGAAGGACGTAGGTACCTTTTATATAAAATAATAATATATCGTACGACTCGTTACTTGTATATACCCACCGTGGTCGGCGCAATAATAATTGTATATTAGAATAAAAAAAAATCCACTGACCCCCCTTCCACGCCCAGCTTTCCGGCACCCACCCCGTCGGTATCATGGACCAAAAATTTTGGTCCAAAAATAATTAGCCATAATATATTATTTTAATTCGTGACCTATAAACGGACGTGGTCTCATCGACTCGGGCACGCACTGTACTTCAATTATATCGCGTACATAGACGAAAACACACCTACATTGAAACGGTAATAATTGACATTTTTTTCCAATAATTCGATTTTTGTGTCACAATACAATATATTGATGTATCTTGCACTTTTATAAAACATTAATATAGGCTGGCGGGAGATACTCGAGGTAGGTTGTTGATACGATACAGGCACTACGCGGAGCTGCAGGTGGTCGACTGTGCGCGCTAAAATATAAAATAGAGACGCCGGGCGGGCACGACGTCGGTCCGCAGCTGATGAGGGCCGGAGCACCGTCGGTAGTCACAGAATGAGAATACAACACGCCGACATCACGATGATGTTTACTGGCAACAGGAAGAGGAGTTGTAGCAACAACTCACAAAAACGGCAGACAGCGGACAACCGGTCCCGCAGCAACCACCGTTCTGAGGTAATGTACACCAAAATCTACAGTAATATTATTATATTAACCCGTGACGCCGACATTGTGATAAATATACACATAATTAATAAAATGTCGGAAGGAAAGGAAAAGGGAGGGAGCGATACGGTGCTGGTGGAGGGAAGGTTAGGTCCTACATAGTTGTGGTTTGCTATTTTAACCGTTTCGCGGGGTGGTTTACATCAGAGTTAGTTGGTTTTTGCGGTGTTTTTTTCGGAAGTAAACTCATACCTATATATATAATATATTTGCCATAATTTGGACTTACGTCACGTCACGATACATATTTTAGTTATGAGGTATACGACATACACTTCCGTGAATCAACGTTTTATTTTGGCTACAATATTGGTATAAGTGTATAACCCACAACACTAGTTACATATTGTATTATCGTGTAATTATGCAAAAATCAACTAGAGAAAAGGTGTCGTCTCCGACATATTATCCATTACATCTAGTGTCTTAACTATAGGTTCTTGTATAGAGGTCTTATACACAGATATGGGCTATAGGACTGCAGCTATATCATTAGTAGGTAACGTAAATAAGACAACACAATATCTATAAAATAATATTTTTCGCTAAGTACACTATATAATATACTATGTAATTCAAAAGTTTATATTATCATACATTGCTTATAATCACAAAATTGTAGATAATAGATAACTACATTATAAAAAATATATTGAAATGAAAATTTCACATGATCAGTCATTTTAAAAGCAAAATATAAAATTTTAGTAGTTGCATGAGGCCCTACGTCCGCGCTAAGTAGATCTTTTTACTGGAGTATTGCTCCTGTGGTTTTTGCGGCACTGTAGATCACGTCATCGATGGGCGGTCCTATCGTTTATATATATTTTATTATGATATAAATGTTGGTTAAACTTTATTATTTCACGTGAAAAATTAATATGATATTATAATTATAATAATAATAATATGACGACGCGGTGCGCACACCGTCGATGAAAATATTCGGACGATCCTCGGATGAGCCGGTGGACCAAAATAGAACGAAGACGAACGGACGGATATACCGCCGCGCCCACTTCGCCACTGTTCACACCGCTCTTACGTATGTTACAACACAATAATAATGCAGTGGCGGTGCCGTCGCCGATGACGGTGAACGCGTCATTTTATAAACGCGAAACGGCTCAAAAGGAACATACTTTCAAGAAGATAGAAATGCGCGCGCGTTTTTAACGCGCGGTTAACGATTAATGACGCCACCCGCTGCATCACCATCAGCACCATTAGAATATTTTTGTTATTATATTATGACAGATTTAGGGATTTTTTCCTTTTCCTACAGTTGTGGGAAGAGAAATGTTAGAGAAATTGATACTTTTAGGAATTTTTAGGGAATTTTTTTCATGTTTATTTTTATTAATTATTAACAATAATATTAATAATATTATGAAATAATTAAAATGTTTATTATACAAAAAAAAAAAAAAAAAAATAATAACTTCAGATTTTTAGCAAAGGATCTTCTGGAAAATTTCGGGATTTTTAGAATATACGTAAATATTTATCAAATTTTCATTTAGGCAACACTATTTATGCAGTATAGAACACACGCCTGCTAAAACACTACCACAGTAGATTATATTTTATATCTTACTCGTATGCATAGGGTCATCATGGCATCCAAAATTTGGCTCAAATGTCGGAAAAATTTGGGTTTATCATTTTGATCAATCGGGCGCTTGTGGCGTTTATTTTTTAGAAATATGCCTATTACCGAATTGGATTACTTATTCTTTTACATTCTACAAACGAGTCATTTTTGTGTTTGTTTCTCCTTATTGATCGTTTAATAATAATCATTAAATATTAAAATATTATACTATACTATTTAACTGTTGCAATGGCGCACTTAAACAAAAAAATATTGCCTACCTATCTGCTATAATCTATTGTAAATTTATTGTAATAGTGAAGTTCCGGTTTTTCAAATGTATTCTGAACATAAAAATGCTATTAATGAATAGACTGATACAAATTTAATGAATAAATGAAATCACTAACACCATCAATTGCCAAACATAATAAGACTATGACTATGTATTTACGTAGATTTTAATATATAACAAAGAGCTTTATACATATGGACCCGCTTTGATATCTATACTTACTTAAAAGTCAAAAATACTTTGGTAGTTAAAATATACTTTTCGCGCATATATGAACAATGAATGTTAAGAATAAGATAATAGATCATTTCTATAAAGTTATTACTTATCTTTAATTACATTTTATACCTTCTAACAGTTCCAACAATTATGTAATGGATGGGATATATATTTAATATATGTTTTTTTATGTAAAAAGTAAAATTAATACATAATAATAAATATAATTGAATGACAATTGTTTTGATATAAAATAATAATTCAATAATATAATATTATGTAATTCCTTGATTAATTATAATTATGATTTGATTAACTTATAGAGCAGAGGTCGAAGTAAAATTCCTCAAGGGTTACTTCCAACTAGTTACAATTTAGCTGATGCAGATTTAGCAGATAGTTGTAAGTATATATAATCATTGTTTATAAATATTAAAGTATTTATAATCAATGACATAATGAATACTGAGTATAACCTTGATATTTTTTACTAAATAAAGATTTTATTTCTTTCAATCGTTAGTTTTAGCAAAAGTAGTTTACCATAAAATAAAAATGATTTTTATTTTTGATGGATTTAATTTTTAGTATCTAATGTTTTAAAGTAAATATTTACTTAAAATTCAAATATTGGGTTTTAATATATCTTATTTACATTAAAAATAAATGTTTATCGTTATAAATTGTAATTCATTATTTATTGGTTTTTAGACTGGACATAACTAAATTCTATATTTTTGTGTTTACTAATACTTTACTGGATTTGTTTATTGGCCTCGATTTCATAGACTAAAGTCTAAAGGAATAACGCCAAAACCTATAGCAGATCTATTTTATTACTATATTAGACATTATTATGTACCTACGTCCTACTTGTATGTATCCTACTTATATTATTGATTATTAGCGAATAAATCTTAAAAATGATTAATTTATTTTATGAGTTTAAGAGTTATACTTATATAACTATAATTTAAAATTTATATTATAATTTTAATTGATAGCATTTATAATTAACTTTTTTTGTTTTTGATATATTTACACACTAGCTTTAGTGGTCTAAATATATTTTTCGTACCTACTAAAAGAACAGTAAAAGTAACACTTCAATATTATTTCATTGAGTTATATAAATGTTTATGTTAGGTACGTTATAACTTATATCGTAATATAACGTTATTAAATGACAAATGAGATTTATCATAATGTACATAATAAATAAGTAATAACACATATATTAATTATTCGTGATTATGTACTGACTAGTCAGATTTTATAAGTCAGACTTAGTTCAGAATTTTATACAACAACAAACTACTTATCAACAGATAAAAATGTCAACACATTAATTCATTATATACGCCTTATTAAGTAGGTAAATAAAAATTCTACAATTTTGGGAGGGTAGGCATAGCGTTTGTTCATATGAAGAAACATTTTTGTACCACTCCGGGTGATATAATTATAATATGAAATCTCAAATCAGCAAAGTTCTCCCCTGACGGGCTCTTAGGGTACTCTAAGGACACGGTCATTGTAAGACTGGTTGCAACAATACATGTTGTGCCTGCCATAGTATTGATTAGTTATTAACAGACCACAAATAAATGTAAATGTTTAAAAGCATTTCTTGTAAATTAAATAAGTTATCATATAATGAAATAGCTAGTATATAGTTTTAAATTTAAACTTAATACTTACTTTATATTTCAATAATAATATTATTTGGAATTCATGTGAACAATGAACATCTATTAACAATGAATCTATCTATTTAGTCAATAAAAAAAAATAATGTTGATGGCAGGTGAATAATGCCATTTTCCATAAACACCATTTTCTTAAATATTTATATTAGAAAAAAATTCAATCTTTTAATTAGATAAATTATTATACTAAAACTTATAAATTTAATGTATTATATAACTAAAATTATTAAATTTAAGAATAGAGTTTATTAATTTATGTATGATATTTAACGATACAATTATAATAAGATAATTAGAAATAATTAGTACGTTTCAACTATTTATTACTATTTATTAGTAGTAAACTGAAGTAGGTATTTGATTACAATTGTTTTTATATTTTTATAGTACAACAACGAGTTGATATAGCCAGAGGTCATGCAATTACTAGAAGACGCGGTGCAATTAAACATCAAAAAGTACATATCGTAAAAGGACATAAATTTTTAGCTAAATTTTTCAGACAACCGACGTTTTGTGCATTTTGCAAAGATTTTCTATGGTAAGAAATGGAAATTAAAATTTATCTTTTGATAGATAATATTTTAAATATAAAGTTTAATACAAATCTTCCTCATAATATTTTTCATTATTTTGTCATTGTAATATTTTATAGGGGTTTTGGAAAACAAGGATATCAATGTCAATGTAAGCACCAACATTTATTTATTGTATACCTATAATAATGATGATTTAACTTTTTCACTAATTCACTATAGAATTAATAAATAGTCAAACTGTAAGAAAATGTATTTAATTTAGTATATTTTGTTAATTCAAGTAATTTTTTTTAGCTTGTCAAACGGCTGTACATAAGAAATGTCACGACAAACTTCTTATACAATGTCCAGGCACCGGTCGCGATACAGAAAGCACTGTGGTAAGTCGATCAAACTACAAATGAAATAGGCAATTGTTAATCATTTGTTCGAAGATATTCTTAAAATGAAAAATTATAAAGTATTAAAAAAGGTAGGTGTCTTGTGAAATGGTAAAATAATAATAAAAAAAAATAGTTTTATTATTGATGAGATGATTTCGATAGAAAGAAATTTTTAAAATTATCTTATAGTATAAGTTGACATATTTACATTAAACATATGTTAACCATGTTGTCGTACTTATGAAATGACTATGGAGTATGGACTATGGTCTAAGACTAATGAAAAAAACAAAGTAATAAACAAAATATAATAAGTATATCAACACGACAACACATGGCTGAGAGTTGTTAAATATCAGCAACAAATTACATTTAGACTTTTATTATTTATTTATCAAACATATAATTTCCTGATTATAAAAATTGACATATCCTTTAAAATTTATTGGTACATAAATTTGTTACTAATTTTAATGAAATAGGTATTAGGTAGTTATTTTTAATATGAATCGTTTACAAGCTTTAAGTTATTGTTTTTTTTTTAATTATTAATAATTCTTATGTGCACAATGCACAGATAAGAAAATATCTTGACTCTCAGCTCTCAGGTATCGTGAAACAAATCAGTAAATATTTTGTTAAAATGAATTAGTATTTCTGGTCATTTTTCATTTTTTTTTCTTTTAAGAAGATGCTACCCATGCGTTTGTTGTCTCCGTCTTACACACGCGATACGCCCGACATAGCAAAATTTCGTTCATTAGTTTTAATAGTGTGCTGTTAATTTTAATATTAGAGTAAATTGACCAATTATACAATTTTTAGATAATAACATTATCTGCAGTGTTTAAGCGTTGGCTTCTATTCTATAGTTTAATTTTCAAGCAAGATATAATCATTTTTAATTTGTGATATTTCACTGCATACTTGCTCATAGTATGCTTGAAAAAATTGAAACATCGCCCACGCTTAAGCACAGATAATGTTCTTACCTAAAAGTTTGATAATAGGTCAATTTAATCTAATATCAAAACTAACAGCATACTATTGAAACTAGTGAACGAAATTACGGAAATTTTCCTATGTCGGGTGTATGTAATACGGAGACAACAAATGCATGGGTAGCGTTCACTTAACACATTTTATTATTTAAAAGTATTAATAATAAAATTTTGTTTAATATGTCAGACGTTAGTAACTAATTAATTCTAATACCTCTTATTATTATAAAAGTTTTTATCTACATTTTATTGTTTAAAATCTAATGTTTAAATTAGAAGAAATTTAATGTTATTATGTTGTGTATCAGCCGTAAAGTATGATTCTTAACATCTTTAATGATTTAATATCGGTACCTTATTTTTTAACTTTATTTTTAAAATATTATAAGATGATTAATTAATTGAAGCGATATACCTTTTATTCATTTGTATAATTTATCTTAAATTCAAAAGAAAAATGCTATTTTTAGCTATAACTTAAAGGTAATGTTATTAGATAGGTAGTGTGATATTGTATTAATAATATATAATAATTGAAATAATTGAAATAAATCAAATTAAACTTATCGATATTTATTATATGTACCTATTAGATTATATTTATACATTAAACATACCTAGTATTTCTTTATTATTTTATTAGTTAGTTTTATTTTACTATTTGTAAAAAAAAAAGTATTCTTTCATTGGTTTTCTCGGTGTACTAAACTTTTTTAACATTACTCATCTTTTTATATAAACACTAAAAGCAGTAATCATATAGTTATTTTATTCAGTAAATAGTTTAATTCTCCATTTATACATTTGTACATATATTATAAATATAATTACTATACAATATAGAAATAATATAATTCAAATTTTAAATTGACTAATATTTACCAAATATATTAAAATAAATTAAAAACTGTAAGAAAAATTTGTATTTGTATAACACATAAATAAAATATTATTTTACTTGTAGTACCTAATAATATTTAGCAGATGTATAATATGATATTAACTATCTAATATGTATATTTAAACATCAATTAAAATTGACTTAAATTTTAGGTACCTATGTATTTTAGAAATCAAAAAAAATTTTATGATGTAAATATGTTTCACCGGGACACAATTCACGTATTATATTTTTTTAAGTTAAGAGTGGCAACCAATTCTAAGGATTGGGATACAACTTGTATAATGTAACATAGGTAATTAAATTTGTACGTAGGTTTATTTATCGTTGTATCTTAAAAAATACAAGGTACTCGTATACAATAAAATTATTAAAATTGTTTTGGATGAAAAATCGTTAATTTTTGATTAAATATCCATTTTTATCGAAATTTGAACTTGCAATAAATAAACTTTTATAACAATTAGCATCTTAAAATATTATTGCTTTATTTTAATGAATTTAATTTTAGAAAATTGGAATGTAATAATTTTGACACGTTATATTTGAAATATTTGCTGTATATTGTTAGATCGATATTTGAAATTATTCAAAATTAGAAAAATATAACAATTAAGAATTGTTGAAAAAGGTCACGATTGTTATATAAATAATATTTTTATATATTATGTGTTAAAGCTAGTGAGCAAAGAAGTATCAAACTTTTGAAAATCCAGTAATAATAATTTTTTTTTAACTGTGTACTATAATGATTTATATTCTATAAAATATAGGTTTGAGTGTTTGACTATAATTTGATTATTGACTACCTAATTGTTCGGGCTTTTATTGTGATTTTTATAAGCGAATATTGGTAAATTTCAATAAAATATAAATTAATTGCAAGGTTATGAATTTTATTTATCGTACAATATAAATTGGCCTGGAAGATCTCTTAAATGAATTATCAACAAAGCAGCAGAAGATTTTTTTTTTATACTATAAAAAATAAAGTAGGTAGATAATTAATGTTTTATTTTATTTTTATTAAGTCCTAAGTCATAAACATTATTATATATTAAGAACGATAATATTATAAATTTATTTTAAATACATTTTAAATTAATTATGAGTTATAAATAAATAAAATATAAAATAAAACTCGTACCTGGTAAAAATCATAATTTCGTCATTGATTAAAGCAATAATAGTGTCTATTATTTATTCTCTATTAATTTAAGTGTATTTTTAATGATGTGAAGTACCTATTATTTTTGGTAAACTGTTCAAAATGGAATAAAATACTTAATTCACAACAGTATCCAGTAAATAGTATGTCTACTAAGATAGCCCATAAACTAGAACAATAGATGCTAATCTATACGTCTATACTAAAATAGTAAAGAATAATAATAACAAGAATTTAAAGCTATAATATTATGATTAATTGATTCAAATGCTTTATTGTAGTTAGATCTGTATTACATCTATAACTACTATAGGAATCTGATAATAAAATGAATTATAAATTCAACTATATTTATTAAAAAAGAAAATGCATTAGAAACATAATATTAAATGAAAATCGGCTGATAATTAGAAATAATAGACTGATACCTAACCAGATTTTAGAACAAGGTTATATTAAATATTGGTAGTATAACACCTACATCAAGTGATTGTCAAAAGTAGATATATCAGATAAGTAAGACTAACCTTAATTCAAAAAGAAAATTACCAGAAAGGCTACCAGGACAAATAGACAAAATGTTACCCATAGCCGAGAAATAAAAAAAAATTGTTAAAACTAAAGGCAATTTTGTCTAGTAATTAGAAATATTTAGTTTACTGACTAATAACATAACGTTCAGAAAAATAAACCAACAATTTTTTAATATTATTAACGTTTTGAAAATATAAAATTAAAAAAACCGTCTCATGGTAAATAACTTTAAATACTTTGATTTTTGATTAATATGAAAATAAGTTAATAATGGTGATTACGTCATTACAGAGGTTGCAGTGAAAACGGGTAATTTAAACCAATATGTTGGCAAATCTAAATTAAAATGGTTAATGGTTAGTTAATCTGTGATAAATTGTGATTTTTATTGTAATTAAATATAGACAATATATAGATAGTATTAATAGTACTTATTATGATATGTGAATAATTTCTAGTCTCCTAAATTTTGGTTGTTTAGTAATTACAGCATTTTTTCAAAACCATATATACAAAAATATGATGAATAGTTTTAAAAATTCCTTAGCGCAATTTCTACGACACTGGTTGTATCATTTGTTTATGAGAATGTATACTATGCAGTGTACAATGTACATAGGAAGTAGGTACTTTACTACTAATTAAGGAAAATATTACCTACATGATGTGTTTTGTCAGTCATTACAAATTTAAATAGATAAGTTACATCACTTATAAGAATTTATGTTCAAAATTAAAACTTCAAAAGCTATTTAAAATTTGTTCAGCAAGTTGTTTTGTTGTTATTTCGTGTAGGTGAATTTTTTTCACTCTATTTATTTCCAATAATATATTGATTTAAATTCTAAATTATATAATAATTATTTATACAAATTAGACTTAGAATTTAGATTTTAGACTTAAATATTTACCATTTATTTTAATCAATGCGTATTTATTATAGTATTTTACATTTAATGCAATTTTTGTTTTCTATTAGTTTTAATCGATTGATACTTGGAGGAATTTTAATGAAATTAAAATCCATCTAAGTAATAATAAATGTAAGCAGTTAACAATAATACTGATAATAATTATATAAATGCCACATATTATTTGATAAGTTATATATAAGCACAAGAGTGTATACAATATACATAGATAATTTATAAAAAAGCAAATAAGATAAATATTTTCAGTACCCATAATAATAATTAATAATAATTACCCATCAACAAATTATGTATAGTTTCTTTTTCTAATAACTTAACATTTAAGTTACAATAGTTTAATATGTGATGTATGCTACAATTTATGAGACGACAGCTAGTATACCTAATGCGATGCTCGGCATGTATTACATACTTTGCATTTTGAAAATATGATTTTACGCTACAAGAAATTTATGATTTTTGAATAGTTATTTTTTAAAGTTAAGCACTGAAATAGTTTATGTTTTTTAAAATAGAAAAATATATTGCCTAGAATATGATAGAGTGCTGATAAACGTGTGGGTAATAAGATTAAATTATAACTAATATTAACGAACACCTTATGGCTACGTTATAAAATAAATAGATATGACTCATATGAGGTACTTATATTTTAGGTGCTGGTAAAATACATTTTTATGATCCAGTAGTATTTTACCATGTAAAACATTTTTTTAAAACAATTATTATATTTGGTTCGGTTATATACCTCGTGCTTAGTTGATTTGGATTAATCAATGTATTTTTTAAGCTATAATAGTATAATTTTAATTTATATCATTTTTTTACAGTATTTGAGAGAACGATTTAAAATAGATGTACCACATCGTTTCAAAGGATATAATTTTATGTCACCAACATTTTGTGATCACTGTGGTTCACTTTTGTATGGGCTATTCAAACAAGGTCTCAAATGCGAAGGTATGATTTATTTTTATGATATACCTAAACACAGTGCGTACGTTATTATGAGTAAAACACAACATTTAAAACATATAAACAAATAATAACATATATGTTTTAACATAACATTTAATATTCATCTTGTGGCTAGCTCAATGCATGGGAAAGATGTCGCTGTAGGTATGAGGTTTTTTTCGTGGCAAATATCCAATCGAAAACCGAGTTCTTTTGATATATTTTACTTAATAGTATGCATTATAACAATTATAAAGTCAAACGCATTTATGTTAATAATTTCGAAATAAATCAATAGATAAGGCAATTTTTTACGACATGGTTCAATGTTTTGTCTATGTAAATAAACACTGCGAGTGTTAGTATTATTATTGTTGATTATCACGAGAAATTTAATTGCGAAAACAGACCGCGTTCCGATGTGCCAAGAAAATGTTTTTATAATCAATCCGGACTAAGTCATTTTTAGCTTGACGTTTCGCCAAAACTTAATTTTTTCAAAAGCTATCCTATACTTTGTACCACACGCATTGCATTTCGATTAAAGATTATATATGATGATTTCAAACGAAAAATACAATCGGTTTTTAATCACCATCTTCTTACATCTTTTGCACGGGAGTGTTATTACTATTATGTTTATTGGAACTTGGAAGATACCCAATATGTCAATTCACCGTAGCATAAATCTGACATTACTCTATTTTTTTAAAGTTTATATGGCATTTGGCATAAACTAACATTCCTTATGGCTAACTTTCAAAGTTCACATTGTTTAGGTAAACGAATTCAAAAGTATTTTGCATGTGATGGAGAAAACTGTATTATGTACTTAATAATAATAATAATAACATGTTAACAGTAACATTTTTTTTATATTAGTTTATACTTATGGAAATATTTACTTATTATACTTAGTATTTGAATGCCGGTACCTACTTCACAAAACTTAAATATTTAAAAATCAAAATTTAGATAAATTAAAAATATACTGCATAATTAAAGACCGAACTTCAATGAGTTATTGAAATATAAGCATAATATCATATGCAGTATGCACAACGTAGTTGTGTCATAGTTTATCGTAGTTGCCAAATTTAATCTATCAAAAATGTCGTATGTATTAATAAGTATCCATTTTATTATGTTTGGTCTGCTTTTTAGACAATCTGGTGTTTTCAGGTGGGCGCTTTGGCAAAAAATGGTATACTTAAATCTTGCAATAATGCTTGGCAATGATCATTTTTTTCATAGTACTATTGAATTTTGACCTTGGTAAAGTTTACAACGTGGGTGAATAGTTTCGGGTAATTTACAATCATCGCAATTGGGTACCTACTTGTAATGATCCTTTTTTAAGTATAACGCGAACACCATAATGTTTGGTGTTCCAAAAAGCTTAATTTTTATAGTTAGTACAAATACGTTGACCTTGACATAAACTAGGTGAGACTAACTATTTTTGCACGGTGCAATGTTTCATTTTTTTCTTCAAGTATTCTTTAAACCGTTGACGCGTGTTGAGTGATGAGTTTAATTTTAAGTTTCTAAGTGAACAAAATTGTCATTATCCGTAAAAAGTAATTTAAAAATATTTTAACTGATTTCAACAAAAAAACAAAATACAAATAGCTTTAAACCAAAGTGTTTTGGAAAAAAATTACCGAAAAAAATGTTCGCATCGATCCCGGAGCGAAAAAGAAAGCGAAATTTGAAATACATAAATTGATGCACAAGAAGACGAGTATATTGAAACTAATTTTTGTCATTTCAGAAATATGTTTGTGTGTAAGCATTTCGTGTTTTAAATTTCTTTTGGCAGTCGTCCAAGTCGTTTAATTCGCTTTCGGAGCCTGCCAAACGTGCCAAAACATCAGCTCAGCCGTACGTTCGGTCGGGAAGCACCCGTAGTCTTCAGCGCGCATTAATGTCGCATCAGTATCGTGTTCAAAATGTGCTTGTTATTATTTTTGAAAATCATCTAACTAACTTGGTCAGTACAACCCGTATATGACGACTCTACTAATCGTAATAATGCATTTTTGATTAGAACTTAGCGTAGGTATACACTATATACATACTAATAATTATATACATTTGCACAACTTGCACGATGCCGTTTTTTACTGACTACGGCAATTATCTGCACGGGTCGGCCCCGTTCTCCTCGCAGTATTATAGCCAGCTACTGCCCTATCCCGGGTCGAACACCGGTGTCCGATCTGCACCGCGGGTGCACATGGCCCGCAACTTCAACTCGATCGCTGTCGAACAAACGCTGAGGGCCATACGCAGGAGCCCGGGTGCGGTGGCCGCCCGACACTACGCCCGGCCAGTACACGTCAACACTTCGGAAATCGACGTGACTTCACCCCGGCGACCGCGGCGGACAACCGCTACTACGGAAACCGCAGTGGACGCAAGCGGAGGCGGTGGCAACGACGGTGTCGGTGGTGGCGGCGGCGGCAGTGTCATACACCGTGGCCGGACGGTGGTCCGGTTGCACACGAACAAGAACAAGAGGTCGGAAAAACCGGCGGAGATCCGGCTGGAACTGACGCCAGCCGCCGACGAGACCACCGAGCCGCCGCCGCGCTGTACCGCGGGTTTGACGCTTGCAGAGGAAGGACTGGCGAAGAAGGGCACCATAAAGCGGCACACGTCCGCTGGCGTCAAAGTGCCGGTGAACGACGACCGCCGGCCATCCGTCACCGACGAGATACTGCGCGAGCAGGAGGCGCTGTTCGACACGATGATCATGGAGGAAATGGAAGGGCAAGAGAAAAGGGCACGTCGCAAGAGCTACCCGGTGGATATGGGTTGTGGCGGCGGCGGGGTTGGGGGTGGGAAGCAGCCTCACAGGACCAGGGAAACGCGAAAGAAATCGGTGGCCGCGGCAATGGTGTACGGCGAGCATCACGCGGACAAACCGGCCAAGAATAGAGCGGGTAACTGGAAGTTGAACTACGACGTGATCATCGAGGAGAGCGGGATCGAACCGGTAAGTTTTACGTTCAAGTTGAACAATACGGCGAAAAAAGAGAGTGACGGCCGCAGCGGCGATAACGGTAAGCTCGACGCTAACCATAACGTAGTCATCAGCAAGTCGCATGATAACGACAGTGATATCGGCAAAAAAAACAACAGCAATAAAAAGCATGCAAAAACTGTAATTAATAAAAATCAGAGTAATAACGATAATTCGGAAGGTGGTGCAGTTGGCGAGGAGAAGAAGACGAAAGTGGTGAAAAAGAAAATAATCGTCAAGAAGAAGGTGGTCAAGAAGAAAAAAAAAGAAGAGGAGGAGGAGGAGGACAAAGAGAAGGAGGAGCGATCCGAAAACAGGCAGGACAAGCAGAAGCTGCAGAAAAAAAAGACCCCTTCACCGCAAAAAAAAGGCAGTTCGTCGAACGCTGTTGCGGCGTCCGCGGTGATTACGCCGTTTGTTCGTGCGTCTTTCGGTAAGACGTTCATATCACCGTCGCAAGTGAGCAGCACGAAGAGTAAGTTCGAAAAGCCAAAGCCCAAAGTCAACCTGGAAACGCCGCCGCCTCCACCGCCTCCGCCGACCCCAAAAACGCCACTCGCCGCCGACAACGGATCTTCGTCCGACGACGACGAATCGTCCGGAGAAGATGACACGTCGTCGGCGTCGTCATCGTCGTCTTCGTCGTCGCTGTGCAGTGGCAGCAGTGGCAGCACGTTCTACGACTCGGACGATTACGGTGACAAGAGAATTGCATGCAGTAATTCTTCGTTCGATTCTGGTTTGCCATCCTCGCCCGTACCCGCACCAGATCCTATAGGTAGAAATAAAACAACACTAACACCGCATAATATAATAATAATATTACGAACATACTTTGACTACTACTATTATTACTATTACTAGTATTACTACTACTACTACTACTACTTCTACTCGTACTACTACTCTATTTACTCAGTACCTATCCAGTGTTGTAAAGAACGATTTGAAAATGTATTTAAAATACTAATCGAATAATATTGTTTTCCAATGAATTTCAGTAATAGCGTAATCAAAGAAAAATAAGAAATTCAATTTACTTATTCGTATATTATTATTATTATTTTATTTAGTCATTAATTAGTTAATTAATATTATTTATTTGAAATATTTATCCGTTATTGGATAATATTTCTATGGAATTACGTTTTGTCCTTTTGGCATAATAGAAAGGATAATTTTGTGTTCAATTGAAATTTATGATCATGATTCATGATAAGTACATGGAATTAATGACCTGAAAATAAAAATAAAGTATTTATTAAAATTAATAATTTGTACCAAAAATTAGTATTTTAAATACTTGACAATAAAAGTGTTCAAATACTAAAACACTGCTACTACTACGAGTAATATAATCAACGTATGCATGTTTTTTTTTTTTTTTTGGTTTTTTCCCTCAAATGCGCTTACCTAAACTGCACGTTTTGTAACTCCATATATGTAGATAAAACGAGCTAGCCACCGGGTGAAAAGTCGAAAAGTATAAAATATAATAATATAATATGTTATGTCGAATCGAAAGTCCTTCTATAAAGTTGTACCGCAATAGTATATTATAATATACCTATACTGTGTTATACGATATAATAATACGTAAAACTGTGTTTTAATTTATTTTTTGGATATCGGTTGGTTTATAATATCAGAAAGGGTCGTCTGTGGGGGGTTGTGTGTGTGTGTTATGGACTAGATTGTGATGTCAACTGCCATAGGAAATGCGAGAAGCTCATGCCAAATCTATGCGGCGTCAATCAAAAGTTGGTAGTCGAAGCACTAGCTACGCTTAAACGAGGTAACTCCAACCAGATACCTATGTTAAATCTATATTATAATATCGTATATAATATAATTTTGTCCGCAAAGAGAAAAAGGATACATTTTTCAACGTTTTCTTTATATCTCTGTTGTTGTCCACATCGTCTCAAACTACAGAAGCATGACGTGTACTTTTTATTCACAATTGCAACTTGCAAAAATTGAAATATATATCACCATGCGAGTTAAAATCTATCTAATATATACAGGGCAATTCTTTTAACTCAAAATACTCATTATTTAAAAAATATGAATAGTTTTCTCCTAACCTGGGGACAATGGCTTACGTTCAAAAATCGCCCTGTATACATTTAGATATACTTCTACTTTTTTTTTATCATAATAACATTTTAAAAACTAGAAATAAATGTCCGAAAAAATTTATGTAGTGTTAAATTACTAATGGGTTTTGTTTGTTTGTATGCTTTTTAAAAATAATATGTGTATTATAACTGTTGTTAATTTTTTTTTTATCGCGAGTTTGTTATTTAGTACGATTGCACTCCGTTGTATATTATGTGATTATTACTATTAGTATTCTGAGTCTCAACCCAAACAAAAACAATCATGTTCAAACCAAACATTAAAGTGTGCATTTGTTGACGTATTACTAAACTAGACTACTGGCTTCTAATAATCCGTGAAAATAACTTATTTATACATAATATGTGCATTGGTTCATCGGTCCATGGCGGAAGGATAGTGTCATAAATTGTTCTGAAATCAGCGCCGACGTCGTTTCGGGCGTTGATATTTTTTTTTGGCATTTGTCCTCCTGAGTCTCGTGCTATTCTGTGTTATAAATATAAAAATTGTTTTAGATGTGCACCTTCGTGTTTTGCTCGAATTTCCGTGTTCTTATAAAGTTGCAATTTTCACCTAAAAATAACACGCTTCTTTTAAAAATATTCATCTAATATTATCCGTACCTATCAACTATGTATAGGTATTATTATAACTGAACAAATTAGGTAACGTATAGCCAACAAATTCATATTAATTTTAATGGCATTCAGAATATATATAATATACTTGAAGTACTATAAGATCGTATTTAAGATACAATTTGTAGGTACCTAATGTTTTAGTTTAGTGATTATCATCTTAAATAATATACATATTTAATGATATCATACTACGAGCATATTCATTCTTTCTGTATAATACATTTATTATATAAAAGGATTTGGAATGAAAAGGATCCAAAATGTTAAAAATAAATTAAAAAAAAAAAACTACTAAACATTGTAAGTTGATATGTTCTCAACTGTTTATCTTGGCGGACCACATTAAAACTATTATTATCATATTATTATAGTTAATTTTATAAAAATTAGTGTAACAATTGCACCGTGGATATAGGTGTTATAGTTTTACGTTTAATCTAGCATCTAGGAAGTAAACTCTCGTTCAGCACGATTTATTTTTCGTAACGCATTCTATAAATACATTTAGACTAAATTTCAAAAATATATGTAATTTATTTTGGTTCATCTCTTGCAATTAGTAATTTTATTAACCTTAGTTATATTTCGAGTTTTCTTGAACGGTTCTATGATGTATATTGTTCTATAAATAACAATAATAAATTGCTAAAAACGCCCATTAAATGAACTTTCGTGGACATCTCTAATAAATCGTCGTTTTTTACTTACCATGCTCGAAGTACTTCAAGTATAGGAAATGGTTATGTCGGGGTGGAGTTCAGGCATATTAAAGACTATGTTTCACACACATTTGTAATAGGTACTAAAATATGGTCAATACAATATGATACACGTAACACTTTAATAGTCGCTTTAACCCAATGTTTTTGTACTTTAATACTAAATCGTATTATAATACTGTACTTTATGATATGAAAAATTCTGGCTAACGTTGTGTTGTTGTTTTTTGTTGTGTCACGTGTGGATTTAGACTCGTCGTCGTCATCGGACGCAGCGACAAATTCATATCAAATCGGCGGCGGCGCTGGTAACGTGGAAGGGGCTGAAAGATCGCTCCGTTCCTACAGTTATCGACATCATTCAAGGCCTAAACGGGTAGTGCCGCCGGCCACTAGCATACCGCGGTTCCGAAAGTATGCTGTTGACGACTTTAACTTCTTGAAAGTGCTTGGCAAAGGCAGCTTTGGAAAGGTACGGAGCAACGTAATAAATCATACAGTTTACGATCTCTTTACGGCTATATTTCACTATACATCGTTACTATAATATTGTAGCATGAATTTTCAACAAACACCGGTCGTTTTATTAAAAATAATAAAAATAGAGCGAATCTGATAGTATGTTGTTGATTCATGTCTTTGATGTGAAAGCGCGTGAAAAATATAATAGCTCATCCAGTCTAATCTATTGACTAGTTCCCATCTATATTTAAAATTCCAAAAGGATAATGTCAAGAATCGATATTATTGTAGTATTATGAGAGAGACTTTAAAATCAGGCAGAATCTTATCAAAACAGTTTGAGGCTCTGTCGAAAACAGATATAAAATTTAAAAATCCACAGTTATGTAGCTCTTTCATATTTAAATCTAAACAAACATTTGTATTTGTTCTAATTATACTTGGATAAATATTATACTTATTATAATAACATAGTGCAATTAACTACAAAAATCAATGAAATACTCATACCCAATTTCAAAGATTGGTGTTTTGTTTCAATGCCCCTCTTTGCATTTTGTTTTGAGATAAAATGTTAGTTTTTTTCATAAACGATGCGAAGCTTATTAGCGCATGTTTCTATACATACGACGAACAAACGTTAGACTTTATCAAAATATAACATTTTGAAAGTTGGGGCAGATATTGATGTAGACTTAATAATTATATAGCTCAAGTGTAATAATAATATAAGACTAGTTGTTCTATACTCATATACGATTTACTATTTATTTATTACAAAAAAATAACAAAATTTTAGCTAATATACCTGTATTATAGTTTAATAAGCATGGAAAATATGTATTAACTAATAAATTAATCAGAAATATCATTGACCAATATTTATTTCAATGGACAATAAGATTGAACAATTTGAAATTTTGAGTTTCTAGTTTATATTCATACATGTACCAGGCATTTTGTACTTTTTTCATATGTGTGTATTTAATGTAGTTTACTGTATTTAAAGTAGTTTACATGTATATGTCGATGTAGTAAGAAGTTTTATGACTTTATGTTTGTAGTGATAATTATCATAGATAAACCGCTGTAGGAACACAAAAAGTAAAATAAATAATTAATATGATATACATACATTGAAATCTGCTGCAGATACATATAATATCTGTTATTTAGGTATTACTGGCCGAACTCAAAGGTACCGATTACTATTATGCGGTCAAATGCCTGAAAAAAGACGTAGTGCTCGAGGATGACGATGTCGAATGTACGCTCATCGAACGCAAAGTCCTTGCACTAGGAACAAACCATCCTTACTTGTGTCATTTGTTTTGCACCTTTCAGACCGAGGTAAGTGTATCATATTTTAAATATTACAATAACAATAGTTTAAAAACTATTTAAAAAAAGAAAATGTTCAATTTATAATATGAACAATTTTTAATTGTTTGATGTTTAATAGATGAATTTATTATTATTATTTTTTATTTTATATTTATTATATATGATTCATGTTTATATATATTTTATCATATTTTATAATCTAAGCGGAGCGATGAATGTAGGTACCTATTTAATTTTAATTTGCATTTTTATTTCAAAAAGTTACGTTCACGTTATATTTCTTTTGAAATTGAAATTGTTAAACTTAAAGTTAATAACAGTATCTGTGTAATTTTGCGTCAGATTTTCTGGGATATTAAATTTGAATATCGATTTTCAAATGCTCATTTGAATCATAGGTTTGTATTGCAGACAAATTCAAATAGGCATCATGAAATATCGATCATAAATAATGTTATCAACTTTAAGTTTAATAAATGTGTTCAAAACTTTAAAATTATAAATACCATACAAGAATAGTTCTACTAAACACAAATTTTCAATGATACGCATAGGTTAGACTACTTAGACTGGTCAAGAGAGAAAATAAATAGATAAATAATACTCAAGTGCACTGACGTCTGACACAGTGATATAAGTAAGACGTAAAACGGTATAACAGACATAAAAATCAAAATGGTTGTGGTTTAGTTTTTATGTTTTGAAATTATTATTTAATTATTAAAAAAAGTCGTCGATTAATTTGATTAAATTTCGTAAAACATTGCAATAATATGTGTTCAGAGCACTATAACTAATAATAACTAATAAATTATTACAATATTACTTAAACAACTTGTCTTTAAATAAATTATTTGTTCTACAAATTAACAAAATAATCTAGTTCAGACGATTATATTAAACAATGCCGAACGTCAATCGCACGTCAATTAAATAGAAGAAATGCAGTTTTCTATGGTTTATTTTTTGAAAATTTGCCAATTCTTAACAAAACGAAGATAAATTGTTGTTAATATAGCGTGACCACAACCAAGAAATTATTTTAAAAATTTCGCTTTAAAAACGACGTTTCTCTTTATTAGGTAAATAATTAAGAAAAAACAAATTATAGCATGTATAGATGTATACAGCTTTTACCTATTTATTATATCTAATATGGTTTTTGCATCAATAATCATTATTTATTACTTATTAATTTAAATTTGAATTATACAAATTATACAAGTATATTATACTTCAATATTTATTTAAAACCCATACACAGAAAAAAAAATAATTACAAAATCCAAAATTTTCAGTCTCATTTGTTTTTTGTCATGGAGTATCTGAACGGCGGTGATTTGATGTTTCACATACAACAGTCTGGACGGTTTGACGAAGGTCGATCTCGATTCTATGCATCTGAAATAGTGTCAGGTCTCAAATTCCTGCACAAAAAAGGCATCGTGTACAGGTGAGTAGTCGCAGACATGAGTAGGTACTAAAATAATTTAGTTCAGCGGGGAAAGGGTCTGTACTTAGAGAAGTGTATTAACGTTATAATAGTCTTAGATTATAATATGATCTAAGATAATACTACACTCAAGGCGACAAGGTATCATGTTTTCAGGAGAGATAATAGGTATATTTTTATACGATGTTGTTATATAATGCAACAACCGATCGATATGAAATCAAAAAGTGCATTAAAAATATAGTTTATTTGTTATAAATTACATTAAAAAGATGTTGAGCACATAAAAGAAAAATTACCAATTCAAAACAATATCAATGAAGATAGTGTTTACTTAAATAGGTACTAATTAAGGCTATATTTTAAAATTATGTTCAAAGTCTAGGGGGTTGGTGAAAATACCAGTCAAGGCCGGCTCTCTCCGAGTGTCCACGACCAATTACTTATTACTTTAAAAATGCTTTTTAAACTGTACATTTCATAACGATTGCCTATATCGATCCCCTTAAAAAGTTTTTGTGATTTTATAATCTAGTCATAGTATAATACATTAATACCTACTTTAATCGCAGGGATTTGAAGCTGGACAACATATTGTTAGACTTCAACGGTCACGTGCGTATCGCTGATTTCGGAATGTGCAAACTTCAGATATACTTGGATAAGACAGCGGATACATTTTGCGGTACACCTGATTATATGGCGCCAGAGGTAAGACATTTGCGACAACAGCATTATTTTTTTGTACATATTGCGTCGTGGGCACAACTGCATTCACATTCTCACTGTTGATTTACTATATAGATAATCAAAGGCCAGAAATACAATCAAAGTGTAGACTGGTGGTCCTTTGGCATTCTGCTGTACGAGATGTTGGTTGGCAAATCGCCATTCAGTGGTTGTGACGAGGACGCCCTGTTTTGGTCTATATGCAACGAACAACCTCAGTATCCAAGATACCTGTCGGTCGATTCTAAATCTGTTCTGGTTGCTGTAAGTCATCACGATTAGATTTTAAATGTTCTCAAATTGTTATTTCATTGCGTTACTATTTGGACATAAAGTTACTAGATAAAGATGCTTCTAAACGACTGGGGTCTTTGGAAGCTAACCATTCGGCTGAGGATGTGATCAGACATCCATTTTTCAGTTCAATGGACTGGTCTAAACTGGAGAGACGAGAGTTAGAACCTCCATATTTGCCTAGAGTTGTAAGTATGAATGATAATTATTTTTGACAATTGACAATGTTTTTCTTAAGTGTAATACAATGTTTTTTCTTCTTCTTAGTATCATCCTTTGGACACTCATTATTTTGATAAGCACTTTACAAAAGAGAAACCGAGACTGACACCTGTTGAAAAAACCATACTTCAGTCGATGGATCAGTCTCAATTTGATGGGTTTACTTACACCAATCCAAATGTCACAGATTCATGAGTCATTGAGCACCTCAATGTTTTATATAATTAATATAACTACATCTTATAATTTTTATATTTGATAAATTCTTATTTTTATTCATTTTTTTTTTTTTTGTGTATAACTCAGTCAGTACAAATAAGATTGATAGAAAATGTTTAAAATGTGATACGTAAACATAATAATACTATCACCATTTTTTAATTTGTATTTATTTTTTATTTTTATAACTATTGAGAATCACTGGACGAAGAACTGCTACTATCTGTAGACATAACTTCAACATCTTCCGCAACATCTTTAGAATGATTTCTAGTATCTATGACTCCACTATTAACTCCTATGTGCATATCACCAGTTGAATGCCAAGCAAATTGATTTTGTTGAGAGGCTTGACGATCTAAAAATTAAATGTTGTTTTTTTATTAGTTTAAAACAAATGATTAATATATTTAAATAAAAAATGTCACATTAAAATGCATATCAAATTATGTAGTCTTAAAATAATAAAGAGCTAACTAACAGACTTTTCTATCATCAATTGAGTCAACTATAGTCTATAATATTGTACATATATAAATAACTTTAAGAATGTAAATATTATTTTTAAATAATTATATTTTAAACATAATATTATTTATTTTAGTAAAACATTGAATTTTTTAGAAAGGAAATCATTTTATTTTATTTGCGATTTAAGGATTAATACATAAATTATAAGCACAACATTAGGTAAATTTAAATTTAAGTTATAAAATCCTCTTTAAAGTCCTTTATGTCTGTAATATTATAAGACAATAATTTGCATATATACAAATATACATAAGTGTATTATGATTTCTTAAATCTAATAACAGTTTTTCTGTTTCTGAATCAAATAGTATTAGTTTTAAAGTTATTAAATTGTATTTTGATACAAATGAACTGTAAATAAACAAATAGACATTTATTATTAAATTTTAAAACCTAATAAATATATAAATATTACCATCAGTAAATAAGGCCACAAGTTATAAAAACAATATTTTTATGGATAAAAATATTCAACAATTAATATAAATTTACTGAAAAATCACTGTTTATGATTAATTATGGCTTTATTGAATTAGTAGTGAAAATTAACTTGTTTAATATTCAGAAAATAATTAACTTGGACCAACATAATATTTTTTATTTATTTAAACTTTATTTCATACCTAATTATATGATGCATTATAATTTTCAATAAAAGTTAATATCTATTCCGTATTAACTATAATCCTGTGGTGGAATGAATATATTTAAATATTAATGGTGATTATAAAAAAATTATTAATTGAAAAGACTTTGTTACATTAATTAGATAAGACATACATAAGTGTATGAAACTTAACATTTAATATCTTGATAGGCAATAGATGCCTATTATATTGTTATTTAAAATTTAGTATTTTTCTTATGTTTACTATAAAATATAATCTTCATAGTAGTAAGTTTTAGATTGTTCAATATATTATTGTAGATTAAAATATATACTATTTAGATAGGCAATTTTTGTAAAGTTTATATTCTTTTTTTTTTAAATTCACAGTGACATAATATTAGTTACAATTGATATATTAGCAGTGTTTATTGATAGTATATCTAATGTATAATAAATAATAAAAAGTAGTGAAAAGTGCTGTTGGAAATTGTAAATAAACCAAGTTGTCAATAATGGGTATGTTAAACTCACTAATAACACAACTGTATGAATTTTTATGAGAATATACATAAATTTAATTTTAAATATTGAATTAAATTATGCTTGAATTTTTTAAAAGTATAGAATACACAATATTATCATAAAACAAAATAATTATAGACCACCTATTGGTAGATGGTCTAAATTGAAAATAAATTCTTCAAAATCTAGTTCAATTAACAGGCTATAAAATTAAAAGTGAAACATTTCAGAAATGGTGTGTGTCATATTTCTTTGATCTTGCCTATTGTGTAGTGATGGGATTTGCACATCATAATCGACGGGAAAATACATTATCACTTTACAGATAGAAAGTACATAGTTTAAGTATCTATTTTAATTAATAAATACAAAAAAAAAGAAACAATAAATGGATAATAAATCTTAAGTTAAATTGTATATACATTAGATAATTCTAACCACAATGGGTTTATTTTGTTATAGATATGACATTTGGACGATTATAATAATTATTACAATTTATGAGTATAAAAGTAATAAGAATATTTAATCATTAGCAAAATTATTCAAAAAATTACTATCAATATACCTATTTGATTATTTGATCGCACCATATCAGCCAGACCTTGGGGTTGCATTATATGACCATTAAGTGGTAGATCACTTAACCTGCCCAAATAGCCCATTCGCATTTCAATATCTGAAATATAGGTAAAACATCCAAGTAAAATAAAATATATTACAAATTTTAAAATGTATTTGAGTATTACCAGTAGGATAAGGTCTACGTGCATCACCCGGTTGCCATGTAAGTGGTGCACATACTGCATTTGAAGCACTTATTCGGTGGGCATATTTGATGAGATCTTCTGAGGACACAGGATGTTTACTTGCTTTATTGATTGATTGTAATTTTTGTTTTGCTTGAAATAACGCTGTTGCCTAAAAAATAAATCAATGTTACTGTTTTAAGTTAAGATAAAAAAGTTGTAGAACAATTACCAATATATTTTCTGCTTCTTTGAAATGTTTTTGCATTTGTGTGATATGTTGATCTTGTGTTTCTATTTCTTCCTTAATAGCATCTACTTTTTTTTCTACTTCTGCTTGGTGTTCTGCAACTTTTAATGTAGCCTTTATTTCATTATCCGTGGCTACGAGTTGTTCTGTAAGGAGTAACTGATGTTGAACATTAATCTTTTGTTGTCGTCCAGCACTCAAATTTTCAATCAATTCTCTACACAATTTTAAACAAAAGATTATCATTATTTTAGTTTTAAATTAAAGAGAATATTATTTACAAAATAATATAATAAATTAAACTGTAATCATAGTAATAACCAATAGGGGGTATTGACTTCTTAGTGCATATGTTGTGTATAACTTAAAGAATTTAGTTAATATTTAGTTATGTATATTTTTAATTACTTGAGTAAACTTGGTAATACAATTCATCAAAAGTTTTTCAAAGTTCATTAGATCATTTTGTGATTAACTAATTAAGGTAGATTTTTTTTCGAGAATTATTTCAATAATGATTTAAAAGAAAATATAGTATTGACGATTTTAATTTGAATTTAGAATAGCAGAGAACAAAAAAAACCTGTGTATAATGTGTTAATGGAATATTTTATCATTTAAATCATCTGAGATACAAGAGTAAATTTAACATTACCTGCTTAACAGTTCGAAGTCGTCGAGCAAACCAAGTAATTTATCCCGGGTACTAGTGTTGGCCGACATCTTTCAAAAATTAAGATTATGTAGGTGCCTCCTAATTGATGTAATTTAACATAACCGTGCAAAAATCTAAAATTCTGAAATGGTGAAATCAAAATAAACTACAAAGCCTCTCCAATCTCTAGTTACCGCAATTTTCAGTAATGTCGAAATTGTTTATTGTTTTGGTTATTGTATATTATTGATAAAAGAATTTCTGGTTACTGTATAATCACGGTTGTAAATATACGGTTACGGTGATCAGCTGATTGAGCGTCATTTCTCCATAACCATTGTCGTTGTTAAATATTGTTATGGTTTTTACCAGGTATATATCAGGTTATGTATAAAAGAGTTATTGGGTTTCGAGAATTCGATTGTTTTTTCAGAGTGTTACCTATATTTTGGTGTTTTGTTATTATTATATTATTATTGTGAAGTATTATCTGACATCTGTTAACACTTCACAATAATAATAAAAAAGGGAATAGTACAACATTATTTAATATAAATATATGTAGAAGGATAAACCAATAATATTAGGCGTATACTCTTACTGTTTTTGTTTCACCATTGTCAGTCTTCAGTCTGTCTCAGTTGACTTATCACTGTTGCGTATTACAGTGGCAGATTTCAATTCACGTCCACGAGCGACAGCCGACGAGTCCTCGACATCGATTAAAAACATTTATTAAAGTTAAAATACTGTGCCACTGCGTCGGTGAGAAAATTTATTGCTACCGCTGTCCACAAATTTAGCTGTTGTTTTCGGCCAGTTTTTAGTCACGAACAACCGTCCAAGTAAGTAGATACCTATTAAATACCTCTAATTGTGTTTACTTGGTTGATTTTGTTAGTCAAGTCTGGAAGTCGGTACCCAGACCAGTAGACCATATACATTAAATTTATGATCCTATGATATGGGAAAATAATACTCTAAGATCAAAATTATAGGGGTGTTCAGCTCAGATTTAAATTTCAAACCAACAAATTAGTGGTTAATTTAGGTATTCTTCCACACACCACCCTGTAACACAATTGTTTTACGAACTGCAAGTTTTAATTTGTTGTTTCCATTGATATATTTTACATCGTTGGTTACATATAGGTATTTTGATGCTTATAGTGTAATATAAATTTAATATAATATGGTTTTATTTTATTCATTGTTAACAAAGTTCTCAAAATAAAAATGTAATTTGTTGTGTTGATATGTCTAAAATATTATGGGTATCAATCTTGAGATTTTTTTTATGCTTTTATAATGATCTCATTAAAAAGATATGACATCTAAAATATTTATGTGTGAAAATATATGCTTAATAAATTATAATGATTAAGCGTGGTGTTTGTTTGACCGTATTGTAACTATTGATGGGTTAACAGAATTATGTAAACCAGTATTACTGTATCAAAATTTGTTATCCTATACATTTTAATACGCCTACTAATAATTAATATTTTTAAAATCATTATCACATACGTATTGTATTGTATTGTATTGAGCGTGTAAACAATTAAAGAATTTGATTACTAGGGACCTTGGCATATTTTGAAAACATTTTTTTTGAGCATTTCTTAATTTACAAATACTATTAATAAGAATATTAAATTAAAAATTTTTAATGATTTAACAACTGCTTTATTTAGATTTATTAAACACATTTATTTTTTTTGTAATAGTGTTTTGTGTATTTATTTTTTAATTTTTAATTGTATATAATGTTATTTAATTAATTTATTTACAGAATGGACACAGACAAAATTGATATTCAGTCCGAATTATTAAAAACTCCTTATGTCCGTTTGGAGCGTTGCACCTTGGAAGAAATTAATGGCTATAAGTGAGTACCATTTGAATAATATTTGTTATTTCATTAATTGTATTAACTTTTTATTTTACAAATATTCAGTATAATATGTTAATAATTCAAAATAGAATAAATAATTTTTGATAAATAAATATATAGTTCATAGCATATAGGTACTTCTAGAATATTTGAAAATATTTTGAATACCTGTAGGTATCTAAAAAATATCATTATGTGCTATTACTTGTTAGTTTATTGTTGATCTCTATCTGTCTTAACTGAGCATTATATTGAAATAGTCAGATTATTGTTAATGTCTTAGATGAACTAGTAATAAAATATGCATTAACATTTTGAGTTGTATACAGTAATTTTTAAAGTAAGTTTCATTATAAATTATTTTAGTAATCAAGTTAATAAATATTATAAATATCACACATTATATATTATTTATTAATTAAAATATACAATAATAATAATATTACAGTTCAAAACACACCAAATAACTTAATCACATTAATATAACTTCATTTTCATTAGTTATATAATTAAATTTTTTTTAACTATAGTTACTCCTTTTAGAGCATTTATAATGAAATATTTTATTTTATTGGTAATATTTTAAATATAGTAAATGTATATTAAAAACTTCTTTAAAAGTGTAAAAATGATTAATTTTTGTTTATATTTTTTATTAATATAGATACATACCAGAAAGAAATGCTTATTATTTGATTGAACCTGAATCAGAGGAAATTAATGAAGAAAAAGTAGAAGATAATAATGAGCTATCACTGAACTTTAAGTCTGTATATAATGATTTTGAAAAATTATACAGTTCCTATGTGTTGCTTGAACGATTATCTCCAAGTGATATCCAACATTTATTGTAAGAAAATATATTTATAAAGAATTATAATTAGAAATAAAATGACTAAACAAGTTGTGTTATGGTCTAGGCTAACTTGTAGGGAACATTGAATTATTGTATAGTCACATTTGTTTCTATACTCAGTTAAGTCTAATTAATTTGACTTAAAAGTTTAAGATTTTACTAATATGATTATAGCTATTAGTAGAAATAACCTTTTTTTTTTAATACAATTTTTTTTACATAAACTACATTTATTAGTTATAAGCTAGTAATAATATTGTGTACAACATTATTCCATGTTTGATTATTAAATAATATTATAATATTAAAGTTATTTTCATTCAGATTCCAGGACGAATGGCAAGCTTAAATATTAAAATTGTTTTAATTTACTAACTACTTAAAAGTTGAAATGCTTGAAAATTATATGGTACTGTAGTACTAATGTCAATGTGTTCTTTGAATTTCTACTCAGTACTTCTTTGATAATCTCTACTGCTTTTATTAATTTATTATTATTTTTATTGTTCTTGATTGAAATACATATTTACACTACAAATAAAGATTATTTTGCTATTAAACTTTGTACAACAAATAAATAAACTGTTAAGAGTAAAACAAAAATGATAACAAAATGTACTTGTTTCATTTAAATATAGAAATTAAAAATGATGAAAATATACAATAATAAAATATAAATAATACACATTATAAATTATGTTTTATAAAATTGGTACTATTTAAATTAATTTAAGGACCACATAATGCTTTTTATGGCATATGTACCTAAACCTAAATATTAAATACGATACATGTATTATTATTTACTTAAACTATCTTTAAATTATTTTTGCACAGTTTACCTAATACTTTCCCAGTATTGAGTATTAATCGTTTTTCCATTTTGTGACTGAATACTGTTCATATTGTATTTATAATGTTAGTAATTAAACTCTAATAGCTAATTATAGTTAATAAATATTTTCTTAAATTGAATAACACAATTAGTGTTAACTGTTTAATATATATTGTTATAAATTTACTTTGATTGAAATAATTGACAGGTTAAAAAATGAAATTACTGACCTAAATTTTTTTTTTAGGAATAAAAAGGATTAACTACATATGCATCCAATGGGATTTGAGAACGATGATAACTTTGTAAGTTCACTTTATTATTTTAGAATGGTTAATAAAGTTACATTATAAATTATTGTTATCAATTTTCCCAATTATCATTATTATTATTTAACTTAACTAATTGTTAAAAATAATTAAAAATAGTGGTAAAAATAAATCTAATTATTAATAATTTTAGTTAATATTTATAGATAATTGTAATGAATATTTATTGTGATATTATTTTATGTTTTGAGAGGAGTGAGATAAATAGATTTTACATATGAATATTTAACTGTTTATTTATTTTTTAAATCTAAGCAAAACAATGCATGTTTTGATTTTACAATGAAGTATGTATTTTGTCTGTTTAGTCAGTAAAGGTCTTTTTTTATTAGGATTTTTATAATGAGTGCTTTTTCAAATGATTTTTTTGAAGTGCTTTTTGATTTAAAATTGGATTTAGTTTGTGCTTTTAAAATTCCCAGTACTTATTTTTAAAATCAGGAAAAACAAACAAAAAATAAAGAAAAAAGAAAATTTTTACCCAAATCCAATTTGATAAAACTCAAAAATGAAGAACAGTAAATATTTGAATTTGTATGAAATGTTAATACTATAATTTCCTGTTTATGATAAAATGTTCAAAATATTTTGATTATTTTTGAGCTATTTATAGGTATAAGAAATTTAAAATTTTTCTTAATTGTGTCAATTAAAAGATATTTATTAGTTAAAAATACTTGAAAATGTTGTACAATGTTATCCAGTGTTATTTTTGATAAGCCATACTATGCTCAGAACCATTTTTAAAGTATAACTATTCACAGGGTTGGATCTAGCATATTTTTTATCTGGGGTTAAGTAAAAAATTAGCGCCTTCTAATAATTCAGCTCCTCTATTATGTCACTGTTATTTGGTAATTTGGCGCCCCTGACCAAGATTTCCGGGGCAAGTGCCCCATTTGTCTCTTCCAATTAGATCTGGTCCTGACTATTCAATACATATTATATCTATACTATACTATATCTTTTTTTTTAATTTTTTAGTTGTATGGTATGAATTTCAGTTTTGTTCAAAATTCAAATGCAGGACAAATATATTCACGTAAACAAAACTTTCATCTATGTATTAGTAATTATACTTTATTTAAAGAATTGATTGGTTTTTTTTATATACGTCTTTAATTTCTTTTTAAATGTAATATTTTTTTATAATATGAGTTTTTTCTCATTATATTTTGTGATTATAAGTTGTTACTAAATTATTATTATTGTATTAAAGATTAATTCCGTTATTATTATTTTTTGTGAATATAATATATATCTGCTATAATAATGTACATGTTGTGTAACTATATTTAAACATTGATGGACAAAGATTTGAAGCCTTAAGTTAGATGATATTATAATTTGTGTTGAATTCAAAAATTATGTTAAACTAGTTTAATATCTTGAATATGTTTAATTATGTAGTGGATTAATTATTTGATTTTTTTTTTTTTCATAAAATTTATAAAAAATAATCTAGAATGTAAATTTGATATTTGAACATTTTTGTTTGATGATGTGTAATAATAAATAGTCTGTATACATTTTATCTTAATAAATCCAATAACTTATGTTAAATTATTAATAATTTACTAATCATATGTATTAAATCAAATGACTATAGGTTGATATATGATATTAAGTGATACTGATTTTATGATGTATAAAAATACTCTGTTGTAATCCAAGGATAATGGTGTTTATTGAAATAATAGTTATTTCATGAAATATAAAAATAAAATTAATACTAATTACTTGGTTTTAAAATAGATTATTAGTTTGAAAAATAATTTGAATTCAAAAAACCAGGTATTGAAGTATGGCGATACTTAATAATCGTCTAATCATAAAAATGTTAAATAATTCTATAACTAAAAAATTAAAACATATTTGAATAAATATCTGATATGTTACACTCTATTTGAATAGTATTCCAATTTGTAATCTTTATTTTATATTTTATAAGATTGTTTTGTATGCACAGTGATCAGTAGAGTTAACATGTATAATTAAAATCCATAAAAACAAGTTATTGTATAACTACTTTTATCAACATTTGTGTTTACTTGCTCTTTTGGCAAAGAATATAATTATATTTATGATAACTACATTTTTAATTTATTTAATTAATGCCAATGATTAGATTAAGTATTAGATTAAAATATTTAATAAAAATAATTTTACACAACAATTTTACAATTTTAACAGCTTATTGTATGAAATTTATATTTTAAAATTATTAATCAGCTTATTTATTATTTACCATAGATGTGTTTGGTTGAAAACTTTTCCAACTAATTTCTAAATAAATATAGAATACATATATGGGTTATTTAATTGTTTAATTCTAATGTTACCTACTAAAATAAGATTACATCTTAAATTTTAATTTTTTATGGTGTATCCTTGTTTTTTGGTAAATCTACAAGAATATTGCTAATCTAAAAATGTGATCCGCATCAATCATAAATAATCAGTTATATTATTATGTAAGTTTTGTAAAAATTTATTTTGAGAATTTTTGATTAAAAAAAAAAAACAAAAAAATTATTAGTAGTGTCTAATGATTAGGCCATTGCCTGTTTAAATTTTAACAAAATTATATATTGTACAAAGAATTAGAATTATTATTGTTATTTATTGTAATTTTAAAATATTATTTATGGGGACTGCATTTTTTTACATTATTTGTACTTTGGTACTTTTTATTTTTTTGGATGAATAGCTATTGTGGCCAATAAACTTTCTAAAAAAAAAAAAAAATAAATTATATAAATTAACATTGAGATCTAGCCATATTTACCTATAATGCAGAAAATTATATCAAATCATAACCTAACTAATTTATTTTAACCAATTTGCAATACTTCCTATATATTATATTATACTTATTCAAACAAAAAATATAAAATATGTGTGAATTACCAATAAATTTTAATTTTTAAATTTTTTTATAGAAGGTTTTACTGAGTAAGAAGTGTTGCAACAATTTTTAGTAAAAGCCAAAAAAATGTTAATAATTCCTTAATATTTTGAAATTTGAATTCTGTTAACTTTATGTTTAGTTTTATGGCATTGGAAATGTGCTCCATTATTTCACAATTAAAAAGAAACTTAATATTGGCACGTAATTAGTAATAATATATTACTATATACATTACTAATATAGGTAGTAATGTGTAAGTAGGTAGCAATCATACGATGTGGTTATTCCAATTTCCGTTAAAATTATTTGATAAAATATTGAGAAGTGTATTCTGTGATTTGAGTCTCGTGTATACTGTACATCCATTTTTACTCTACGACTTACATGCCTATTTAATCTGTAGGTCAGGAGTCTTAAATCGGGTATTGTAGCCCGTAGGTTTCAGACATTCCTGCAGTGGCGCCGAAGGTATTACGAGCATCATAGTCAAACGTCGGTCCCTTAAAATAGTGAAAAAATGTCTGGCGTACAAAAATACGAGTACATATTTTTTACGTAAACTATGCCTGTGTGTAATTAGACCGAAAAAATAAATGCTCGTTTATTATTGGCACCGCACTCGGGCTAAACCGACTTTTGTACAATATCGCACTGTACATAATATATAACATCATCTTTATTTATTTTTTCATCTCGGAAAAATCGTTTGAAACGCGGCCAAAATAACGGAGGAAAAAATGGTGTTCAACCCTAGATCGCGGAGTATGGCGGCACCGAAGATACCCATCATCAAAAAATCGCATGCCCCGAGATAAAAACCCCCGAGTGACCCGTCGCCGAGGCTGACTCCTGCGCGCAAAGGATTACGGGTAAATCTCGGCAATTTATCTTGGTTTAGTGCCGCCGATGTCTTGGGCGCGGAGCAATGAGAGCGTTAACGACAGCGCAATTTATATTATTGTACACATAGCGGTTTTATGGTCAATCGCTGCGTCCGGGAGACAAATGGGATCACGCGACTGCAGTATAAAAATCGATTTGAATAATTTAAAAAGCAACGATGTATACAAAAACGACGACGACGACGATGACGACGATGATGAATCACTGACGACAACGATCACGGAGCCGTCATAAACCTATACACTCAATTAATGGGCGTTAAGTAGGTAGGTACGCGTTTAAAGATAGATATAATTATTTTGTAGTAATAAGGCTCTACACGTCGTTCTGAAAGCGATAAAACGTAAAAAAAAAAAAAAAAAATAGAAAAAATTTGATACACTGTTTAGCTGTCGTCCCGAAGATGACTTATTATGACGTTGGTATACTAAAACTCAGATGTCTATCGAGAATTACTAAGGGTTTTTCCGATAGTATTATGATTTAAGGGGCCTCCCAACCACATGATAGTAAGTACACACTGTACAGTCACACTAATGACGATCGTTTACGATTAACACGTCGAGGGTGACGGCTGAATCCGTAAGAATGATAGACTCAGTACAACGTTCCTTAAAGACTACAGAAGTCTCGAGACGTCATAAAAGCCGTCGATAATCATTTTTTTTCTAGTTCAAAAACGAACAATAGTTGGGTATACTATAATACTGGGGAGTTTATATGACTCGTTAAGTCGTAAGTGCACTTGAAAACCTGAATTCGAATTCTTCGCGTTTTTAAAAAAATGCAGCCCGCATAAAATGTGTTTGGTTATTTATCAAACTTTTCTCGGATCAGACTGGTCTTAACTAGTCATAACTCATAAGACTACATGACGTGTCACGGTCGGATCTCGAAATCCGGCAAAACCTTCAAGAGCCCATCACTCGCGATGACTGTGAAAATCTCGAAATTAGATTTATCGTTTTATTAAAGCTGCACAGCAGGTTTATGTAAAATACTTACATATTAAGTTTTTTTTTCATTTTTAAACCGTTAAAAAATATTAAACATTGCTTCGATAAAGTATTTCTGCTATACATATAATAATATTTCATCTGATATTACTTCAATTCTTTGTTCGTTTGAATACGATTGTTTTGTTTGGGCGGACGAATTGGAATTTCAGCGTGTAGAAATTTCCATGAATCAAAATAATTAGTTTTATAAACCGTCTTCATTGCATATCCGAGAACTGTTGACTGTTAAAAGCATTTATTAATAACTGCTACTAGGTACCTAGGTACCATCGATATGATTTTTTACATAAGATTCTGAGTATAGAGAGATGATGAATACAATATTATTGGTTCATTATGATGAATGTCGGAAAAGTAAAAATGAACCATTCTTATGTGGGTGGTTTCTGGTAATTAATTGTATTCTAGTTATTGGTACTTACTACTTATTCAGTGGTCGCAAATAGAAAATTTCCAGTTATTTACGATATAATCGAGAAAAGTAATAAAAAAATATTAAAAATGATGATATGTATTAAATGCAACAAAGTATTCGACAAATGACAACTTAGTTTTATTTTTTTTTTGTAATTCAAAAAGAAAATATCGTTATTTCTTGAAATTGTTTCTGAACGATACATTAAAAAATATTTTGATTCTTTTTGGGCTATTTATAAACATATTTTAATTGTTTTTTAGTTTTTTTTTGATATTTGATATACATATATTTTTATCTCGGTCAAAAGCTTGTAATAAATTTAATACAGTGACCCTCTTAAGTTTTTTTACAGTAAGTACTTAAATGCTGTTTCCCATATAATACATTAAATATGCATACATATATTTTTTATTTAAAAGATTTTAAGTTGAAACTTTGACAAAATTCATCAAAATCACGAAAATGTTCTAATAATTTTGTATTTAAAAATTAATTTTAAATACATTTTCGATTTGAATAACTAAGGTCTGAAAATGTAATATACAATTTTCATGAATTATTTTTACGTCAATTTAAAAATGTTGAAAATAGGTACGTACATAATAATAATAATAATATGAACAATTATTATCTTTTCGTAGACATTAGAAATTCAAATTTAAAAGGAATTAAAATTTTTTTTCAACACAGATCGGTTGTTTTGTCTGCTATTGTACCGAAAATCTAAATATATATATTTATTTAAACGCATACAGTGTATATTACAGACTATACGGGGAGAGGAGTGCTAAAATTTTGATATCTATACGACCAAGTTTAAACCGCGACGGTGTGCTAGGAAATGTTGACTGGAAATCACACGTCGGTTAGTCACTTATCGGTTACCAATTGTTACTGTTTTTCGCTGTCGCAGATCTTAAGTAAATTGGACAAAATAATAATATGTGCGACATGTATAATATAATAAGTGTATGTGATCTTATGGCCGTCGTAACGGTTTTGTCGTTTGTTATTTATATAACAAAGTATTTATTCCACAGCTGTACACAAAGGCTCCTAGACTTCAAAGAAACATCGAACTTTATTTAAAAAATAAAAAAAAAAATGATAATGTATAGTTTCCTTCGGTAATCCTCGTAAACGCGGTCGTTTCGATTTTTTCGCCCCACACAATAGGACAAACGACACAATGTCTTACGAAAAGTACGTCGTACACTCGTATTCTTATAGTTTTGAACACAATGAAAAAATAAATAAATAATAGCAATACTATATATATAATATATATATATATGTATATACATCAGACGCGTCGATTCTCAAAGGAAAGAAATTCTTCTTCGTATTTTTTTTCTTTGACTTAATTAAATTCCGTATAACCAACCTTTTTGCAGTAATTGTTGTACAATCGTATTTCGGACAACAATTGCGGTTTCGAATCGTAAAATGTCTCGAACGCCCCTTTTCCCCGCACCGACTCTGTCACTGAGCTGTACGACCTTTGTCGACTTTAAACTTTAAGCAGCTTTACTTCATACACTGCTCGCGTTCAAAGGGAGATTATGTTTAGCCTATTAAAAGTTTCATAATGATTGGTGGTTTTTAAAAATTGTCTCTCGACTTACTTTTAGTAGCCATTATTATTATTATTATTATTATTACAACTTCAATAGTTATTGCCAATAACCATATTGGTGGTCGGTGGACCTAAAATTCACAAGATTACTACTATAACGTATCTATATTATCTTATATTGAGTTTAGCAAATAGGATTGACAGGTTCGGCGTTTCCATTAAAAATCCCAGGCGATGATCGAACACTATAATAGTGGTAGGTACATATTATTATATAATATTATGCACTCACGCCCATATACTTATTCGATGTCAGACATACATTATTGACTGCTGTTTGTTTTGTGCAGGACAATCTTATTTTTGCAAAGACTGATATGTGTAACGTAGTGTTTTTTATGTATATAGACAATACGGTGCATTTACCTTCTAGTCGTTAGACTTTTAAAGTTTTGTATCGATGGAAGTTAGTGAAACAGAAATATACCTACTACCTATAACTGTTCTGGTATATTAGTGTTTATGATATTATATATTAATTTTAACACGACATAGTTTGATAATAATATATAAACATAAATACATAATATTGCGATTATTTTCGTAAATCCTGCATAATAAATAATAACAGTAATAATACTCCTGTTCAGCGTTAGGTTGACTTTATTTTATTTTTTTAATAAAGATACACTCGCGTCAAGAATTAATAAATCGATTTACAATTTTTAATTAAATTCCCTGCAGCAATAATGTTTAACGGAATTTATGTCTGTTTTCTTCCAAGGTATGCAATATAATATTAAATTAAATGATTTAAATGTATATTGTACGAATTTAAACGAATATGACAGTTGGCATGTTCAATCGCAGCAGCTGCAGGTATAGCATATAGTTAGTAATATTATAATATTATTTATACTTATATAATACGTCAAATATGTGTAACCGTATAATTTTGTAAACCGTTGTCGGTCTCGTTGAATATGCTAAATAAGCCTTTTAATATCGGGCTCCTGGCCTTTGCAGTCTGGTGTAAGACAGAGCATTAATCTCGTTCAGGACCTTTGGAGCCTTTTTTTTATTAACTGTGTTGTAAGTTTTTTTTTATTTAATTTTAAGTATAGAAAGTAATTAGTTTGTTATATTATTTGAGCACTGACATCTTTAAATAAACTGTAACAATTGTATTGTAATTTTTCGTTAAAAAAATATGTATTAGGTAATAATTATTGTGCAATTTATAAACATTTTCAACGACTAAATAAAAAGTACATATAGCTTAGGTTATTATTAAAACAATACAAAATCAAAATAATTATACGTCAATCGTTAAGTCTGTAAATAATTTAATAGGTAAAATTATATAGAAATAATCGCTGTTTGGATTATAACAAGGTCATAATTTCATTTTTATAATGTCAAAATTAAAAGTAATTATAGTATCGCTAGAATGAAAATTAATAACTTTAAACTTTAGAAATAATAATCAAGCATAAAATACGAGTGAACAATTTTGTTAGTTAAATATACAATAGATAAAATAAAGATCGAAAACATTTTTTGTTCGCAATGTTTGACGTGCTTGTTTTTTTTTCTGAAGTTCATACATTTTTTTTTTGAATTCAAACTATTTTGAAGTTCAAATTAATTATAGAATTGTGAACTTTTTGTTCGAGTTCAGTTCGGTTTGGTTTTTTATAACTATGTTCGACTTTTGAACTCGAATCGAATATCTAAATATCAGTAAATATGACGTATGGATAGATTGGAAGGTTCGTCCTTTTCAATGAAAATATATACTATTGAACGATGATACATAATATCGATACTATACATACAGCGTACCGTACGGCGTACACCTCTATAGTATTACCGATTTTATTTTGTGTCTCGTTTTGGAATCATGCCAAAAATAGTACTGTGTATAATATTGTGTAGAATGGTTTCCCGAAACTTATTTTAAGCGCCGTGTACTATATTAGCCTATAGATTGAAGTAATTTATACAACAAGTACAGGAAGTTGAACGAGAAAACCAACCGGAATCCTGTATAAATCAAACAAAACGTTTTCGTATAGTTTTTTTAAATCATGTAAAAATTACACGTTTTCATAATATTTTATTTACACGAAAAATTTGAACTAAAAACAAAAAATTGATATCAAATATCTACATACTCATCTAATACTTTTTTGGATAAATTGAATAATAAGTTTGTTAGTGAATTTAGAAGTCAACTACAATGTTAGAATTTACACGTATAATATTATGCTGGAAAGAAAATATTAAAACTTTCAATGTTGGAAAAAATTTACATATTTATTTTAGAAACGTAATATTTTGAACTTTCATATAGTTAATATTATTTTGTCCGAAACTTATAAAGTAATGATATTGTATGCTTGTTTTTTTATAATATTTAATTATCATCCGAGTATTTGTTATGTTGTTTGCCTTCCTTACGAATCTTGCCATATTTTAATATTTTTACAGTATATTTTGTCCAAAGTTAAAAAAAATAAAAATTCGTAACTTATTCAAAAGTAAAATATTAAATTGAAAAAAGTGTGTATAAATACTATAACGTTCTAAGCTAGCTTACGAATTGAGTTACCAGAAAATGGCATGTACTTGATTTGCCTATTCATATCGCCGTATCAATAATATTGATTCAATATAGTTATATTTTATAAGTAAAGTTATTGGTAGCTGTAGATATAAATCTTTTGAGATATCAAAAAAATGATCCTAATAGTGGTGTATAAATTATATAGCAGCATTTAGAATACAAGGCACCTCGAAAGTGTGCATTGATTACTTAAATATTGGTTGTAGTGAAATCATTCATACACACATTTTATTGTGGTTTATATTAGTAAATACATAAATGGGTAGGTATACTTAACTAGAAAATATCACGGTATAAATCATTTTAAGTTAATTGTTTGAATTTTAACTTTAACTAGATGTCTAAGTATGCGGTAAATAATTTAAAATTACACTTAGGTCCATTTTTGTTTACATTTAATGAATTCACCAACTAAATCTACATTATAAGTGCGAGTTTATACTTTCTACCTCTCCTAGGCTCCTATGGCCTAGTCTATGTATATTAACCATCACTATATAGAAATAAATTAAGTTCTTAATAATAATAATTATGAATAAGAACTTAACTTATTATTATTAAGGTACGATATTATTAAATATTAATATTAAAAATAATACCAAAAATCAGTTTTTTAAATTGTTAAAAAAAAAAAAAAAAAAACGATTACAGTAAAATATCTAAGCCAAAATAACAGTTATGCTTCTATCTTTAACTCATAATCTAATATACCCGTATAATTATTCACTTTCAAGGCCGGCGGGATAACAACATAGAATTTGTAAATCTTAAGAAAAAAAAATTAGACAAATTTAATTTTAGACGTTATTATGGAAATGGCGATTCTTCAATTAGCGTATACACAATGTGATATACACATTTTGTTATTGTATAGTGTATAATATACGCATAAATTCAAAATAGGGATTTGAGTAGTGCAATACACGCGTATTATTTCCAATACATCACTATGACATGTCGACATTATATTATTATATTATTCCGGTAAAAATAAATTAAACATAATAACGATAATATTATCCGTTATGTTCATCTCATGCCGAAATGATTTGTTTGGACATCGTCGTCATATTATACGGTGTAAACTCAAAGAAATACAAGATGACAGGTGATTTATTATTTAATTTGAATATACTTAAACGAGGGTTCACGTCCCATGTCAGAGATTGCAAGTCTATAGTGCACACTTAAGGCGTTCGGATTTAAGTGTTCAATCTTACGGTCTGAAGGCTCCAAGACGGGCGAGAAATCCCTCTCAAAAACGTAACAATGTTTGCGAACGCAATTTCACAGAGTTTGTTAGCGTACACGATGGCAAAAAAATGTTGACCTCGACCATACAGTTCGCATCGGTGGACGATCAGCGTTTTTTTACCAAGCTGAAATCATAATTTCAATATACTTATATACTATTAAGGGGTATATAATGCCACCTATGATATGATTATAACGTGGCTATAATAACACGCTTCTATAAACGTCATGACTGTATGTATCGACTACACACCACGAGAGACGTGTGAGAGAGATATTATGAAAAAAATACTCTCTTGTAAAACTTGTTGTATTTATGCCTCATATTTTATGTCATAACACATAGGCACTTTCAGTAACTTTACATATATTTGAACAGTGTTCAAAGCGTGTAAAACTTTTAAAAATGTTGCCAGACATTCTGCGTGGGGCGGCTATAGCCTACTCTATCAATTTCATATATTATGCTTCCAAGTTATATGAATACAATATATTATATTGTATACGTTTAAGAGCTGCATAGTTAAACTATAGTAAATCATAACTATACTGTACAGGTAATATTATATAATTATGTCGCGGGCTATTGATCGTTTTATTTTCAAACGTTTATAGAAAGGGGGAATGAGGTCGGATGGAAAGAAATCATCGAACTGGTGGAGAAAACTTTAGTGGAGAGACTTGAAGTGTATTGGAAATTTTTTCAGGTGATTCTTAATTGGGATGGAATTTTTAATTTCTTAATTGGGATTTTGATTATGTTAAGTTACAATATAATATTTGAAGTAGTTATAATATTATATAATAATAAATGTGTCTCCATGATAGTTTAATACTACAATGTTTTTACATTTGGAGACGTACTTTTTTTTTAATTTATTTTTTATTTTTGATCAGTTAGCTCTTTTGGTTCAGTATAAATACACTTATATTATACAGTTATTGTCAATGTCTAATAGATAAAAACGTGCAAATAGGTATGTTCATTTCGACGATGAGACGGGTGTGAATACTTCATAATCGGCCACGGTAAAATTGTAGTCACCCATTAGCGAGTTGGTCGATGCGTTTTCGCCGTCGTACGAGTGCGGAAGGTTGCTGTAGCTATCCATGTTCGCGTTACAATTGTTGGCGATCAGTAAGTCAGCACCGGCCCCGAATATAGGACCTATCCTGTAAGCGTAAGTGGTATATTGAATTAAAACTATAGTATTATATAGTAGTATTGTTATGAAAAAAAAAAAATGATTAATTTACTAGATACTTTCTGTTAATATATTTAAAAGCTTTTGTTATCGTAAAATTGATTCATTGTTAGGAGTTTGGACATCCACGACTTAGTTCATATTTAATAGGAAAATTAATAAATATATATTTTGGTATTTTATATAAGTTGTACAGAAGATAGTAAAAATATTCGTATATAACAATAAACTCAATTGTCGCTGATTATTTATTTAAGTATTATCGGTTCGTTGGTAAGCTTAAAATGTGATAGTTTATGAAATAATCGATTTTAAAATAAATAGTAAATATGATTACGTTAGTATTAGTTTTTTCGTATATTAAATGGTTAAAAAAAAAACTATTTACGTGTAATTATTATTATATAATTGTAACAAAAAATTATATTTACTAGTTTTTATAAGAAAAATAACATTAATTTGAAACACAAAATACATTGCCAAAGAATTAGATGATGTTGATTTGTGGTATCAGTTCATGAAATAAATTATTCAAAAAAATTTTTATCGAGATAATATTTAATTGAAATTATTTTAAGCGATTGTAATGTGAGGACATAAGAAATACGATGATAGAATAACGTTTTATAATAGGCCGTAGCTTATAAGTTATAAATTTTAATCGAATACCGTTTATAAATGTAAGTAATATCATATATAAACGTTAATAATTTATTGAAACCATTCCCTACAGTTTTGTATGTGGTCTGCTTTTGCATAATTTTATAAATATAGAAGACAAATTAAATTTATTGTTCATCAACATTTTTATCCCTATTCGTTTTTTTCTGGTCACCCATTTAGTTTTAAATTTTTTTTTTTTTATCATTATTGCTTTGGACAGGAAATTATAATTTTTAAAGTGCAGGGTAAAGAGTTTCAAATACAACACAACTTGTATAGAAATTAAATATGTATACTTACTCTTGATGGTAGCATATAGCGTACGGTTTTTTAACAATATCGTATTTTATCGGTGGGGTTTCGTGAGTGGTGCTGAGCGAAAATAGGAAGCTCTTGTCGGACACCATGTAAGCACCCTTGGTGTGACTCTTACCCCACGGCACGTCACTGTATCCTCCGCACAGCCAACCGTTTACGCCCTGTATACGGAAAATAAATAAAAATCCATTTAAAACTCATAAGGGACGATGATTCTGGGGTGCACCTATGTGTGAAAACGTAAGACTTTACAATATATATATATATATATATGTATATTTACAATTTCTGTGTACTTTTAATACACACATCATGTGAACCACTTGGTGTCATAGATTTTAGAGACTGCAAACAACCCGAACTAATGGTCACACTATTGTATATTATACTATTATAATATATATGTAATATATATCAAGGGTATAAAATGGGGTTAAGCGATATTCTTTAGAAAATTTCTTCCCAACATACACTACAGATGACTTTTAAAGAGTGGTTTTATTGAAATACAAGAATCCAAGTGACACGCACATATTTTATAAAGATACGTATTATTTAAACGCGTACGGTTGTAATATAGATTGATTATTACTACGGGGAAATTATTCCTGCAAAACGTGTGGAGAAAATCTCTAGTCCTACTATAATATATAACGTAGTTATTAGCACAGAACTCAATCAGTTATCCGGCGAACACGAATATTTAAATGTATTCCATTGTTATTGATTTTAGCCATACGACGCACAAAGAACGTGTTAATTATTTTTGGAGAAAAAATTACTTGATGTTATTAATATTTTTATGTAATTGATAAATTTTAATTTTTCATTGTTTGTTTTCAAAGAGGAATAACGTATTTTTTTGTTTTGTTTAGCTTTGTATTCTACAGATCAAACAAAAAACTAACGCGCAATAAAAACTCGTAAAGATCAAGAGACCATCAATGGCATAAAGCAACGGGTGCACCCGTTATTACGAGGGTGTAAACATTTATAGGGTGAAAAATTTAAAGTTTTTTTTGTTTGTTTCTAGAAGCGTGATCACGTTTATAATAACTAATCACATAATGAACACGGTCATTTGTGCGTATAATTTGCATTTGTGTAATTACCACGAACATAATATTTCAACGAACTTTTATAATGATTATTTTATTTGGCAGTGTATTAGAATAATTTTTACACGTGTAAAATTTTGGAAACGATTAAATTATTAATTGTTTGTGCTGTGAACTATAGAGCAAAATTAGGGTTAAAATTTTCAAAGAACCAATAAATCAGACATAATATTAATCAAAATGTTATTTTACATTTTGTTTGTTCGTTTCATTTAAAATTTTATAGATTACACTATGAAAAAAATACTGTAAATACATAAAAATGTATCAAATTCTAAGTTTAGGATTATTTTTTTTAGATACACTTATAACCGGATTGTGATATAGGAAATGGTATTAAATATAAAGTTGATAAATATGATATTATTTACCAATACTAAAACGTAGGTGGGCGACACGCCATCACAGTGTTTATGAAACGATTCGGCGGAAAACCCATCGGTAGACGCTCTGTAGATCAACCTCCAACACTGTTTTACACTGCCATACCATTGATTTAACACGCGTTGCAGATGAGTTTTATCCTAAACATACCACATAGTTTTATAATATTTATGAGTGTACAGGAGAAAAGGGAAGTGTGTCACGGTTTAATATAATATAATATGGTATTTAAGACATGTAAAATGATAAAATAAATAAATAGAAATAAATTGTATATAAACAATTATAATTCTTTATAAATTTATTTCTAAGATGAATTTGTCAGTGACAGCTTAGAGAATACTCACTTGACTTAAAATATGAGACCCTGAAAAAAATTTGAGCATGACTCGAGGCTGCAGACGGTGGTCGTCCGATATCTCTTTGAATTTGTTCGGTAACGCTGCATAACGATACCTTTCCAGAGACATTTCTATTGGTACGGCACCAGTCGGTTCCACTTCTTCGGCAAATACCTGCGAGTCTGTAAATCGTCAATAAAAAGTGAAAACAACCGTTTATGAAACAGATTTTAACCATTTAAATGGCCGATTGACGAAATACCAGCAAAGTTTATGATGTATATTTATATAATATAACGTGTGAAGTTACAATCACATTCACCAATAGTATTAAACAATATGCGAACGTTTTTTTATTGTTTATTATATATTTGTACCTATATATAGTATATACTATAAATGATACAAAAGATTAAATAAGTAATAATATACATAATTATACATAATGATATTTCTAACAAATCATGGAGAAAAAACGATGACACTATTCGACGTTTTAATTCGAAAAACAATATAATAACGCATATCGATATCGTGTAAGTATAATAAACGTCGGATTCAAAATCTCATCGAAGTTATTATTTATTATATTATAATATTATTTTAATAATAATTAATATACGTAGGTATCATTATAATATCGTTTAAAAAATAGAAGTCTCACCTATCAACAATAATCTGACGTGATTGATGACTCCGGACAAATGTTGGCACACCCTGGCCCGTTCCTCTTCGGTCCAATGAGCCGTCCGTTGCACCACACCTGCGTGAAATTTCGCCCAGTTTACCACAGCTCGCCATACGTCTTCCTCTTCGAGCGCTAACTGTAAGCAAATCACACACCCATTAAAATATCAGAAATTTTCCGGTGACACGTGATCGAGCGTTATATAATTTCTTGTAAAAGGTTAAAAAATTTATATTACGCTTCATGCTTACGCAATCTGATGAGATGAGTTTGATCAGCGATTCTTTGGGTAGGTTCAGGAATGAGTTAGTTTTCACGCATTTTGCCGCATTCTCGCCCACAAACGATACGCATCGATCAACAAACGACTTTGCACCCTTTCCACCTGCTGAAATTGCATCATAAGTATATGTACTGCACATTGTAAATTTGTCTACACTATAGGTATACATCGGATGGTGGTAAGCAAAAATTGGTCGTTTTTGTTTTTTAAAGTTTTGATGAGAAATGTTAGTTTACGTAAGTACCTATTTATTATTTAATAAAATTAAAAGAAATTAACTAATATTTACAAGTCTGATATTAATGAAACCGTAAAAATACACCCAGAATCTACTGTTCAATATAGGTATTGGTATTTATTTTATAATATTATATCTTAAACTTTCGGGGAATAGGTTAAGTCAATACGTAATATATATAATAGAACCAATAGAGGCCACCATTGAAACTAGATCACAAATCAAAAGCCAATAATATTTTGTTATTTGTTATTATAGTAAATATGAAGAACTACTAATAAGTAATTACAACCAATGGAAGTTAAACATGAATAGTCTGGCTTGATTTATATAAGTAGTTAAATAATCATGTTGAGCTCGTTAACCAAATATAGATGAAATAATTATGACCATGAAACTGATGTCCAATGGGATTTGGGAAACGGTACCTAATTTATTATGTATAATTATATATTTGTAGTTCTTATTACGATTAAGGACAGTATTTATTGATGTGGTTCTTACCAACAACCATTAACCGCTTTAATCTTGTATGAAAAATCGTAGTATGTAATTAGTAATATATAATATATATGTAAGCGACTTTTCATTAATATTGTTTGTTTAATAATATTTTTATAACATAATATTGCAGCATAATTCTCTCGCTTTTTAAATTAAGCGGCTGTCACCTATCAATATTTATACTGACGTGGTCCACAATAGTAGGAAGTACACTATAGCGGTTTATTGACTCTCCATCATATCCAAATACGGCACAATGTGAGACGTGATCCCCGACGTCGCATACAAAGTATTATCGGTGGAAAAGGTCGGTCTCTTCGTTACATGCCGTCATATCGACATCTACTGTTCGACGCCGAACAATCATCACTAACTAAAAAACCATATGTTTCACTAGGTACTTTATATCCGAACTTATCAAATATTCTTTGTCAACTGGTAGAACGCCAGCACCACAATAAAAGTTAACAAGAAAGAACTTAATTTATTTTTTATGATTTATAATAGAACCTAATTCTCTCTATACCACACGGTACCACACCACATCAGGATCGGACTATGGCCAGATTTGCGGCAGCAATGTACCCGTGTCAATATCTAATATTGTCCATTAAGAGTAACAGTTGGGTGACTATGACCACTATACGAACCGGATTGTTGGATTTATATAAATTAAGTTTTCAAAGCTGTATTTTACTTTATACATTATAGGTTTCTAAAGTTTAATAAACAAATCCTTAAAAAATAAATAAATGTGTTTTTGCCTTCAATCAAATTAACTATTTTTTTATCTCGACATTAACGAGTAAGATAAAGCTTGGACTACTGGTTGATAGCTTTGCTGGAAACACATATAAGTACATACCTACATTTACTAAATGTGTGTGATACATGAAAGCACATGGAATAAGTTGTATAACAAATAGGTATATTTACTGGAAGCTCTGTCTTGTATATCCATCGCCGCAGCCAAAAACGTACAAGCGTTTAACACGGACATGGTCGAAGTTACGTGCTCTTCACAACTGTTTTGCAAGTCTTCTACACCCAGTTCTTGAGCCAACGTGAGCATTTCGAAAACCCCGCTATCTTGTAAAACGATCTATATAATTGTAACATACCGAGAATGATTAAAAATCGAGGAAAATAAATCATTAATTATAATATATATTGTATATACGAGTGGTACAACACGTCAACGCCAAACACATTGCCTAGCATGTCTCAGCATAAATGAAGAAATATATTCAGGTTTCACGTCTGGTATAGTTAACAAATTTCGTTTATAAATCTACAGCGAGTATTTACAACTGAGAACACTCAACATTCCACTTGAGTACGGTGAGATAGGCGTACTCGAGATGACATTAAAGTTCGGTTAAAAACATTTTCACTTTCTTTTGTTTGGAGAAAGACCTTTAAAATTAATTTCTGCAATTTGCAGACTGCAAACATTTGACAAATCTAATCTACTTATCTATTTAAGTCACAAGGGACTAGAGAAGAGATAAATAAACTTTAAATCTTCCATTTAAACTCAAAGCTTGTGAGGTATTTTAGTATTTATGGCCATAACATGACTAACTATAGCCACGAGTGAATTCGATCGATAACACTTTCAAATTAATGCAAACATAATAAGACTGCCACTACTGTTGTTTACTACCAAAATGTCAATTATAAGTTATAAGTTATAGGCATTAGAAGTACACATATACTCGTTATAAAAAGTTTATATATGTATATTTTGGAGTATACATGACGAAACTTTCAAATAGGACTACACAACAAATCCTACATTCATAAAATTTATAAATATATTTCTAGTCCAATTAAATGTTAAATGCTAATAAACTTGGCACTAAAACAATATTTTTTGACGTATTTATTTAATATTAATAAAAAAATATATAATTTTTGACAGTAAGTTAAATAAAATTTGCGTAGGTTACTATTAGATATTATTGTTAGAATTGTTAAAATTGTTTTATAGTTGAGAAATGTAGTACACTCGGCTAGCATTTACACGTATACCTATAATATACGAACATGAAGTATGTTTTTTTTATTATTTATTTCCGAAAAACGAATAAAACACCAAATACACTGCCATACTAGCACCTGAACTTTCACAGCTAGAGCAACAAAAAATGTGTATAATTTTTCATGGGTGTAAGCTTTAACTTGTTATAGTGTACCACGTGGCCGTAAATCACTATGGTACCGGAATAATAATTATGAGGGTTAAAGCATACTTTTTGGGGCCTTGGTAGTTCCACTACAACGTAATAAATAAACACGATTATAATTTTAATGAAAGTATAAATTTATTACTCTTCAGGGTGACTGTATATGCGTATATTATATACGTCCGTTTTTAGTATATAAATATTGAGTTAGTAAATATTAGAGTACGTTCTTTGCATACCTATCGGACAAAAATAAATAATATTTAAATTTAAAAAATTTTTACAAGTTTTTTATATGAAGAGTGTGTAGAATAGAATAAGTTAAAGCCCAACTTTTGAATTTTGAAGTATTTTACACGCATCTAAGTGTGTACGTTTTGCAAAGGGAGAAACAATAATTCCCATTTCGAACGGATGCGGTTGTACATTTAGAAATTCAAAAATAATTACTTAGAGTTGAAAGTATTTATTTGGAGCTATTTTTCCTCTTTTCGTATAAGAGCCGAAATTTGCAGGAAAGGTTTATAATAGCGGGATATAATCTAAGCATGGGTTTCTAAAGTAAACAATTTTTTGAGGTAGTTTTTTTTTTAAATGTATAATTATTTTTATGACTACTGTAGCAAAATTACGTCTTTTACTAATGAATACTTTTAAAATTAAATTTTTTAGTATCATGTGGGTAGAATAGTTAATTAAGCATTCTAAACTTATAATAAAAATGAAAAAGGAGTAAAAAAAATTGAAGCAACCACAATAAGCGACTTGTATCAAAGGGTGTATCTTAATTTATTTAGACACATATAAATAATACAAATATACCTAACCCTACTAAAACAGTTTTGAGTATAAAATTTGGATCAAAATTGTTTGGCAACTTTTAGTAGCTAGGTAATAATGTGCCATAAATAAAATCGGTTTAGGAATCATACTAGTAATTTTTCTACATTAAAAACAGAATACTAAATTATACAAAAAAAGAAATCGTTTTCAGATAATTACGAGTACAATGCTTCACTTAGAATAGTTGGAAAATTAGAATGTTCGCTAAATAACTTAATAACACATGCATGTGTAATGGGCATTCGGCGATATTTAAAAATGACTATCTCAATTTTCACAATTTTTATTATTACAGGTTAGGTACACAGTGAAGTAACATTAAATATTATGTGAAATGCAGTTACATTTATATTTTTATATTACACTTACCTTGCCCGTGTATACGTAATTAATGAACTGTTTGAAAGTTTCACCCTGGAACTGAGGTAACCGGATAGGGGTTGGCGTTCCGGGGGCGGAAGGTGAAACGGAACAACCGGGTATGCGACATATTTCACTCCGCTTAACCGATTGGAAGCTTTTGCACCTGTAATAGAATATTTGTTATTGTTTTTAAAAATGAAAACATGTGGATGCCGCTCAAATGTGCATTAGGTATCGTAAGGATTACTATAAATTATGGGTGTGTTAAATTTGAATTCAATAATAGATTATTTCAATATGAACTACTTATGAAGAATCTTGTATTACTTTTTCAAAACTTAGATACAATAAAAAAAGTTTTTATTATTTATAAGTACAAAATAGTTTATAATTTAATTTTTTGCGATTTTGACGAATTTCGTTAAAAATTAAAATTTTTTTATTAATAAATGAAAACGATAATAATATAAACGTTTTGTAAAAATTTCAAGTATATATTTACTGTAATTTTTTTTTTGAATTACAACAAAAATAAAAATTGTTTTGTAATATAAATAGTTATTATACAAGTAAATATCCAATGTAGAAAAATTTTTTTTTTAGTTAACTAGGAACTTTTAATTTTGACTTTTTAAAAATACAAACAATACAAACAAGATGCATTTTTCTACGCAAAACCACGGAGGAAAATGATCCCTTTCAAATAATTAGAGCCTACTGTCATAATAAATTTCTATAACCATTAAACCATTTCTACGGCTAAACGTATATACAGGGAAAAAATTATACAACCATTTTGATTTATTAGGTTATATATTAAAAAGGTTATGTTCATGATAAAAACCAAGATACTGCAAAACACTTATGTTCTCCATCCAATTAAAAAGTATAATGCAGATAAGTAAAACAAGTAACTTTCTACGAGTAAAAAAAAAAAACGATTACTTTGTGTTAGAATATGAAGAAATGAATAATTTAAGATTTTAATTATTAATAGGTCTCCGTTTTAAAGAATACGACTATGAAAAATATAATATTTTTTTGATTGTACAATGCACTTGTACAAAAATATTGTTATTTATTTGCATTATTTTGTAATTTAAAAATAATTTTTACTACATTTCAGTTTTAAAGAATTTGAATAAACAACATGGCAAATATACGATAGTAAAATTTATAAATTAGTAGGTTAACGCGATTATGTACGTAAAAAAAAAATACGGGTTTTTACATTAACAAATGTCTATAGTGCATTTTTATAATTTTCTTACGGTTAGGAGTTAGGACTAATATCACCTTTGATCAACGTGTATATTAAAATATATCAATCGTAACACATCATTGATATTTTAATCACGTGATCAAACAAACAGTTTAATAATAACTTGATTACTATTTTGCTAATACTAATATTATCTTTGTTTTGCAGGTCAGATTCAATGAACCTTTATTGTTTTTAACCTTTTTTTTTTTTCAAAATAACATGCCTATTTACTTATGCCAAGCTCTTACCTCACCACACATACCTTTACATGCAGTGTAAATAATTGGAATTAATAGTGAATCGAACAAGAACGGATCGACAAAATATACGGGAGACAGGCGTATATAATATAAAGGAATTATTTTTCATTATCTTATACGTCTATACACTCTCACTTATTATTGTTTAGGTATATGGACACTCGTAGAGGCGTAAAGGCGTAAAAATTAACCCAGGCAGTCTATATGTGTATTAAATGTATACGAACAAGTAATAGAGTGTGTGTGTGTGTGTGTAAGAGCGAGCGGAAACTCACCGAGCTTGAAGAACCCGAGTGGTAAATGAATGGCTTTTTGCATTGTGCGTTGTGTTTCGCTAAAAGCAATATTTCACAGGCTTATACACACACACACACACATATATACACACTCGCGCGTGTTGGCTTGTCCTTATATTGTGGTATACACACTACACACTGAGTCGGGTCGGGACCATTCATCATTTAAAACGCTCCAAGTACACGACTGTAATCCGGCTAGAAGCTCCAGCAGCACCGAGGACACCCTGGCCCGGAGCCCGCGAGCACTTCGGCAAATGTTCGTTTCTAACCCTTTCCTCGGCGGAATATATACATGGCCGCGCCCACTCGCCCGTCTCGTGTATGCGCACCGCCAAACCGACGACGGCGAAGACGAGGTGCGGCTACTACCGCAAGCTCATCTGTCTTTGGGGTCAAGAGTTATTATTGTTACTGCATGTTTATAATATGTGTTATAATATTATTATTATTGTTATCATCAACCGCATTCCAGATCGTTGTATTTATGGCGGTTTTTTCGTTATGCGATCGCGTTTTATTTATTTATTATATCTATGATTTTGTTTATTTATTATTACGATTTGTACACACTTTTAGTGACGAATGGTCGACTCAGAAAAAGAGGAAAATACAATTTTCGATAGAATAAGAGCTCTTGATTTTCGAAAATTGCGTTCACCTATATAGAAACGTTTCATACAATACATGTATGCACATGAATGTGTAGCGACTTAAATCACTAAGCTGTTATTATGTCCATGTCCGTATATACACATAGGAATTTGATGTGTACGGTACAATGAATAATACACGTATGTATAATATGCATCATATGTATAAAATGGGAAAACAGAAATATACTTGTTTGTAATGCGCGTATATACGTATAAAATATTATATATTGGGTATAGTGTGTATAAAATGTCGTTTTTTTGCGCATAATATAGCATCAGTGTTCTACTTTACATAAACACATTCGTAAATACACGCGTGTTCGCATAATGCCGACGGCCCGTGCGTTTTTTCTTTACGATCTAAGTAGCAGGTCGAAGGGGTTGTCATGTGTGCGTGTGTGAGCGCGCGTGCCCAGGCGTGTACGCCCGAGAACAAAAAGATCCTTATTATAACTTATTCCTTTGACTTTGACGGGAGCCGCGTCATTATCATTGAAAAGAGGTATTAAAAAACTTGGGATTTTTTACAAGAGCCCCGAGGGAAATATATATATATAATATATACACATAAATATCTGCGTGTACGTGTGTGCGTGTAATGATACTCCGCGGAGCTTTTGTTCCTCGCCCTTTGCGCAAAATTCTTTTGATCTCTCAAAGGTGACAGTGCACTTCGCCCCGGCCGGGCGCGTATTTCGAAAATAATCAGACTTGGTTCAATTAGCCGGCGGTCTTGAAATTGCTACCAACAACGTTAATTATTGTATATAGACGTCGCATAAAAATAAAAATAAATGCATGAAACGACGCACAACCCTTTTGTGCGAGTGGTACACTTTGTTGACGCTGGTATTGTAAGTAGGCGCGTTTGTCTTCGTTTGATTCTAAAGTAGGTTTTTCAATCTTTTTTTCTATGTCGCTTTTGTACGCACTTGTGTCATATAAAATACATAGCACATATTGTTACAATATATCAAACAGACTAATCTACTAGTAAAATGCATATATAACCTTCAGCGGACATTTTTATAAATATAGCAAATCCATTGTTTTGTAGTATTATAATTTTAGATACTGAGATCAAGTGAGACGGGGAATTATTTATTTTAAAGCGACGTGTGCATTTTTCTGTTAGAATATCACTAATTTTCATCAGTATGTAAAACTATTGAAAGTATTACGTAGTTATAGTAGATCTCTATAGATTGAAAATTCAACAAAATTCAAGTATTTTTTGAAATATTTACAACAATTTTAGAACATAAATGTATGCAAATTCTATTTAAATCCGTATTGTATATTATATTTTTTTGAATTAAACATTTTCAAAAACGATGATGATTTTTTTTAAGTAAAAATTTAAAATTAACATATTACAATGGAGAATTGTATTGGTTTGATTTTACTCATATGGAATACTGATCATAATAGTAAAACATTTGTTTAATAATTTATAATTTTTATACGTATGTAGGACTGGTATTAAATTTGAATGTTATTCTAAAGATTTATTTTATTGGTTTTGTAGCTTTGAGTTTCGTGACTTCACATTTTATTGTAAAGTTATTATTCAATGGTTTATAAAAAATCTCAAAATAAAAATTATTGTTTCACAGTCCCACAAGCCCTGTACTCTTGTTGCCCATATCTTGTACACAATTATTTTACATAGTACTTTAACGTCAGTATTAACTATTTATGTTCAACGTTCCATTTTATGTTTTTCTACTAATACATCAGAATTACTACCAATAATGTATTTAGAAATACGATTTCCTTTCGACATCCCCTTAGTTGGATGTGTGTCGAGAAAATTAAACTCGATAGTTGAATTATTAGACGCACCGCATTTTCGATTGAAAAAACATCATATTCGTTGATTGAACACTCGCTGTTGATGTTTTGAATTACGCTCGTATTTTATTCAACGCCGGTAATCTAAATCCTTGTAGTTGAAGCACACTGGTGGCGGTGGCGGCGCAGCGGAAAGGTAAACTTCACTAATCACTTTTTATTGCCGTTCGGTGGGTTTATTTATTTTAATCAAATCATTTGTCACACTCGCTTCTGCGGAGCGGTGTCGCTGGTACGGCGGTGCTGCGAGCGTTACGTTACAGTGCGTAGAGACTATAATATAAACTACCTGCCTATTTTCTCTTATTGTCTCTGATTTATCATTGTCGAAATAAAAGAGGATCGAGTACAAAAGAGAAGCAAAAATTGTAAACGAGTTTGATGGTTGTGATTTTTTTCCCGGTTATATAGTGTATATATATAAATAAATATTTCCATTGTTTATTATTTGGTACTGTTGGTTTGAACGTTGGAAAAAAAAATAAATACCTAATCGCAGTTATACGGTTTTTGATAATCATACACGAACGACTTCTGATCAAAACTTAACGAGGATAAAAAATTGGCGCTCTCATTCATATCGGTCATGAGTCATTTCTTATGACTTATGACTTATAATAATAATAATTTTTTTTTTAATGCTATTAAATTAATAAAATGTGAAAATTCGAAAAATTCAATGTTTATTCTTATATACACTATTGTGCTGTAACACATTTTTATCATTTATTGCCAACATGAGAAGTATTATGTTCTTCAAAGAGGTCAACCTTAAAAATTCTTAGTACTTATTTTCAAAAACGGGTAAAACAAACAAAAAATTAAGGAAAACGGGAATTTTGACGCAGATCTAGTTTTGGCAAAATCAAATTTTTTTTTTTATTATTCAAAAACGAGGAACCATAGGTACTTGCAATTTTAAGTAAATGTTTATATTATCATTTTTTATTCATGATAACGTTTTAAAATTATTTTGACTGTTTTTGAGCTATTTATGAATATTATTGTTTTAGTTTTTTTTTTTTTTTTATAGAAATATTGATTAATAATTATTCACTGGGTAAAAATATTTAAAAATTTTATACAAGATCCCATAAAAGATTTTTTTTTATATGCATAAAATTTTTAAAAAATGAGTACATAGGCACAATTTTTTTTTATTCATTTGAAGTTTGAATTTTGACGAAATTCGTTAAAATCACAAAAGATGCAAAGAATCTTGTAATTAAAAATTCATAAATAACATTACTTCATAAAACCTGAGTTTTTAAAATTTAGTACAAGATTCCTCATAAGTATTTCATACTAAAACCATAATATAATTAAAAAAAAAAATATATATATAGTATATACAAATAAAGTCAATTATTTTTTATAGACATTTTAAGTTCTAATTTAAACGAAATTACTTACATAAACGATAAATTAAGATATGATAATCATTTTGTTATAATTTTAAAATATTATCTATTTATAGGTAGTATAAATCTATTTTTTTCTGTTTTACGATATTAAAAAAATTATGAGTTACAAGTTGATATAATATGGTATAAATATATATTATTATATTATTTAAATAAATACTAATAATATAATAAATTGATTTTTTTCGAAAAAAATTATATCAATACATACTATAATACTAAAAGTAAAATAAATTACACTAATAGTTATATCAAATTACTTTGTGATATAGGCTGAAGGGTTGTTTCCGCTCAGAATTGTTTTTCGTATATAATAATATATCATTGAATTTAATTTTAACAAATCCATCCTATAATAGTGACCCATTCGACAACTAATGTTAACAGATAGGTACCCACTTAACTTCCTTTCTTGAATTCTTTTTTTGTTTTTCCAAATAATTTTAAAAAGTACTGACAATTTTCTACATTTGACAGCTCTCTCCTTAAAAAAAAAGTACCAACTAAATCCTATTTGTTACCAGAAACAACCTTGAAAACTAAATAATATTTTTCATTCCCTTTTCACAGCGCGATAGTTACACAAAAAAATATATCACGGTAAATCCAATATATTCACCATTTGCTCAATATTTAATGAGACTTTTTAAGAAAATTTATTATTATATCAATCACATATATTTAAAACTTATCGCAATCGCAAATTATTATTTTTTGTATTTTATTGAAGACATATTACTTTAAATAGGTATTAATATTTTTTATTAATTAGAATATTATGTATATACGTATATAGACTTATAATATATGTTTTGTTATTTTTACTACCATTCAAATAAACCAATCAATAGTGGATCTGCGTATCTTAAACAAAAATAAATAAATATGCTGCAAGTAATGAAACAAAATTCTAAGAAAAGCTCTAAAAGATCCCGAGTTTATGTGTAACAAGCAATACCACAAAGATACTGGGAATATTTTACTTGGTCAATTGAATCAAAGAACAGTTAAATTAATTATACACAAAATTCAACTCAACAGAAAGAGCTTTATATTAAAAAAAAAAAATGAAAAGAAATAGTCGACTGAATCCACTTCTACTTCAAGATGGTTTATATTCATCATCATTATTATTAGAATATGAAGATATTAATTAAATATATATCTAATTTAATAATATTTATGAAGGTATATAGTAAAATGAAATTTACTTGTATTGTAAATAAACTAAATGTTAGTTAAAAGTCTAAATAAATAATAATAAACAAATTATTTAGATGACGAGTTATTATATGTTTCACTAATCCGCAGTATTAATATGGATATGTACATAAATCTACTAAAATATGTAATAAATATTTTTGCGAAGTAAATTATTGTGATATAATAGTGAGTAATATTTTAATTTAATGTGTTTAACTCAATACATGGTTTTAAAACTATTTATAGTGTTAATTTAAGTAACAGTGATTTTATTTTATTTCGTTATTATATTTATTATTTATTATTAATAATTATTAGTAATATTTTATGCTAAATTTTTTACGCGGACAAATAAGCAGTGTTTTTGGTATGATTTATAAAAACCTTATGAGAATGAATGTAGTGTTCGATGTAGATGATAAAAGCGTAATAGTGGTAAGTAAATGCCGACTATATGGTATATTTATCATCATATTTGACGTGGTAATTTGCAAATTGGCAAAGGTTATCTTCTAAAAATATTGGTAAAAATGTCACCTAAACAAAAATTTTACTGATAGCAAGTTATCATCGCAGTCTTCAATATAGATTTGAATTTTAGTTTTTGTTCGTTGAACAATATATCACTGGATGCTAAGATTTTTGTTAATCTTTTTTTTTTTTGTTCCTTAAAAAGTTAATCGAAGTTACATATTTTTAATAGGTGTCAACAATGATCATTCTCTAAACATGATATAATGTTTAAGACATTTTTGTTATTTTGAAGCTATTTTTTTATTATGTCAATAAAAATGGTTCTGTATATACAATATTCTATGCTGAAAAACCCTCTTTCCACCAAATTCGTTTTTCTTTTATAATAATACATCATTGAATTTAAATTTAACACATTCATTACCCATTTTTCCCCTATTTCAACCTCTATTGTATAACAGTAGATCGGTACATACCTTCTAGCTTAATTTTTTAATTATGAACTATGACTGTATACCAAATACTCTGTACGTATATGACAACAAATTATTATTATATTTATTGCTTATATTTTAGATATCGTGATATTTTTACCTTGATATTTTTACTGCAACATAATATTATAGTGTAATTATTCAGTTCAGTAGTTGAATCTTAACAAAGTATCATGGTATTCTGTTTAAATTTATATATTTTCTGAATTAACTTTTTGGACCCATGATGTATTATTATTTTTTCACCAACTACATAACGTATTTTTCTCGTGAACATTTCATAGAAACAAATTTCATTAATGTTATAATTTTCTTGACAAAATAAATATAAATAATCAATTTAATGTAATTTTGAATATTTAAAATACTCTAACTAATCAAGTTATTGACCTTCTCTGCATAATGCATTTAGGTAAAGATAATAATATATGATTTTTAAGCGTTATATTTATCGATTATTATTATGCGTGATTTATTAATTCATTCGTTTATAGACAAATGGTTAAAATCTAAGGAACGTAATATCAAACACATTGACTACATTTGAAAATATAAAAATCAGTATCTGTAATCCCTAGGTGAGTTATATTTGCGTTTTCGTTTACGGACTTTTCCCCGTATTCGCTCAAATAGAAGGAAATTATAAATTTCCCTGAGTGTAAATATTGAATCGCGACCCGTTTCAACGGAAGAATATTTTTTCCACGGGTGCGTGCAGAACACATACACACAATTTATTCGACGTGTTTGCTTTTACGCTGCAGCGTGTACTAGGGTTGGATTTGTCAACCCTCTAGCAAGTGAAGTATATACAATATTATAGTCGATGGAGCAAATGGGTTTTCTGCCGTAGACGTTGTTGCCGGTGATTTTTTTTGATTTTTCTTATTTTATTTTACCAGCAGAGAACCTCCGGAAATGAGTATGTCATCTTGAACGGAAATCGGTCTTCCACAGGAAAAAAACCAATTTGGTCTGTCCGTATATTATATTACATACCCGAGTTACATTTGGTAATGCACAGTAGTGGAAAATTTTGAAGTATATATTGTGTACCTAGATGTACAACGATTTTGACAACCATCTTATTTTTTGAGGCGCATAAAACACTATTAAATGTAGAGATCAACAAGTCTATAAAATATATTATTATATTTTACATGATTTGTACCTACTTTAATTATGTTTTTTTATTATAGTGGATGATTTTTTTTCCGATAATAACGTCTGAATTGTGTGGAGGTTTGAAGCAATATAAAAGCTGTAGGCACGCTATAGATAACTGCATTTAAGACGCACATAACGTAATACTCGTATATAAAAATATGTTATACGCGATACAAGAAAAGCGAAGAAAACAAACTAGCAATTAAATTGTCTATTTAACTGTTAATGCAACTTTACGACAGATATAACGTAAAATCGTGAGCACATCCGTTAAAAATACTAAAATAATAAAATACATAAATATCTACTAACCTAACTTACATTACTAATCTACTATAATTTTTTATACAGACGAATTTAATTACATCTAGTATGTTATTTTAATATTCTTCTTTAATAGAAATATAATATTTTATTCACTTAACATAAAATACTCCATTTTTTTAGGTGGTAGGTATCTACATATTTACTAATTATGAGATAATAAAAATAATGCTGTTTGTCATTATGCATTACAAATTAATATTTTTAAAAATTTAAGTTGTATAACTTGAATGAATTAGTAGGTATTATGAATATTTTTTCATAAAACAATATAAGTTTCCTTAAATGAATTTACAATAATTAATGTCTAACATATACTAATTAATTTAGATTAATAATAATTTCTTTTTTTATATTTTAAATAAAAAATGTTACAATATTTGTATAATAAATACATATGATAAACAACATGAATGACATGCTTGTCTGAGAGATAATGTACAAAAAATATTATTATTTACATCATCTCATTTGGATAATCACTTCGATACATATTATTTAGGTACGTTGCCACGTTGGTGACCCATAGTAATGCGCTCAAGATTTTTTTGAGGGCGTTGTGCTTATTAATTTTTTGAAATTATATAGATGTTGGACGCTGATGTAATTAAATAAGAAGGAATTTTTGTAGAAATATATTTTTATAAAGGAAATAATTTTTGGGAAAGGGAGAGTTGTTAATAAATCCTTTATATTCTGTAAGACACCTAGCTCTCTAGACTAGCATTTTGGGAACCCACTCGATTAAATACAAATCATTACACAATTTACAATGAGTTTAAGTTTATAAATATATTGAACAATAAGTGAAATACACGATTCATAGAATACAGAATATTATTACGATTTACGAATTTTTAACTAACTGTAGTTTTGGCTCTCGAAGAATAAATAGTATTATACAGACACACGTTTTTGTTTCTGTTAAATAAACCAATAATTTTTAGTTTATAATTTATAAATCAACATAATTCGATAAATAGCTTTCACTTGTAATTCATATTGACTTTACTACAGGTGTTGGATTTAAATGCTCGTTTTTTGTTGTAAATAATATACTAACCTCGTCATTAGATTATTCGATGGGCATAAACGGGCACTTCTTCTCGACCAATAAGAAATACGATATCGGCTGATTCATGATCGTCGGCCAATTTTTGAAGATCTTCTAGCAGCTGTGGCACCCCAGCGAACGTCTTATCGGAGAAATGCGCTGCTGCCACTCTCGTGCCCATATTACCGTGTTTTTGATTATTCCGCTATAATACCCCGCTAAGTCTGTTTCGACGTCATTCGACCATTCAACTCAGTGAATACTAAAAAAACCCATTAATATTAGTTTTCATATATTTTTTTAACACAACGCAGAGGGGTTCCATAAAAATAAGTAAATCTGAAAAATACATTAAACCTTTTTTGGAGCGTAAAATATTTCAAAATTTCGCTAAAATGTTTACTGAAATATAATAGTGTAATATAAATAATGTAAGTTTTATATCAAAATCGTTCAGTGACAACAATATAATAGTATACTCTTGAGTTTCATGAGGAGTAACCTGAATTATGTTTAAGATTTTACACCGTAGTGATATCGAATCGGAATAGGTAGGTAACACGAAGAAAAATATTAAAATGATAATTATTATGAAAAATGTCTTAAACCTAATGCTGTATTTAATACGCTTTACTTTTTCGTTTAATCAAAATTAAATTTTTTATTTGTTAGCTGCCTAATAAACGGCGATAGATACGCAATGTTGATTAAGTTTCACAAAACTCGGGTTTTTATACACATTTTATATCGAAGACTTAAGATCAGACACGGCAGACACAAGTTACTAGTGTCTGTCGTGTAACACGCATACAGTACGCGTGTGACAACATGACAACATATAGAATGGCGTTGACGTGTAGAGCTGTTCCGATTTAAAAATCCGATAGAATTCGTAAATACGTGAAAAAATGTAGGTATAGGTATCCAAAAGAATAGGAACAGTAAAAAATACCGCGAATTTAAAATGGAAAGTAGCGAAAACGAAATATTTATAACGAAACAACCCCTCGAGCACCGTTCACCGCCAATTAACTCGTGTATGAATCGATGACTGTAAAATAAATTGTTATAATACCTACGATGTTTGTACAACGCTCAGCACATAATCGTATATCGTGGGGCGCGTTACGTGATGATGGTTTAAGCCTTTTAGGGTATGGAAACTTTAATGAGTTTTCGTAGTTTTTAGTATTCATTATACTTATTATTACTTCATAACATAGAGATACACAATATAATATTATCGTTTCTAAAATCGTCCATCTCGTCTATAACATCGCCATTCCGCTCGAATCGAGCGTTTAGAAAACGTCTTTTAGCGTTTTATAAAACAAAAAAAAAAAAAAAAAACGTCACGCAGTTCACGTATTATACGAACGGCGTAAAAATATTATATTTTAATATCGTAATGGGTATTGCTCACCAGAAGAGGAGAATACCGCGCACACGCGGTGGATTCGGCGGCACGTGAAGGTGAAAATACTATTCGTTTCTCGTTCGACGACACGCGCAGCAGGTACGAGAGTCTCGGTTTTACTGCCTGCTCCGGCGGCGTCGGATCGGATCCGAAAAAAATAACGAACGTAACATTTCTTCTTTTACTTACCCACTATTATTATTATTATTATTGCTATGCCTTACAACCGGTCTTACAGTGCAGCCTTACGCCGGGGACGATGCCGGTCACGATCATTTCCGAAAACACCGTATCTCGCTCGCGGAATACCTACGGACCGTAACGGCGCCGAAAATTCTACTCTCGGCCGATACGTCATAACGAACCCGACGACGACGATGACACTCTGCACAATATCGCAACAATATTATAAGTAGTGCGGTCAATATTATTTTGGCAGCGTGCAAAACGTATACGAAAGAACCTGGTTCGAGATTTGCGAACACACCCGACCGGCGGACATCACTGCGCGGTGCGGCGGGGGCACAATCCGGTTTTTGTCGTCGTCCGCCGCCGCTGCCGCCGCCGGAACAAAAAAACGCAGCCCCGGGGAGAAAGATGATGACGGTAATAATAATATAAGCCATTAACCGTCATTGGAATGTTCGGGTCTCTCGGCCGCGTAATACATATAAATAATACTTATATAGTTGTACATAGTATCATAGTATTATGCGTGTAATGTGTGTATATACGTCCTAGTCGTACACATAATATGTCGAGTATTTTGAATAATAATAATAATAATAAATAACACGCGAGCGTGTAAAATATATAGGTATTTATATTATTATAATGTGTTTTAAACATAATATAAGGGAAAACACTAGGGTAGTTATTTTTTCTGGAATATTCTTATGCGAGATGATTCTTAAGATCGGCCTATACTACACTAATAATTCTCTTGATTTTCAAAAGTTATAAGTGTGTTAAAAAAATATAATATATATATTTATTTTTTACTGTTTTGTATTTTTTTTTTTTTTTTTTGATATCTTTACCTACCCATACTTTTATTTTCAGTAGCAAGATATACATATTTAATAATTAAAAGCCATTTTAATTGACATTAGATTTCGATATTTATAGCTTATATCATTTGAAAAAAATAATCTGTTTTTAATTATGAAACTAAAGAAATATAGGTTGTAATATACACCGTCTTTAACATAAATAAATCTTAAAAATCAATATGACAAAAATAGTAAAAATTGTAAATAGGGTGAAAGTAGGAAGCCACTCTGTTGTATACAGTAGGCGTTGAGTGAACATTGTTATTGAATAAGTCACAGTAATTAATTGAATTCAGCGATAAATCATTGTATACGAAAAAACAGTGTTAAAATGGTCTGTTAGTCTATAATAGGTGTATTATATAAATATAATATATATTTAGATATTTATATCGCTATTGTAGTAATTTATTTTATTATTAGTTCGGTTTATTGAATTAATTTTTGACTAAAATGTTATTTATTATATTTGATTAAATTTTTTATTGTTATTCACTTTTGAGTCATTAATGGATGGTTTCTTACTCATGTTAGTAAGTTCTCACCTCATACATGTCTATAATTAAACATTATCACATAATATATGATATTTATAGTGCCAATTTTCGCAGATTTTTTTTTAAATAACCAAAAAAAAAAAAATTGTCATAACATCGATTAACAGACCTACGGGCGAGCTTGGATAAATATAAATATCTAAGTTTTTAAATGTATGTATGCATTATATGTATAATATGTATTATGTATGTGAATAATATACAGTAAACTCGTGTATAGTATAATACTGTAATAAAGCTGTTTGTCGTTTATACACGAGCGCTGGTGTGTAGGTGTATAATATTTCGGGTCCCCGAGACGACGGCGACTGTACCGGAAACTGCACCGGTCCGGTCGTACTGAATAAACTTTAAGCGGAAGCTTCCACCCATACCTTTCTATAGCAGGCCTCGGGATTAATAATACTGTGGTATGGTGTATATATATAAATGTATAGGCGAAAACAGTCGGTGGGTTTCCCCGCCGTTCCAGTGTACTAAAATTAGACGGACAAAGTTCTACGCTAAGGTCCCAGTATAGTATATATACATCAAAACGCCCCCGTTTGTAGATTTATGTTCGGCTCATAAAACATTCTTCCCCATCCCAGCTCATCGCACCTCGTCGCTACTCCCTATTGGGTGGCAGTATAGGACACGAATACACAAAAGACCTTTTTGCGAGACTGCAGATCATTCTTGTCAAAATACTGCAGTTTTAATATACGGGTTTTTATTCCACTGACAGAAGATTTTCAATAATATTAAATTATTTTTATTATAGTTAACAACCACTGTATTGCACGTAGTTATACGTATGATTGGTTCATGTCTGATGGGGTAAAATGGGTAAATCGCTTTGCTAGATTATTTTGAGTAAATGCCATAAATGAGTATAGGAGGTGCCAATGTAAAGGTATCATAATTTATAATTGTTCACTGCAATAGAAAACATATTGTGCAAGAATCGACAACGATAAGTGATGGCAATACATTATAAAATATGTTATTTTATGAGCAGACATTAAACTAAATGGTTGATATTATTGTGAATATATTCATATACGAATGTAGTAATGATGTAATATAAGAGTAATATAATATAATAATATAAGTATATAACAATATAATGTACCCAGTTGTTTAATACTAAATGTCCGAAGGATAGCCCGTGACGATTTTAATATTATAGAATAGATTTATTCACTTAAAAAAAACATAGGATGTACAGAATGTATAGTTTATGTCAATTATTGCAATTACGTTAAAGATTATAAGGTATTATTTTACTATTTAGTATTTAAGTATTTTGTAATTTTCCAATGTACCTAAAAACTGTTTGTAAATTTATAATATTTTTATAAATCTTATACACTTTTACTGTTTGACTTATTTTTTTAGCAATGTTGTTTTGCATGTATAATATAAGCTTAAATACTTTTAGATCTGAGCTCTAAAATAGTGATTAATGATTGATATCGTTTGAAAAAATTTAATTTGATTTTGTTACTTATTTATATTTTATTATATAAAATTCTTACTTTCGACCTTTATAATGGACCAAGAATATTCAATTTGCCTACGGAAACCACCCCTGCTGAAGTTTTAAATTGAGGCATTATTTCGACAAGTTTTGGTGTAGGTATACAGACACAAAAACAAAAATAAAACACACATCATTGTAAAATCAATACATTAATTTCTGCGTTCAGAATCTAAAAAGAAAATGAAAATAATTGTTATTCTTGACATTTATTAAAAAGTGGTGCATTGTGAATATATTACTATTGTAATTTTATAGCGATTTGAAATTTAGTAAATATGTTTATTGTCTATTATTTCTTTTATAATTTCTATTTTATCATACTATCATATAATTTATAATCTTTGTATTTAATTAATATAATAGTGTTAGGTGAAATAATAATTGTCGGAAATAATATTCACTTCTCACGAAGAAACATTAAGTTAAATGTATTGGTGGGGGGATTTTGTTTTATGTGAATTAACAAAGACGAGAATAATATATAATATTCAGGAATTTTAACCTTGGCGGAGGTTTTTTTTTATTCTCTATAGTCTTATGCGTTTATTTGAACGTGGATGGGAAAAATACATTTCAATATTTAATACACTCCGATTGGATAAAACCATTTTAAATCTATAATAACGCAATTATAAGTTAAAATTTTAATAAGGTGGTATACATGACGGTAAACAAATATTTCGATTAACATTAATTACTATTACTATTAATGCCTTAATAATTTATGGTTACATATTATTATATTATTATTGCGCGCGTGATATTGTAAAAAATTGTAATCGCAGTTGGTATTTTATAAGTCATCAGTTATCATTCTGACGGCTTTGGTGAATATTATTTACGAGATCATTTTCTAAAAAATTGTATGTTGTTTATAAAATAATACAACGCATCATATTAGGTATATTACATAAATCGCGATGAATTTTGTATTATTGTTGTTAACTATTTGCATAGCTATGGCAGTAAATGGAAGAAATTTAATACGAACTTCACCTAGCAGTCGGCTGAGGATGTCAACTACTCCAATTATAATAAATTCTGAAGGTAAAAAAATTAAAAATAATTTTTTGTATTCACAAAAAAACAGTTTTACAACAAATGCTCCCAAAATTTGGAATAAAACGTACTCTTTCGCGAATAAATTTAACGGTTCCGATAAGGTTAAAATTACCACGCCAAGAATAAACATCGGAACTCGATTGATACAACCCAAGTTAAGGCAGTGCTTAGAAGGAATGGTTCGAGACATTAATGGAGAATGCATAAGTGAATTTGAGGATGTCTAAAAAAATGGTTTCCGTTAATTAATAAATCCTGAATGCAATATTATAAAAAAATTAATTTATGTCTATCTTATTGTAATTTTTTTTTTTTTTTTTGTGAATTGTTTGTTTAAAATGTTAATATATCTAATAATTAGCAACATATATATTTATTATATCGTTATCAACGCTGAACAATTTTTATTTCTACTATTTATATTGACTGAATAAGTGATGATTATCAATTGTTGATATGACAAATTTTTTTTCAATATTTTTTTTTAGCCAATTAAGGATTGATGTTTACTTTAAGTATAGTATACAAATGCTTTACATATTTTGATTTGAATTAAGAATTAGAAATTAGTTACCTAGATTAATAATTTTTATATTATATACAATTAAAAGCCATTCTATATATTACAGATATTTAAAAATGTGTTTAATAACGTTGCTAGATAGTAAAAAAATGACAGTAAAAATTAAGTAAAATATTTGTAACAATCATTTGATAATGTGTGTGTTTTCCAGGGAATGAATAAGAAGAGAAAGCCCCTGGAATTTACTGAAAACTATGTTTATAAAGACCAAGTGTTGTAATTTTATTATTATTATTAAAAATATAAAATATTACATGTTAAGATAAACTAAGAAAATATGGTATTATAATATACCTTGTGAAATCTAGTTGGCTAGAATACTTGTGTGCAAATAGTTTGTAGGTAGGTATTACAATAATAATTGTTAATATATTTTTTTTCCTTTATGATTTCTATATTTAAATACCGAATTTTGAAATTTGAAATTTTTGTACTTACATAATATATATATTTATTGATACCTTATACCTATATTTTTCACCATTTTTATATTTTTGTAGTATCTTGTCGCAATACTAATTTATTTTTCAAAGGAAAATTTATTTATTTTTTTATAAATTATAAACACAATGAACAAGTAGTACTATGTTCATAGTACATAGTGTGTATTAGTCACTATAATAATTAGTGGATTCCTAAAACGGTTAGATATTTCTTTGTAGATATACTGATACACGTTTAACAGCGGGAAAAATTAATTTTTTAATGTGAGGTTAAAATTAGGGAACAATACCAAACTCAAGTTGCGAAAATTTTCAAAAGGAATGATTTAAAACGTTAAAGCAAAGTGCACTTATATATTTGAGTATAATATTGAAAGTATGATTGTCGTATATTAATAAATTCTCTCTCATATGTTTTCAATTAAATATTTTTTAATTTCGTTTAAAAGTACACTGAGTTGATACAATAGTTTTTATCTCTATAGGTATAGTCATATATATAAGTGATGTATAATTGTTATTCTCTATTCGCGATATAGTTAGTTGCAACGTCACAATATTATAACAATATTGTACATTGACTTTGGACAGTGGAAATTGTGTAAAATGCCACAGACAATATGAAATAATTAGATACGTTGGTACTGTAACTAAATACCTACTAATTTATTGTAAACACGGTACCACTATAATATAAATTATTATCGATTGTACTATTATCGTGTAATATTATATAACAGTTTATCTAAAAAAAGAGGGGGTCATTTTCTTTACTATTTACCTATATGCTGCAAATCAAATACGTAAAGCCATTAAAAGCGCACATTGGCGATAATTTAAAATCAGTCTTGTTTGATCCGCACACAGTAAATTATTCAAAAATAGCTGATGATAAAACGGCACACACACCACAAGGTGTCACATCATAACAATGAAATTGTCAATTTTGTTGTTGACTTTTTTAGTTACGGCATTATACGCGAGACACGCGCATCAAACGTCGACCAATAAAAGTTTCAAATGCATCAAACACCAACATCGGATCAACGGTACAATAAAATGCAACATTACCACGACGTTGACTCCCGTAGGACGAAATTCCAAACAGTTTCCTGTGAGTACTACAACGAAAAAATATAAATCAGGCAGCAATGCTACTAAAACCGAAAAGTTTCATAAGAGTAATACAACGCAGAAGTATACTAAGTTAAATAGTAGTGTCACTACGACCGAAAGAGCTGTGATCGTGAATGAACAGACAACTACTGAGTCGAGTTTGGTTCACACACGATTTTTCATAACTGCTCCAATAAAAGAATGTACAGATGGATTAACCCGAGATGTTAACGGAGACTGCGTTTTTAAATTCCCTGATGACTAAAATGGCATTATTTACTTACATTAATTAAACATAATCTGGAAGGAATAAGATATTTATTTACAGTATTATTGTTTTAATACACTTTTTTTTCTAATAATTTTAATTACAACATTATAATATAATTATGATTTACAAAAGTTAAGAAATGCTTAAATGTTATTGGTGTTTATTTTTTCTAATAGATTTTCAAAAGAAATAATTATAATTAAGTAAAGTTATATATTACCTGATTATGTTTATAATGTGATTATTGGGTATTGGCATTATTTGTAATGAACAAATTCTGTTCATATGTATAATGATTACTTATAGTTTTTATTTAATTCCATAATTATCATTTTATTATTTTTTTTTAAAAATTAAGTTATTGAGTTTTTAATTACAAATATATGTTAATATATATTATAACTAATAAGTCTATATGCATCTAGAATCTAGTCATTGATGCTATTTAATATACGTACATTATAAATTTACAGATTTTTTTACTTTTGAGTAAAATAATGCATTTTAAATATAATATTGTCTATGTATATGTGATTTGATTTATTTATTTATTTGTATGTGTTAAAAATACGAAAATACGAAATCAATATTTTTAACTAGGCATATAATTATAATATTGTGCTTTTAGATAATTTTTTTTATATACTTTGTTTTAAAAAAAAAGGTTGAAGATTGATAAATATTTGTAACAGTATAATATTTTTTAGATTTTATCTGTTACATAAATATGCTACAACTAAAAAAAGAAAACGTTTAATTTAATAGTTCTAGCTCTTCCAGGTAAAAATATTATACATTTTGCACGTATAATATTTACAGTGTACTTTAACCAAAAAAATATGGTAATTAACTAGAAAAATCTAAATCTTAGGAAATTAAATAAAAAATAGTTTACAATAGTTACCGTGGTATCTATCGTATATAATTTTTTGATAATTTCGTACAAACTTAACCAAATTCATACTACATACAGATTTGAATTTCACTACGTTATTACAAACGATGACGAAAAAAGGTTATTGTGTTCATTAAAAAATATCTAAATAAGTACCTATTATTATTATTACTAATTTAATGTGAATTTCTTATTTACTCGTATAACACTATTTTTTTTTTAAATCATATAACTCGATCTAATATCTATTCTTTCAGAATTTAAATTGTTTAATGGTTATAATGACAACATTGTTAGGTAATCATAATTTATAAGTTAATAATAAAAATATATTATATAGATAATAAAATGAATAATATGTTCTTTGAGATTAACATATACTTATCTCTCATAGATCGTTTACCTTTTTACTTTAGAGTAAAATGTTATGATATCACTATATAATATTATATTTTTTAATGTCTACATATGAAATAACAAAGTATTATGTAATACAAAGGTAATAACTGCAACTTAATTTTTTATAAAAAAATAAAATAATATTATTAAATATAATAAAGTATATAATAAAACACGAGAAATAGTGAATTAGTAAAGACATAGCTGTACATAAATTAAATAAACGTTAAATTATTTTGTATTAAATCCAAGTTCTTTCATATAGTGATTAACATATTTAAATAAATTAAATAGGTAAATTATTTTTCCATTTGTGCATAAAAAAAATTAAATGCATGATAAATCAATAATACCATTGTACAACGAATACATTTCTGGCTTATTTCGGCTTGAAATATAAAGATCGAGTATTATTGATTTGAATGAACTTTATACAATCACAGTGAATTCGAAACGGCAATGTAGACTTTGATCAGGTTAGATTTGTATAATCTTAACAATTGAAAAATAACATAATTATACTAATCAAACAGGTATTAAACAGCCAATCTGTTAAGTTCAGAATAATAATAGAGGGACAAATAATGATTATTTATATAAAAATACAATTATTAGTAACAAGAGTGTGAATAGTGTTATATAATTTACATTAAAATCTTGAAGAATGAGACACTTACCTAACTTAAAAAGCTTTTGATTATCAGATCGCCAATACCTAGTAGGTACTCGTTACTCGTTAGTGAGAATATTTTAAGACAATTTTTTGTTCGTTATTAGTTCTATAAATTATTAGAACTATTTGTGATAACTATAACTGTTACATTGGGGGACTCTTATTGTTTTAGCCACAAAGAGAATAATTTCTATTATTCTAGGGTGGAAAAAAAAACACTTTTTGTTTGGGTGCTTTTATACGTATAGTAGCTATGCCACTAATTTTCAAATATATAAATATATATTTGGGCATCAAACACTCGTATAATAACTGAATAAAAACAAACAAAATAATAAAATTGTCTAACAAAGCTCAGTCACGAGTCGTATCGTCAAGCGTGAACACGTATAATTTATAAGTCGAAAGTAAAATATTTGGACGGTTACAATATTCTATTGAAAGATTGGTTCTTTTTATTTATTTTTTTTTAAGAAATGTCATATTGCACAATATTCATAAAATTATATCAATGAAACGAGTTTTAAAAAATGTACTAATTTCAACAGACAAGATAACATATAAACTATAAACATAAACATATTATACATATATATATATTAATATTTAACACATTATATTTAATATTATTCTAAGTACCTACGGAACTCACTGGATGTTGATCAACCTGAAAACATTGGTTCACATTCTCCAATTGCATTTTTAGTTAGTCCGTCCGGACAAGGAAATTCTTCAAAGCGGATTATTGAAGCTCCGACCGAAATTAGATCGAAACTATATCTCGTTTTGGGTTTGTGAGTTGTGTTCAAATAGATAGTTTTATTTTTTTGGAATTTTAATATTATCTTGTCTTCGGTTATAGTTTTTACGCTGGCTATTTTTGTCACCTGCGCCTTGTTCGTATCCTCGACAGACGTTGTCGCGGAGATGTTATTAGAAGTATACATTTCCGAAGTGATGTCCGCAGAAGATAAGACTGCAGTGGTATTCGATGGAGACATGGCCTTAGTGCGATCCACTGTAGTGGACTTTTCTACATTGTCAATATATGATTTGGTCGAATGTATATCAGATGACTGTTTTACACTGAGTTTGTCTGGTCTCGACTGATTATCGGTAATAGGTTTTTGCAAGACACTCTTTGCACTCGTCAAAGACACGACAACAACGATAGCGAAGACGGTCGAAATCGCGAAATTAAACCAAATTTTCATCGTGTTACCAGAGTATTTATTGCACGTGATCATAAATTATTAAGTAATAAACGGGATTCATATATAATATGTAATATAATAAATGGAAAACTTTTATATGCCTGTAAAATGATCGTATAATATCAGGAGGACGCCAATTCAACGTGAACACTATGGATGTAAATCGAATACTGACTTCGGAGTATGATAAGTTAAACCTATCAGCTTTGACATCCGGTCTGTTAATTTTAACTATGTTGCATTAAAAATTATTTCGCCCCACTATTTTCCACAAAGAATTTTTTAGCCGTTTAAGTATTAAATTAAATACGCATTGTGTATGCATCGACGAAATAATTTATGCCTTTAAAAATATCTACGAAGATAAAACATATTTTTATTTTATTAAAATATTACGTTGATTTGTTTATTGGTGGACAAAATAATGAGTAAAAATAAAATACGAATACCTATATCTAGTTAAGAAGTATAATATTATTAATTATTCCTTTATAAATCATTAGGTACAATATAATATGTAATATTTCATTTAGAGTTATCAGATATTTGTTGACCTATTGTACCAACTAGCCGTTGTTGTGGTCCGTAGCAATCGCAAATACAAAGTATATGCAGTAAACCGCCTGCCCTCTTTCGTGTAAAATACGATTGAGAAAGGCATATTTCGGTAACACGATTGAGAATATTCGATTTTTTTCCAACGTTGTCAAATTTAATATTGTTGTTTTAGAACGATAATTTAGTGATATTTATCGGATTAATCTGATGATATAAGTAACATAGATACCAGATACGAGAGAATGACGGTTAATCGTCGTAGTCGCCGAATAAACGCTAGAGAAAGATTCGTCAGTTTATAATATACATTACATAGAATATTCGGATATTCCTATTCACTAAAATATAATGAAATATAATGAAACAACAATTATACTAAGTGAATGAGTTGAAAACATAGCATTATTAGATAGTAATAAATATTGTATATATTACATATTTTATATTTTTATACGTTATATTACATATTTTTATAAGTTCATAATATTATTAGGTATAAAATCATGGATATTGATCAAATATTTTTATTTATTAGACGACAGGTACCCATATATTTGTATAAGATTATGATTATTAGTTTATGACTTTTTTCAGAAATATTAATCTTATGCATATATCATATACATGGTAGAATTGCATGTAAACTCGTCTTCAATCGTATTCTTTAAGAGATTTTTTGAGTCGGTGGTAAGTTATTTGTTAATTTTAAGTGTTCTCTTCTTGTTGACGTACTACGATTAACTATAGGGCCGTGACGACGACCACCAACCATTGAGAGTAGCTGTGTATAATTATTATTGATAAGTGATATAGCCTAAGAAAATAAAACACATATTATGCACTAGGTTTTCATTTGGTATCTGTGCGTTATCATAGTTTCAACACAATACCAATTTTGATCGACAACGATCAACCACAAATGAAGTCATCGCAGTTTTTGTCAATATTATAACAAAAAAAAGAGGTTATAACGAAACATTACGTTTCTTGTATTTATATACAATTAACAAATTAATATAATATTTTAATAAAATGAAAATTGTGTGTTTTTTTTTGTAGATATTATTTCAATGATGTGTACATGGTGTGTATTTAATGGACTTCTAAGACAGTAAGATATTTCTTTGTGGATGTACATATTAAATGGTGGGGTAAAGAAATTTTCAATACAAGGTTAAAATTAGCAGATCGCATACCAAAGCTGATGGGTTTAACTAGTTATATTTCGAAGTCAGTATTCGATTTGCGTCTGTAGTGAGTGACGTTTATTGGGCATCTTTTGATATTCCAATAAGTTTACGCGTACATTAAACTTTTCCATATATTATAATACGTATTAAAGTCGCGTACGTTATCTGACAATTTATTATCACGTGAAATAAACATTCTTCTTACACGATGAAAATTTGGTTTAATCCCGCAATTTCGTCCGTCGTCGCTATCGTTATTGTCGAGTCTTTGGCGAGCGCAAAGAGTATCTTGCTAAAACCTATTACCGTTAATCAGTCAAATCCAGACATAACCAGTGTGAAACAGTCATCTGATATACATTCAACCATATCGTATAATGACGACGTAGAAAAGTCCTCGATCGACGGCACCACGAATATTAAATTGGTTATGTCTCCATTAAACACCACTACGATGTCTTCTGAGGAAATAATTACAAAAATGTCTACATTCAATAATACAACTACTACAACATTTGTCAAGGAAATACCCTCAAATACTTACGCTAATGCGATGTCTACCAAAAGAAAAACGACGACAAGAGCTCCAGAAACTTATACTATAATGTATAATATTATAAGAAACTATCAAATGAAAACTACTGATGCGCCTATTTGTCCGGCTGGACAAACGGTAAATTCAAACGGAGGATGTTCACCAATATTTGTAGACCTCTAATATCTAATTGGGTTATATTTTTTTGGGGGGAATTGGGAATAACATTTATTATTATTTGATGTATATATGAATATAAATCATATGTTTTATCTTTTATCTATCATAACTTATAAGTAATATGTATAAATTGTTTAAAAATACATCAAAATACTTTTCATTTATAAATTTGATAATTTCATCATGGGTCGGGAAGAAGAAAAAGGAATTAAAATATTTCACGCTATTGATTAATTAATTTATTATTATACAATTTTTCAATTTGCTCTTAATAAAATAATTATTATGAATATGTTTTTTTGTTTATTTCCAAATAAAGTTAATATAATAAGATTCACTGAATACATTATTGAAAATAAATAAATTGTTTTTGTACTTTTAAACCTCAATACACTCATTGTGAACTCTAACCAAATGTTTCACTGATAGATCACATTTAATATATTAAAATAATCATTTATTTAATATTTTTAAGGAGAAAATTGTTCCTCTAAGAGCGGTATAATGCAATATCTCAGCAACGAGGTCTGTACTTGAATTATGTAATAATTATCGTTCTTACTTTTTTAACCTTTAATTTAATGTAATATTATGATCTTAGACGATTTCTTTTTATTTTATAAGATTAAACTCCAAACGGCTTTTGGAATAATGTAAACAAAATAAAAAAATTAACAAGATTGTGATAAACTAAAGTAAGATATAACAAAATAAATTGTATAACATATTTTAATTATTATAACTTTACAATTAGTTTACAGTGAATTCCCGATAATTAAAAATATAGTTTGCGGTATTGAAGCTGGTCAGGGTACAAACACATTGCATATTGCTATTAGCTATCGACATAATTCTAATATTAGAGAAGAATTATTTGAAAAATTTGTTTGGTTAACTGGTATGTAAAATAATCCTTTAAACCTGGTGCTATTTAATATTATTAATTTTATTATTGGATTTGCTTCTACACATATAATATTAAAAATGTAGGTATTTGTTTTCATATTTATTAGAGTTTAAGAATTGGAGATTGTTAATTTGTATTAATATTATATCAGACGGGGTATAATGACGTATTAAAATTGTTTAAAGTTTCAGTGAGAAACTGGCGGAAACAAGTTCTTGTTAATATGAATTACATTCTGGTAATTTACAAAATAATAATAACGTAAATAAATAGATAGAGATTTTTAAAAAAAGTGGAAGAACTTAAAACCAAAAACTCCATAAACTACACAACTCTCAGTTATGTCTCCAAAAATAAGTAAATGAGTCAGTAAATAAATAAATTGAAAATTGTGTAAGTATAAATATTATTTAAGTATTTGTTCGATTTTATGTTTGTAAACTCTAAAATAGAAAATGAGTACAATGAGTAATGACAATTTCAAAAATAATATTTCATTAATCAATTATGCCATTTAATAATGTGCAAAATGGATTGTTTTGGTATTTTTTACTATAACAGTCGATCAAATGATGTGTGTACAGATTTCATAGATAAAGTTGATGGTATAACATATTAAATTAATATAATATATAAATGAGCTTGTATATATTTATCTACCTAGTTTCTCAGTTAACGAATTCATAATATACATACTTCTAAGTTATAATTAAATTCAAAATACAAAATTAAAAAAGTAGTGATTGTAAAAATCATGAAACTTTTGAATTTTAATTTGCAATTACTATTTATTTTCATAAAAAATAAGAAAACTCAAAAAATTAAAAAATCATTTTGTAGAAATAAAAAAAAGAGAAAAAAAAGGCAAGATAGTGGTACTGCTCAGCTGTACATTAGGTATGGAGCGGGTTATTAAACAAATGTATTAAATTTGAATTGAACAATGCACCATTGTATAGATATGAAAAACGATTCTGAGCTTAAAAGGTCTGTCAGCCTTAATCATTAAATTATTTCATGATGTGTTTTTTGATATAGTTAAATAGTGAATTATTTTACTATTGATATTGCGTTAGAATCGTTAGATTATAATAAAAACATGAAAATTAATACATTAATACATCAATGACTTCACTAAAAAAATCAATATAATATAATAATGAAATATCAAATCATTTGTTTTTTTTTCGCCGTAGATATTATTCAAAATATAATATGCGTATTTAATCGACTGCTAAAACAGTAGATAGTTCTTTTTGGAAATACACGTTAAATAGTGGGGCAAAGTAATTTTCAATTCAAGATTAAAAATTAGCAGACCGCATACCAAAGCTGGTAGGTTTAAATAGCCATGATTTTAAACCAGTATTCGATTTGCAGCTGTGACGTGCACGTTTATTCTGCTTCTTCTGGACTGTACTATAAATTAACAGGCATATTAAAGTTTTTAGTATATATTTCACATATTAAAGTCTCCTCTGTTATCCGAAAACTTACTATAACGTGCAATAAATATTTTTCTTACACTATGAAAAATCGTTTTAATTTTGTGATTACGGCAGTCGTCGCTATTGTTGTTTTCGTGTCTTTGGCCAACGCAAAGTATGTCTTGCAAAATTCGGTTTCCGATAATCAGTCGAGGTCGTCTAAATCCAGTGGAAAACAGTTGTCCGACACAAGTTTTCCTATATCTCGTATTGAAGCCGTAGAAAAGTCCACGACTGATGCTACAGCACATACCACTTTGCCCATGTCTCCAATGAACACCACTACAGTCACGTCTGTGAAAATCACTAACGTTAATGCGACAAAGTTCACCGAAGAAATTTCTAAACCCACTACCGCCGCCTACATGACGTCTATCGAGGAAACGACCATGATACAGGCGACGACAATAGCTAATGTAGAAATAGTAACTGAAAACCAGACACCTATAAATCAAACAACCGAAGGTGAACTTTTGACCACGAGGTTCATGATCAATCCCAGAACTAAGAAGTGTTCGACTGGAGAAACTGAAAATACAAATGGAGGATGTTCACCAAGTTTCTAAAAAGTTAGTCCAATATGTCAAAAAATCTTTCCCCGCATTGGAATAATATTTATTATTAAATGTCTAATAACTTCAATTTAATTTAATATTATGTTAATCTATATGTACTTCCTTGTCTGCTACCAGTGATAGGTATAATGTATTTAAAACTATTGCAAAATTTTTTTCATTGGTATGATTTTTGAATATCAAAAATTATAACAGATTTATGTTATATTTTGAATATGTTTAAAAAGTGTTCATGAAAAAAATTAGTTGAGTGGAGAGGGAAGAAAGTAGAAAATCAGGTTGGTAGATTGGTTGCTGGTCTCGATATATGACAATTACCTATAGTCGTTTCGTTAATTATTCGCGAAAATAAATATCGTAATTTGTATATATATTATTATCTTGTAACCTGCTTCCGATCTATTTCATATACTAAAACTTTATCGATTTTTATCTTATGATTTAAATAAATACGTATCAGTTGTCAAAGATATGGCAGTTAGAATAATCGTTGTTACATGTGTCACACTCTGTTGTTTTAGGCAAAAATTATGAATATATTTTTCATATTTGATGTTAAAAAGCTTCAAATTGTAATTTTCAAATATACTTGAAAGGATATAGGTATACACAAATCTAGTTCCAATTTCTTTATCAATGTAAAAAAAAGTCACTTGTTTATTAGTTTAAACACTAAACTTAAATTACATATAATTGGTAACTTTTTTTTTTTAGTTCATTCTCAATACAATTACTTAATTTTTTTTTGTGTATTTTCAATATAGTTATTATTATTCAAATATAACGTGAACTGTATAATATAATATACAAAATTTTAAAAATAAATATTTTGTTTTATTGTTGGGATATTTTTATATTTTTATTCCACTCACTTTTGGAATTTATTTCCAGATTTATAAACAAAATATACATATGTTATGCGTAACAGTTAAACATACAATTCTGTTTTAAACAATGAATAATATATTTTTTATTTTAATCTTAAATAAGATTCTGAACGGAGTGATGAATAAATTGATTTTACTATGATGTGTGTTTTTTATTTTGTCGTCACTTGATTTGATATAGCTGTTCACTTAATATTTTATTGTATTTATTATTTTTAACTAAAGTTAACTTAAAAAAGTAAAAAAGTAAAAAAAAAAAAGTGATTCGATATAGATATAATGCCATTTATTTTACTTCTATTATAATATAAATTTACCTAACGTTTAATATATCAATAAAGAGTAGATTACTGAACAAATTATTATAAAATCTAAATTACAATTATTTTTAAGGTGGATATTATATCAATGGTGTATAATTAGGATATTGCTAAAATGGTAAGATATTCTTTAAGCGAATTCAAGTTTGATATAGTGGGGTAAAGCAATTTTCAATACAAGGTTAAAATTAGCAGACCGCATACCAAAGCTGATGGGTTTAACTAGTTATATTTCGAAGTCAGTATTCGATTTGCATCTGTAGTGAGTGACGTTTATTGGGCATCTTTTGATATTCCAATAAGTTTACGCTTACATTAAACTTTTCCATATATTATAATACGTATTAAAGTCTCGTACATTACCTGACAATTTATTATCACGTGTAATAAACATTCTTCTTACACGATGAAAATTTGGTTTAATCTCGCAATTTCGTCCGTCGTCGCTATCGTTGTTATCGTGTCTTTGGCGAGTGCAAAGAGTATCTTGCTAAAACCTATTACCGTTAATCAGTCAAATCCAGACATAACCAGTGTGAAACAGTCATCTGATATACATTCAATCATATCATATAATGACGATGTAGAAAAGTCCTCGACCGACGCCATCACGAATATCACATTGGTTATGTCTCCAATAAACACCACTACGACATCTTCTGAAGACTTAACTACAAAAATGTCTACATCCAATAATATCACTACTTCAACATTTGTCCAGGAAACACCCTCAAATACTTACGCCAATACGGCGTCTACCGAGGAAACGACGACAATAACCAGTGTAGAAATGGCAACTGAAAACCAGACAACCACCACTAAGAAGCCCAAAAGAGGTTATGGTAGTCATTACGGAGGTCATCATATTATAAATACCCATCGCCACACCTTAAAAACTACTGCTGCTCCTATTTGTCCGAATGGACAAACGGTAAATTCAAACGGAGGATGTTCACAAATATTTGTAGACCTCTAATATCTAATTGGGTTATATTTTTTTGGGAATTGGGAATAACATTTATTATTATGTGATATTTATATATATATATATATATATCATGTATTTTATCTATTATCTGTCATATCTTATAAGTAATAGGTATAAATTGTGTAAAAATACATTAAAATACTTTTCATTTGTAAATTCAACTATAAATTAAAATAATTTAAAATACAAATATTCCATCAAAATTGTTAAAAATATTACAGTCGCGTACTTTTTCAACTTTTATATTTTTAACGTATAGACGTACCTATAGTTGAATTTATTTTCAAACAATTTTGATAACCAATGGGTTTATAAAATAAATGTGTAAGGAGCCAACTCCATGCATACATCTTGGGAGCCAATTAAATACGTAAAAATGACGATTACCTAAGTTAGGGAGCCAATTCAATAGCTCCGGTAAATATAATTTCATCAATGTGTCGGGAAGAAGAAAGATGAATTAAACATTTCACGCTATTGATTAATTAAGTTATTATTAAGCATTTTTTAAATTTGCTTTTAATAAAATAATTATTATAAATATATTTTTTTTTTTGTTTATTTTAAATAAAGTTAATACAATAAGATGAACTGTATACATTATTGAAAATAAATAAATTGTTTTTGTACTTTTAAAACTCAAAACACTCATTGTGAACTCTAACCAAATATTTCTCTGATAGATTATATTTAATATATTAAATTAATTATTTATAAGAAGAAAATTCTTCCTCCAAGAGCGGTATAATACAACGAGGTCTGTACTTGAATTATGTAATAATTATTGTTCTTACTTTTTTTAACCTTTAATTTAATGTAATATCTTAGACGATTTCTTTTTATTTTATTTGATGAAACTCCAAACGGCTTTTGGAATAATATAAAAAAAAAAAAAAAATTAACAATCTTGTGATAAATTTAAGTAAGATATAACAAAATAAGTTGTATTAACATATAATACTTACTTTACAATTAGTTAACAGTGAATTCCTGATAATTAAAAATAAAGTTTGCGGAATTGAAGCTGGTCAGGGTACAAACACATTGCATATTGCTATTAGCTATCGACATAATTCTAATATTAGAGAAGAATTATTTGAAAAATTTGTTTGGTTAACTGGTATGTAAAATAATCCTTTAAACCTGGTGCTATATAATATTATTAATTTTATTATTGGATTTGCTTCTACACATATAATATTAAAAATGTAGGTTAATTTGAGTTAATATTATATCAGACGGGGTATAATGACGTATTAAAATTGTTTAAAGTTTCAGTGAGAAGCTGGCGGAAACAAGTTCTTTTCGATAGAAAACTTATGAGGGATAACTCAGAAAAAGGTCTTGTATTAAATTCTGGTAATTTTGAAAATAATAATAATGTAAATAAATAGATACATATTTTAAAAAATTGTGGAAGAGCCTAAAATCAAAAATTCCATAAACTTTACAACGCTTAGTTGTTTCTAAAAATATGCAAATGAGTCAGTAAATAAATAAATTGAGAATTGTATAAGTATAAATATTAGTTATGTTAGTAGTGTATAAGTATTTGTACGAGTTTATGTTAGAAAACTCTTTAATAGAAAAAAGAGTACCTACTTAATGAGTAAATGACAATTTCCAAAATAATATTTCATCGATCAATTATCCATTAACAATGTGTAAAACGGATTGTTTTGGTATTTGTTTCTATAATAGTCGTTTAAATGATGTGTGTACATTGTACACATTTCAATAGTTAAAGTGTATGATATAACGTCATATTAATTAATATAATATATGAATGAGCTTGTATATATTTATCTACCTAATTGCTCAATTAATGAATTTATAATAATATATACTTCTAAGTTATAATTAAATTCAAAATACAAAATTAAAAAAGTAGTGATTGTAAAGACCATGAAATTTTTGATTTTTAATTTGAAATTACTATTTATTTTCATAAAAAATAAGAAAACTCAAAAAATTAAAAAATAATTTTGTAGAAATAAAAAAAAGGCAAGAGAGTGGTACTGCTCAGCTGTACATTAGGTATCGAGCGGGTTATTAAACGGTTGTATTGAATTTCAATTGAACGATGCACCATTATATTGATATGAAAAACGATTCTAATAGGAAATAGTCTGTCAGGTTAGTGTGTATCATTAAATTATTTCATGATGTGTTTTTTGATATAGCTAAAAAGTGATTTATTTTACTATTAATATTACATTAGATTATAATAAAAACATTACAATTTATATATTAATACACCAAGTACTTCACTAAAAAAATATCAGTATAATATAATAATGAAATATAAAATTATTTGTTTTTTTTTTCGCCGTAGATATTATTCAAAATATAGTATGCGTATTTAATCGACTGCTAAAACAGTAGATGGTTCTTTGTGGAAATACACGTTCAATAGTGGGGAAAACTAATTTTTAATGCAAGGTTAAAATTAGCAGACCACATACCAAAGCTGGTAGGTTGAAATAGTTATATTTTGAAACCTGTATTCGATTTGCAGCTGTGGCGTGCACAATAATTGGGCGTCTTCTGGATTGTACGATAATTTAACAGTCATATTAAAGCTTTCCTTGTATTAAATTTCATACTAAAGTCTCCTCCATTATCCGTCAATTTATTATAACCTGCAATAAACATTCTTCTTATCTTATGAAAAATCGGTTTATTTTGTGATTACGGCTGTCGTTGCTATTGTTTACGTCGTGTCTTTGGCAAACGCAAAGTATACCTTACAAAATCCGGTTGCCGATAATCAGTCAAGGTCGATTAAATCCAGTGCTAAACAGTTGTCTGACATAAGTTTTCCTATATCTCATATTAAAGTCGTAGAAAAGTCCACGACTAATACTACAGTAAAAACCACTTTGGCCATGTCTCCAACGAACACTAGTTCGTACAGTCATGTCTGTGAAAATCACTAACGAGTTGTCTACGTCCAATAACATTAACGCGGCAACGTTCATCGAAGAAATATTTAAACCCACCACTACCACCTACACGACGTCTACCGTGGAAACGACCGTGGTATAGGCGACAACAATTTATAACCAGTGTAGAAACAGTAACCGAAAACCAAGATATTCACAAATTATACAACTGAAAGTAGACTTTTGACCACGAGGTTCTTGATCCGTCCTAAAACTGCTGAAACTCTTGAGTTTAAGAATGGACAAACTAAAAATGTAAATGGTGGATGTTAACCACAATCTAACGTCGAATGAGTTTAAAAAGTTAGTTGTCAAAAAATCATTCCCGGCATTGGAATATTATTTATTGTTAAGTGCTTAATAGTTCAATTTATTATAATGTTTTTTAATGTGCTATCTTGTCTGATACGAGTAATAGATATAATTCATTTAAACTACTGTACAATTTGCGTCTTTGGTATGATTTTATGAATATCGAGTAAATAGAAAACTATAAAAAAATTATGTTATGTTTCGAATAAGTTCAAAAAGTGTTAATGAAATAAAATAGTTTAGTGGAAGAGATAGAAAAGAAGGAAATCAGGTTGGTAGATTGGTTGTTGTTCTCGATATACGACAATTACCTATATAATGGTTAAATACTAGCGATAAAAATATCGTAGTTTGTATGTATTTGTTTGTATCTCGAAGTCTGCTTACATTTAACATCATATATTAATACTTTATCGATTTTCACCTAATGAATTTAATTAATATGCATCAATCGTCAAGGATTAAGTCAGAATAATCGTTATTACACGTTCCATATTCTGTTGTTTTAGGAACAAATTATGAATGTCATATTCATATTTGATGTTAAAAAGCTTCAAATGATGATTTTCGAGTGTAATACTTGAGAGGACATAGGTATCAAATAATCTAGTTCCCATCTCTTTATCAATGTGCAAAAGAAGTCACACGTTTATTAGTTTTAATACCTACTTAAAATGTAATCGGTAATTTTTTTTTTTTAATTTCATTATTTTAATTATTTCCCGTGTATTTTTAAATATAATAAATAGTTATTCAAGTAAAACGTGAACTATGGAATATAATATATACATTTTTGAAAATAAATATTTTGTTTCAGTATTGGGACATTTTCGTATTTTTATTCCACTCGCTTTTGCAATTTATTTCCAGATTTATAAACAAAGTATACATGTGTTATGCATAACGGTTTAACATATTTTGTTTTAAACAATAAAAATTATATTTTTAATATTTATCTTAACTTATATTCTGAACGAAGTGATGAATGTATTGATTTTACAATAAAGTATTTTAGTTTTTGCAGTTTTATTCTTAAAATGTTGTATTTTTGTTTAACTACGGTTAACTGTTTCTACAACTATTAAACAATTGTGTATTTATTTATGCAATATGAAGTTTAATTTTAATTTATAAGTATCAATTATTTTAAATATTTGTAATTCTTCAAAAAGTCTCAGTCATAGAAACTTGAAACATACACCAGTTGTTTAATTTGCCATTTTCTTTACATGATTTAATTTTTACGTATTTAAGTCATGAAAATATAAACCACCTTTTTCACCATCCAGTAGAAAATATGTATTCTAGGCTGGCAAATCATCTTCGTTCAGAATCATTTTTCGTATGCAATGATAACTATCATAGTATTCAAATTTAACACTCTCATTATTGTGATCTATTCTATGTACCAGATTTTAAAATAAGTGACTGGTGTTTAATGCTAACTCATAATAAAAGTATTTATATATTTACAACCAAAAAATGTATATTCTCTATAATAAACAACTGCAATTAAGGGAAACATCATTTAAAAATATTCTTAAGTATCATATTGTGTGATTAAATAAACAGTCTGTTATGAATCTGAAAATGTATTGTTTGGTTAAATTTTGTTGTAGACCACGTATAAAATATTTTTGGTATGATTTGCATAAGCATAAATAAGTAGGTACTTGCTTAAACCACAGATTAAATTAATCTGTGCTTAAACAGTCTATGTACGTATACAATTAATTATGCAATCTATCAACTTTAAATGCTATATACGTTATAACGTATTTGGAATTTAAAAATTAATTATATTTTAAAAGTTTCTTGTAATTTTTAAATCACTTGAGAGCTTTTATCTAAATTAATTTATGAACAAGTAACAACAAACTACCACAACTACGATGTATAGTGTGTTATTTATTTATTAGGTATTATAAGACATTTGAAATAAAACATTATGGAATGAAATAGGTTAATTGGAGATAATCTATAAGCCTATACTACAAAGTGATTTGATATAGCTCTTAATGTAATTTATTTTACTTATTTTTTTTTTTTTATTATTATTTCAATGATGCGTATTTAAAATACTGCTAAAACAATTAGCTATTTTTTTTTTGCAAATACACGTTTGATATAGTGGGGCAAAGTAATTTCCAATACAAGGTTAAAATTAGCAGATCGCATACTAAAACTGGTAGGTTCAACTAGTTATATTTCGAAGTTAGTATTCGATTTGCACCTGTAGTATGCATGTTTATGTAGTGGACGTCTTCTGTTACTACGATAATTTTACGGGTAAATTAAAGTTTTCCATTTATTATACTACATATTAAAGTCTTTTTCTCAATTAGATAATTTATTATAACGAGCAATAAATACTGTTCTAACACGATGAATGTTCAGTTTAATTTTGTGATTTCGGTGGTCATCGCTATTGTTTTCGTCGTGTTTTTGGCGGACGCAAAGTACGTCTTGCAAACTCCGGTTGCCGATAATCAGTCGATGTCGTCTAAATTCAATGCACAACCGTTATCTGACACAAGTTTTCCTATATCTCATGTTAAAGCCGAAGAAAAGTCCACGACTGACGCTACAGCAAAATCCACTTTGGCCATGTCTCCAACGAACACCACTACAGGCATGTCTGCGAAAATCACTAATGAAACGTCTAAGTCCAATATTATTAACTCGACAACGTTCATAGAAGAAACATCCAAACCCATCACCACCGCATACAGAGCGTCGTCTATCGAGAAAACGACCAAGGGGCAAGCAACGACAATAAGTAGCGTAGAAACTGTAACTTTAAACCAGACACCCATAAATCAGACAACCGAAGGTGAAATTTTGATCACAAGGTTCATTGTCCGTTTTGAAACTTTAACAACTATGTGTCCGAGTGGAGAAACTAAAAATAGAAATGGAGGATGTTCACAAGAATTTAACGTTCCATGAGTTTAAAAAGTTAGTCTGACATGTCAAAAAAGTATTCCCGAAATTGGAATAATTTTTATTATTAAGTATTTTAAAAATGAAATTTAATATAATATGATTATTGTTTATGTTATATGTGTTATAATGTTCTTGTCTGTTACAAGTTATATGTATAATTAATTTAACACTACTGTTATGTGTTATGTGTCTATTTTATGAATATTGAGTGAATAGGTTGTCATAAAATTAAATGATGTTTCGAATATATTTAAAATGGATTGGATGGATTGGTTTTTGATCTCGATACATGCTTATAAGATACTTATAAACGTTTCCTTACATGCATGCGATAAAAATATCATAATTTGTATACATATTATCTCATTTTTTATGTACAACTTGTATCATATTATGTTAACACTTATTGACTTTTTTCTTATGTATTTAATTAATATGTATCAATCGTCAAAGATATTGGAGTCAGAATAATCTTTGCTACACATGCCATATTCTGTTGTTTTAGGTACATATTATGAATTTCATACTCATAATTGATAATAAAAAGCTTCAAATTATATTTTTAAATATACTTGGAAAGGTATTATGGATATCAATATAACTGTATCTCATCTGACTACCAATTTACAAAAATGTTAAAAAGTATCTAGTACATATATTCTTTTTTTAGTTCGTAAAATAGTTATAACTTATAAGTATTTGTACATTTTTGATTATAGTTACTCAAATAAAAGTTGAACTGTATAACATAATATATACGTTTTTGAAAATAAATATTTTATTTTGTTTCAGTATTGGTCATTTTTATATTTTTATTCCACTCGCTCTTGCAATATATTTCCAGATTTATAAACAAAATATTCATGTTTTATGCATAATGGTTTAATATATTTTATTTTAAACAATAAATATTATATTTTTAATTCATTAATTTTTTATTTGCTTAAAAAAAAATAATGGATCACACTGAACACATTCGATTCAAAGCCAAGGAGCTCACAGTGTTATTATTTTTTTTAAAATATTAATAGAGTCACTATGTTTAATTTATAATGGTTAATATTGTATATTTTTGAAATGTTATAAGTATGTGAATTATATTAAATATCGTGCATACCTAATTGATACTTATCAGGTTGATTTTGGTGTATCGACCAGGGGTCGATTCGTTCAAATTATTAATGTATAATTTTGATATTTATTAAAAATATTAAAGACGATTCTATAAAAAATAATGAATAATGTGAATAAATTTGGAAAATTTACCAAAAATCCTAAATTCAAATTTCGTACCAAATTTTAAAATAAGCGACTGGTGTTTAATGATAGTTCATAAAACAGTATTTATATTTTTACAACCATAAAACTGAATACTCTATAATAAACAACTGCAATCAAGGGAAACATCATTTAAAAATAGTCGTATATTGGTTTGTTATGAATCCGAAAATATTTCGTTTGGTTAAACTTTGCATTGTGAATAAAATAGTTGTTGTAGAATTCAATAACACAAACAGGTAAATTCTTACTTTAATAGTCCATATGCAAATACAAGACGTTTTCTCTATGGTTCAAATGACGAATTGTATGTTGCTCATGAGATAAAATGTTGTTGCTTATATTATATCATAAACAGAAAACAAAAAATAACTCCAGCACAACTTACCACAGGTTGCCCGCATAAAGCAAAATTCAGTTACGTCTGTTGAAAGTCCCTACTTGAATTCGGGAAATCTGATAGGTGGAGCGAAAAAGTTGTTCAGTTTGTGAACTTTCAGCCATATATTTTATGTTTAGAAATTAAGTAAAGGTTTCTTGTAATTTTTAAATCACTAGGGAGGTTTGTACATTTGCAGAAAAATCAAAACCTGCTTTATAAACGTGTAAAATGAATTTCTATGTTGGTAATTTTTATGCTCAGAATGTAACAACATTTTTCAATAATAATTTATTCAAATAAGACTTGTTGTTGTTTTATAAAATTAATTATTACTTAAAATATACTTATAAATATTATTTTGATGATTTAATAACCGAACTACTAAAGGAAATTTATGTATATTATATTATTTATAATCTATTGATTTCATTATATTTTAATCATTAAAATTGCGAATTGGTGGTAGTGAAATTAGATATATGTGATGATATTATAATTTTAACTTTTCAGATATTTCACCAAAAATTTAATTTAGATTTAAATTATTTTTTGTTTTCAAGAAAACAAAAAATATATGTTTCGAAAAAAAAATATTGTTTGTCAGCGTTTTCAATTAATTTAAGTGTCAAAAATGAGTTATTTAACGACCACAAAAAAAACATTTTTTGTTGACATCAGCTTGTTTTTAATAATTGTTATGTCATTTAATTTTATCGGTTAGGTAATTTTAAAAATAAAATCCATATATTATGTAGTGTAGTCTATATCATAGTTAATTTGTCCTATAATATTTTTAGAATTACAGTTTGAGTTTGAAGAATTTGCATTTAAATTCTAATAAATAAAATAAGGTAAAATAACGTTTATCAATTGCTTGTTACGATTTAGACTTAAAAAAATAAATTTTTTTTATTTTGTTTAAATTTAAAATTTCATAGGATTAAATCACAAAATAATGAATTTAATACTGATTTAAATAGTGTCGAAGGACATTATATACATATTACATTTCTATACTTGTATGTGTCAGATACATAATATGAATTAATTTATAATCATACTGTCAAATATCACATTGTACAATAATGCAATTTAAAATGTTCTACGAAACATTATTAACCACGACTGCGAGTTCACAGAAATGAGTAGTTGGAAAATGTATTCTGTCTCTACTCTATACTCATTAGATGTGTTTTGAAAATAACAGTTGTCTTGTAACTACTGGAATTTAATATCACTTTTGATACGAATTGAGCCATTAAAGTACATTTATTTTTTTTACCTTATAATTATAGTTAATAAATTTAAAGGGCGGATTTTTCAAAGTTTATCTGATGTAGTGATATGTTTAAACTTCTTAGTTTTTTTTTCTTTAAAAAATAAAGAGGAGAATTACAAACAGTTACATAATGTACATGCTACATTAACCTTTATACCCGCATGAAATATTTGGTCTTCTAGGTATACATAAAAATAACACAGTGTGTATATACAATTATTTTAAATTACATTGCTAACAAAAATTTAAAAAGTGCTTTTGACAAGTTTATTATTGAACCTTTGAGAATTTAATTTAAAATTAAATAAAAATTTTTATAAATTAAATTAAACTATCTATTATAAAATGCTACGGATTCTAAAATTTATTTATTAACCTAAAATTAAATTGAAATATGATTATAGAAAAATGTATTGATTAGGATGGCCATGAAACGTTCAATTTGAAAACCTGTCCGATGACACACCTACAGTCATATTTTAAGCGAATCTCTTTGAGATACGGCCGCGTCATACGTATTTAAAAGCAAAACGGTAAATCGGCTCTCTCAATAAATTATTCTCATCAAAAAATTATTTAATATTTCAATATATTTAATTTATTTTAATTTAGTATTATAATTTGTTTTAACACTATTTTATACACCAATAATTTTATCAATAATAAAATTACCAAAGTATAGTATTAAATACTACTGCAATAACTTTTATGATTAATGATTAATATGTATAAATTTAATACATATAGCTTTATTCAGTATACAAGGAATTTACCATTTCAAGTTCTGTTAACACTAAACACTAAACATGCTAAGTATGTATTAATATTATATTTATCTATTTTATATTTAAATTTTGAGCGGAGCGATGAATATATTGATTTTGCACAATATATATTTAATTTTTTTTTGTGTTTTTTAACTTTTGTAAAAATGTATCTTTGAAGACTGTTTCTAGTAAAAATTAGATTTAGTTTGTACATTGTGAGGAGGGGTCAAAAGTAAATAATACTCAGTATTTAACAAAATAATCAGGATAAAAAAAATTAAAATAAAGTCTGAATTTTCATTCAGGGCAAGGATATTTTTTTACAAAATTCTATTTGTTTTTCTGTTGTCACTCATAAACTAATAACTGTTAAAATTTAAAATTTTCACCAAATATTTATGATATAATTCACTAGACATAAAAGTTGTAAGTTTACATAAAAGTATATTTATAGGTTAGGTTTTTGATTGATGTATGATAGAATTTTGGTTTTAGGGTATAAAAGATGTAAAATTTAATATAAGGTTTTTCATAAGATTTTCATATACCAATTAAAAATTTAAAAGCCAATGGTCACGTTCTTTTTAAGTTCAAGTTTTGTTAAAATAATAAAAAATATAAATTATTTTGTTGTTAAATGAAGAATTCAATTTAAAATAGAATATAAGTTTTCTCATATATATAAAAAATGTGGAAGTATAATATATTTTTTTAAATTATTTAAAATTAAAATTTTGGCGAAATTAGATATCTAAAACTTTGTTAGGATTTTTATATTTATTATTAAATTTTACTATATGTTATGCTATTTTCAATAGATATACATATATGTAGGTAGATGAATTCAAGCAATTGCATATTTATAGTTTATAAATATTGTTTAATACATTACTATAAAAGCAACATAAACATACTTATTAATATCAGCTGATATACTGTCTCAGTTCAGAATCGTTTTACTTTTGCAATGATTTGTTATTGAGCTTGAATTTAACACACCTAATACAATCAGGTACCTATTCAATGACGAAGTACCCCATTCAATTCTTTCTATGTAGTAAAAGAGTTAACCAATTTTTAAATATGTATTATTATTATGGCTTAATAAAATAGCTAACGGTTATAGACTTTCTTTTTATTGAATCACTATGAATTAAGGCATCATCAGCCATTATACACAGTATACCTAAACACTATACAGTTACAAATTTAAATACTCGTTGACATAAATCAACGCACGATTGATGCTTTTAAAGTTTTTGGCGTTTAGATGTTTTCGTGATGAAAAGGTTAAATCGTTGGAATTGTGGTCGGAATAATAATTCATAAAAAGGGGCAACATTCTAATTTGAATAATCAAGCTTACAAAGTCGAAACAAATTGCTCGATATTTCTGTTGTTCATTAAGTATTCAAATGATTCACCGTTGGTCTTTAGATAAATATTATCATCAACTTTTAAGCCGAGCAATGTATCTTTCTTTGTGTTCACTTGTACACAATGTACACACTACACATATACCTATATATTTTCATAAAGATATTAAAGTGTACCCACAGCCGTAAACAAAAAATAAAAACGCAAAAAGAAATGAGAAGACAAAAACAGGTATATGTTATAAATTGTAATCCAACCACTATACAGTTACAAGCGTTAGGCAATCAGCCAATTATTGAAGTAGGGTAAATATACAGAGCGATTCTTGATGATGCTCATCCCCATATTTTTTTAATAATTTATTTATTTAGATTTCAATTTTTTGAATTTCTAAGTATACTTAAAGAAAATATTTTCAAATACATAAATTTGTATACTTTTTAGAAATTATTTTGTAACAATAAAAATTTAATTTTTTCCAGATAAGAATCTGCATTATTTTTTTTGAATGTTCATTTCTGGTCTTTTTAAAAATGTTTAGATAATATATACTCGTAAATTTAAATTCAAACAATAATTTTTTCGATACTAGGTTTAGAAGAAGGGTTACCATAATTTCAAAATCATTTTTATTCATGGTAATTTATAAAAAATTTGTATTTTGGAAACATTTTCAAACTACAATAAATATACTAGATTTAATATCTTTGTGAATCTATTTTTAAAGACTGACTATTGTTCTTAAAATATACACTTTATTTACTCAAAAACTACCTATATTCATTCGAATTAATAATTCTTATAAAAAATAATAATAAGTTTTTACCGCTACAGGACAGTCATTAATTTTTATATACCTAATCTAAGTATTTAAAATCATATTCTTAGAGTATAATTATAAATTCCAAAATCATAATTTAAATAAATGAATTATTAAAGACAAAAAGGGGTGAGCATACTTGGTTATCTCTTTGTACATTCGAACACTCAAATTTATAAAACTTTTTTTTTTTTTTTAATCATCTTACAAAATTACCAAGTAAACTCGCTACATTGGGCCAAGTTTTATACTTTATACCACGAATATGTTTATGCTATAAATTTATGTGCATGAAAAAAAAAATTATATTAAAAATCCGATTACTCGTTTGACCATTTATCGTAATAATATCCGTTTGGTAAATCATATATACCTATATTATGAGTGTCTGTTACTCTGTTAAAAATACCATATCTTGTATACGATAATAGTTATTGAATAATTGTTCGTAGGTATATTTATTTCAATTTTACTTAATATTTTATGTAATGAATAATAATTGGATAAGTATTTTATCTAAATAAACAATACTATACGAACAATCAAACAAACAATTCATAGGTATTAGACGGGTACAACATTCAGAATTATTAATCCTTTAATAATGTTGGTATAGCTTTTAGTTTACATCTACATCACAATTTTCACACTTATCTTGTGATAATAGATACAGTTATATAAATGTTATATATATATTTTTTTTTATTAAAATGTATATAATATGATTTCAACAGTGAACAATAATATTACAGACTTCAAGGATTAAAATATGTTTAAATGTATTTAAAACATTATAGTATGTTGTGATATTATATGAAAGGGTTCTTTAAATACTATAAAGGCTAATTTTCTCAAAAAGTATAAACGCTTTTGTAAATATAATATATTTGCTTTAAATAATTTGAAGTTAAAAGAATATAATTATTATTTATTATTATTTTTATTGTTATTATTACATGAGCTTTTATTTTTTTGAATAATGTGACCAAAATGTATTTTTATTTTCATATTATAAATAGAATATTTTACAGAAAAATTCAATATTCAAAAACAAATTTTTAACAAGTTGTTTATCATAATATTTAGTATGTATTTCAAATGTGTTCAAAATTTGACTTGTATTTAGGGTATTTAATCAAGCATATTTTCCCCATTTTACATTTAATAATGAATTTATTCAAATTGAGATTTTTGGAATTTTTAATATATCAACGAAAAATAAATCTAATACATTTATAATTTAAGGGCGAACTAAATATATTTTATATTGGCAAGAAACGAAAAATAACCATACTGATTTACCATATTTATGTACCTATTCATTAAGTCTTTGCTATATAGGTACATGTAGTAACAATAATGTTCGAAAATAATATATTTGTATATTATATTCATTTTTGTTATCTGATATATTTTCATATTGGTTCTAAACTTACAAATAGAAACGTGGACAAAAATACTTTAAGAGATCATCATGAAATGCATAATATCATATTATTATGTATAATAGTTGTATAATTTCTAATAACTATTAAGATATAGTATACAATAATGTTTTTCACAAACGATCGAATAAGACTCAATGGTATTAATTGTATTTTAAATTTAAATGTAATGTTATTATAATGTTATGTTCCATAGTTATATTTTGTATTTAAATTAGAGACACTAGTTGTATCTGCGTGTTCTGCGGTGTGACTATATGATCTACCGAAAATAAAAATAGAATAAAACTAACTTCTTATTGGTAAATACTTATTTTGTATGCCATTTGAAAATTAAAATATTATAATGTGTATGATAGTGGTATTGTCTATGAATACCTATTACGTTTATGTACATTTTTATAAACGTTTTACAAAAAAAAAAAAAACCAACAAATATATATTGTACAATATTGTACGAAAATTTCAGCTGTATTTAAAGTGTACGTGCTATTCATAACGTGATTAATACGCGAGCGATATTTTAATTGAATGACATCCAAACCAGCTAACGTCATTGTACATTTACGTAAAAGTAATATAGAACCGAATCGATTCGACGTTAATAAGATTATTACTGCAAATGGTGTTTAAAAATGCATTTGTATACGTACCTATTGTGTATAATATATCTGTGTGTGTGTAAATCATATTATAATACAACACACGAAGCAGATGAAAGTAGTAAACAATTTTATTCTATCACAATTACGTATAAATAATATTATTAAGTAACGGTATTAAATGATGTTGTTTTATATGTTTTTCCCGGCTGGTTTATAATTGTATGTACCAACTCGTGTTTATATTTTTACTTTGTTTATAATTAATATTCGAAGTATATATTTTGTCTGAATAGATATATGAAATAAAAAGAAATCCACACCAAAATATTAGAAAACAATTTGATCGAAAACAAATAACGTGTCATAATTATTATGATTCAAAACATTTTATTGTATTCTTATGATGATGAGATAAAACATGATTGGAACGATTGATAAAAACCTACAGAGATAATTTTTAGTGGAAAATCGTATTTGAATCAAGTGAGACGGTACTTGTATGCCACACACACACACACACACACACACACACACACACACACACGAAATAACGGCATAATTCTGAGTTATATTTCCTCTTTACAGAAATATTATATTGAAATAATTGAGTTTTCTTCAATTTTCATCGAAATTGCCTATATTAAGCCCCTTGAATAGCGTTACTGTTGCGTACGCTTACGCTATAGAGAATAATAATATTATAATTTATAATTTTATTAATTACCTTGTATGAAATGACTTAAAATTATATGGTTGCACATAAAGAGGTGTGAGTTAATATTGCCATCCTTTCTTGAATGAGCACTTAAGATTTTTTTAATGAATTAAAATATATTATATTCCTTACGTAAACGTAAATTGAATATTTTACTTTAGAATTACATTGGCATAACATAATTTAATTTACTCGGTTCAGAGTGAAAATTCCGATAAAATATACTTATTATAGGTAAATATTTTTTTTTCACTCATAAAAATTAATGTATTAATATAAATACTGACACTCATTCCGTTTTCAGTAATATAATAATTCACCCATTCCTATGTAGATGTAGGTACAAAATATAATCATGTTCTTTAATATTTTTACTTGTATTGCTACATGCATTTGGTGTATTTATATTTCATTTTGAGATCATATAAACATAGTTCAAGTTCAGTGTTCGGTTTGAGTTATGTAAAACAAAAAAAAAAAAATTAAATTGGTGAACAAAATAGGGTACATAGTCAATCAGTTATTTAGAATTGAATAGATAATTGGAACGAAATACATGTTTTGAGATTAAATTAATAATATTAACCTACTTTATTACTGTTTAAAGGCTAGGAAATGCATAATATTACTTATTATAGTATCGGATTGTACCAAATATTATACATGTGGATAATAATATAGGTAATATGTTTATATGTGTTATATTATTATAATAATGTACCTTTTATTATGTACATTATTGTAATATTTTTTTTAAATTTAATATACATCCACAGTAATTACGGACGGTGATTGGAAACTTACAGTGGTAAGTTTAAAATTAAAATAGTAGATTACATATTTTTTTATAGTACTTGATAGATATTAGTCATTTTTATGTGTACTTACTATTTAAAAATTTGATTGTTAGGATTGTGATTGAAGATTATTCGAAGGTGAGTGGTGTAGAAGGTTTCCTCTCGTTATTGTTGGAAGTTGAGGCACACAATAAGTATATATTTTTTTGTAAGTTGTACATTAGCGATATTACACATGGGTAGGATTTTTTCTTGACATACCAATAAGGTTTAGTAGATGAGTGATGTGTTTACTATTCCCAGCTGGATGATGATTATTTCTTGTCTTCTATAAAAGTTATTGTAGATGGCTCATGGCATAATTGATCTTTAAGTATGGTTTTTTAATATATTTTTTTAATATACAGATAGGTACGAGAAGCATGGTAAAAGGATATAACTGTAGCGGAGAAGTGAGAGACGACTATAATGAAGCGTTTGAATTATAATAAAATAAAATAGTAGATTTTGTCAAAACTGGGTTAAAAGTCACACTTAAAATTGAAAATCAAAGTATTTTCACTAGGTACTATAGAATTCAACAATAGACAAAAAAGAAAAAATGATAAATTATTGTAAAATCAATATATTCATTCGCTAGTCTAAAATTAATGTTATACATACTAATTTACAATATTTTAATATAATAAAATTATGTACATAATTTTTATAAATTACTATCAATTAATTAAAATCGTTAATTATAAACATAAGAAAAATAGAATTATTACAATTGATATTCGCATTATGAAAGAATTAAATAGTACGTACTATATTAGGTAAAACGAGGAATAAAATTAACTTATATTAATATTAGTAAATGTACCCATAACATTTTCCACATTTTTTGATTGTGAAATGAAACTATACGATTAATTCTGAAAACAATTTAATCTAGAGTGCCTTAAAAAAAAAAAAAAATTAAAAATTAAACAGTGTCAAAAGCTCTATAAAGCATGCATGATATATTTTTTTTTATTATCAAATTTATATTCAATAATATAAAAATATTCTATCTATATTTTATATGTATAAACAATAAAATTCTATTATATTTATTTTAAACAAATTTTTTATAAGATAACAAAAAATGTATTGTCTTTCAATATATAAATACTTATCGTGAATGATTATCAAAAAATAAAATAAAATAAATATAATCAAATAGTTTCTTGTTTAAAAACATATTTTTCTTATGTTACAATGATATAATATTAATGGTAAATTGTATCGGTGACAATTTATTATTGACTAAATAATAAATATTAGTAAACACTTTCCTTAGTTCCTTTTGTGATATTAGAGATAAAAAAAAACAAAAATAAAAATAACATTTGATAAAATAATTATATACAAATTGTTGTTGTAGAAAATAAAAATTACTTGTCATCAATTTGTCAAAATATTTTGCATCTTTACACATTCTTTTATTTTTATTGAGCATTAAACTATTTTATCTACGATTTTTAGCTACTCTTGTGTTTATATTAAGCTTGTTTTGGTTGCGTATATATTAAAAATAAACCATATAACTTTCCAAATTTAACTACACTTTAACCTTGTGGCTTTAATTATCAATCACGTTACAGAATTATCTGATAATAATTGCTATAATTAATCTTAAATGTGTAAATTACGTATTATTTTCTCTTAAATGTTTTTTTCGTGGATAAGTTTAGTCGTAATTAATCAAATCTCAGGAGTACGTATTTCATCGCATGTTTGTCACTTGTGTTTGTTGTCCGAAACAATGATTTGGGATACAAAGAAATACAGTGCTAATAAATAAAATCAAAGTAGACATACATACCTAAATGATGAATGTATCGAATTGGTTGCGTCACAAAATATTATAACTTTGTATTGTTTGACGCGTAGATTATAATAATATATAGGTGTTTGTGTAAAATATGTTCGTAACAATAATAATTTAAAATAATACCTAATATTTTATACATCTCAGAGTTACAATTCAATTAAATTTTCGTCACAGATATTAGGTATCAAATATAAGTTTATATCTGTATATTTTTATATTATTTAATTTTATTCGATTGGAAATAAATATATAGTTTAGACTTAGTACCCACCAAATTAAAAGCATACGGCATCTATCATACGTTTGTGATACGTAAATCCGGAAAAAATATTCTAAATTAACTTAAGAAATTAAAATTTTAATAATACGTATAGTTTGTAAGGTAATATTATGTTCGGCGAGTTCGTATGATGAGGAATCTTCATATACTTATACGTGTTTTATTTTTGCTTTTGATGAGATTATAATTAATCGATAAACTGATCACAGATCGTAATAATACAAAGATATAGACGCATTGCGAAAAATGACGACACTTCCAGCACACCGACTATGGTACCTAGATACATTTCTAGAGACCATCGTCGTGTTATAAATTTACGAACGAATTTGTCATTGTCAAATATTATTACTATAATTCGCATTGACAACAGATATAGCTTATGATTTAATATTGTTACTGTAATAAGGCACTCGATTGAGGAGGAGGAGGAGGAGGAGGAGGTTGTTCCTGACGTAAAATCGGCTTTCATTCTTTTGTACCGATATGACATTCGCAGGAGTTTGGATGTATTTTCAATCACGTCGTGTGTGAAATCGTATAAAATAAACATTGTCACTCTGAAATTGATTTAAGAATGCAGTTCGGCGGCGTGACAGTAACCGCACGAAGGCGGTGACGTCCCGCCGTAAAGATTACGTCAGTATTGTCAATATGACGATTTTAGCGAACAACGTCGCTGTCGGATCGCAGTACATAAATATACGTAATTTACGTATAATGAACCTTGAAATAGTAAGACAAATGTATTAATATATAATATATAGGTGCGCATGTCATTGAGCACATCAGCGGGTATCAAAAATTGACACATACTATTTATACGCGTTTGGCTAACCGATAGGTAGGTAACAGAGGTAATGATTATTATATTTATTTTATAATAACTGCGCAGACGCGTACCTTAAAAATAAGTTTATAACATGCACGAGGTGTTTTGCCCGTTTTTCCGTCGTTGTGGGCGAAATTAGTTTTTACTTTACTTTGAATGTAAAAATATTATTATGAAAACCACGGATAATCGGAACGCGAATTTTGTTCGAGAAATACGTATACAATCGTATACAAATTAATGTTTGCAGAGTTCTCGAGTATAGCATAATATACCTACGTATAGCATCTCGGACCTATCGTTGTAGGCGAGTGATGCGGCGGCAATAACCGTGCGTAGTAACAGTTTCAGAAATTCTACTGAGACTTTTTTATTTCCATAACGATTATTCATTTCGTCGCGCGGAAACGACGTTTTAGAATATTGAAAAAAAAAAATCGTGGTTACACTGAACACAAATAAAATAATATCAATACGTGACATGATTATGTGGATTATATTACACTTAGTACACGGGAGTAAAAACTTTATGTCTGTATAAATAAATCGCGTAACAATAATAATGACAATAATAATAATAATAATAAGAAGAATAAGAATAATTTCAGTATGGACGCGTAGCGTTACTGGTAGACGTACTACATTATGACTTGTTCGCTACAACGGTTCGGTCGGCCGACTAATCGGTTTGGTCGCCCTCGGGGTCGGTGAATGCAGGTCTGCAGGTCCGGTCGGGACTCATCCGCATTCCTTCGGGGCACGATTTTAGCGGTGCCGTGATGATGGATCGGTCGTGAGTGGTCGTCTCCAGCTTCGGTTTCGGCGAAGTCGTCGCGGAAGCGTTTGTCGCCGGCGACGACTGGTACGGAGGAACTCGTCCTTCGGGTCGTTCGTCCGTCGTCGGTTTTGGCGGCGGGCGCTTCTGCGGTTGCTGAGACGGTCGCTGCGGCTGTTTGCCGCCCAGAAGAGTCGGATGCTTCGTCGTCGGTGGTCGCGGCGACCGGGGTTTTCCGTACGTGTAGATTACCGGAAATTTCGGCAACGGCGATTGCGGCAATTTAGTCAGTATCGACGACGGTGCGGAAGCTGCGGTGTTGCCCGGACTCGGTCCGGTCCCGCCACCTACCGCGGCCGCACGGCACAGCGCGATCGCCGCGATCACGGTCGCCACTGCCAACAAGTGGCGAGCGGATCCTGCACTATCCATGGCCGTCGGTCGTGTACTATTTACTACTGTGGTTTTTCGAACCGATTATATACCATACGCAATGGATTTCACGCGCGTGCGCGGGATGAGAAGAGTCGTATCCGTTCGCGAGACCGGTTCGGGTGACACTGTGCTGTGCGTGGTACAGTGGTGTTTGATTTTGCGCTGACAAAAAAAAAAAAAAAATAAAGGTCTTTGTCTTTTCTCCTACTCTTCCAAGCGCAACAACCGTCCGCGTCCCTCCACCCGAAGGCGATTAAATCGTTTCCACTGCAAACGTATGTTGTACCTAACAATATTATATGATCACATTGGTAGCCATTTTATGTATCACGCGGCGTAGTGTATACAGAGCGAGTGCGAACCGTACGCAAAAATTTTAAATTCCAACGCGATAACCGACCGTCGCCGTATGTGGACTATTATTATTAGACACATAGTAAAGTATATTTATTTTATATATTGCAATGTGTATACATTATAGTATAAAGGTATCTAGTGGCGTAATCGGGTAAAATATTAGGGGGGAGCGAGGGCAAATTAATGTATTTATTAAAATTGTAACCTTGACCTAATTTATTGATTGTTTGTACACAAATCTTATAACTCATTTAGAAACAAATCGCAGGTAGGCACCTTTAATAAATCGTCAAAAAACATGAAGTATAAATTCATTGAACAAAGTGATAATTTTGTTTAAAGAAAATAATGCTACGAATGATGATAATTGTGTGATAATAATTCTTGAAATAATATTTTTGAGTTATTTTTGTTACCTAGATAAGACTGTAATGTTGAAAATTCATCAACGTGTTATACAATAGGAAAAACGTAAAATAAATGTACTTTATACAACAATTTTTCTAAGAAAAAAATAATTTCATAAATGTTTGTGAAATGCTAACTGTATTGATTATTTTCGAAGGTTTATACATTTCAGCATAATAATACCTTTGCTTCCTGTAAAAACGTCGAGGTAGCAAATGCTTTCGCCTAAAATTACAACACTTTAGGTAGAATTCGAGGTTATTTATAATATAAGTAATGACCAGTCAATCGCCAGTGACCCATATATTTACATAAATTATATGAAATTTAGGAAACCATCTCCTAAATAGTTCATTTATCTGTTCTTGTTTTTCTTTTCCGTTATATGTAAAAGTTAGGTTTTGACATTTATTCAACGAGCTAGTATCTGCATTATATGCCTATATATCTTATTTTAACATTTCGTACTTCATTTCTCAGCCATTCACAATGCTCAAGCATCATACTGTATTATTCTTAGAATATTTATGTTTTTTTTTTTTTATATCAATATAGTTTCCTGACTTGTGTTCATTTTTTAAAACCAATCATTTTGAATTTATCAAAACTACAGATATATATGAAATATGTAGCGACATAAATTTTTACATTATACACGAAATATTTATTTTTAAGTCAACTTATACATTTATATCTTATTTATAAGTACATAAAAGTCATCAATTTATGTTGTTCTTGGGTGTATTTAACTTTTTTAATTATTTAAGTAACTTTTACGATAGAGTATTATATAAATAATATTATACGTTGGTAATATAAAATAATTAACATTACTCCATTTTACGTTATCATTAACATTGATGTATTATTTTACGTTATGGTCGTAAAGTTGTTTTAACTAATGGTGTATTTTGGTACAACGAAAACTTAACGAGCTCAGTTAGTGCATTAGCAATATTATTTATTTAAATTACTGCTCGTATTGTTGTAATGAAAAAAAAATCTGTGGGGTTTATTGTAAATTTTACATGTCGAATCAGTTACCAAACATTTATAGCGAAAATAATGCATTTGTGTATATAATAAACATATCATGACATGTATTATAGACGTTTAAAGTCAATGTAGAAATATGTATTGTATTCTTGGACATAATATAGTTAACTTTATATTTATATACGCCCAAGTTAAATATTTAAATATATTGTGTTTTTTAGTTAAGAGTAAAACTGTAAACACAGTACGTTTTTCTGTTTTTCTGTTTTTAATTTTTTTTTTTTTTGTATAGTGGTGTTTAATACACTTTTCTAAATGTCACAACGTTGTACTTTTTCATTTTTCGACGTGGTAGGGAAATGGAGTATAAAAACAAATTTTCCGCCTTGTATGTTAATACTAATGATTAATGGTACAAAACATCACATGGGAACCACCTTCCATACCAAATTTAATAATCCCATTTGCGTGGGTTTTTTTCTCTCTCTGCAATTTGAAACTTTACAAATGAAATATTTTAATCTGTGTATAGGTACTCATCATATGCATAACTGGGGCATCGGATCGAAAAAATTATTTCATATAATATTTTTCAGTGATACTCGTATGTTGGTATACGCGTTTAGCAAGGTATTCAACGAAAGTACAATATTATGAACTTGTCAACTATATACGTTTTTATTGTTTTATTTCTGTTCAAGTTATGAAAATTATGTTAGAACATTCTAGTCATTTTCTTTATCAGTAATATATATACAATCAAATGTTTAGCATGCCTTACGCTACTATAATCTAAATTTTTAATTCGTTGCATATAATACAGTATATACAAATACTCGATACCTACATGTTGATATATCACAAGTAATTAATATATTTAGATCCTTTAATATTTATCCATATACTTATATTGTTTTGATTTCGAATAATAACTCTAAATTAATCTCCACTACAAGGTCGTTTTTAAAAATAACAAAAAATACGAAAATGAATAATATACCTGAAAGGCCAAAACATAATATAATGTTTTTTCCATTAAGTTAAGTGCTACCAAGCATTTATTAAAAAAAATTTAAATGTATCCAAAGTAAAAACAATTTAAAAAAATAAGTAATATTATGTCAAATGTATTATTAAAATATATAGATCACATTATTATAGAGTTGGAAATCGTTTTTAAAAATCTTCTCACCTTGGAGCGTAAATGGAATACAACACAATACTATTTTAGGTAGGTTTATACTTTTTTTTTTATTTCACTAGCTAGCCAGCGATAAAAACTATAACATAAGTTATAAATGTATAATTAAAAAGACTAAAAATATATTAGTTGATTTTAAGATAATCAAAAACATACACACACACACCAATATATATATATATATATATTATAGAAATAAATCTACTGTGTCACAGATAATCTGAGTGCGTGGTTAACTCTATACCAAATTTCGCTAGTGGATTGTTTCCACGTCTATGAATCCACGAGTAATGACGACAGCTATTTCCGGTCTTATCGGCGCGCTTGTCCAGATTGAGTGCACCGCTGCCGTCTGTATCCGGTTTGGGTCCGTCAGAAGTGTTTTGTAGCTTGGACGATGTACTGCAGGGTTAACGTTGAATCAGGTATACTATTGGCATTCACAACCTCATAGTGAGTTAGTAAACATTTATTTTATCCTTTTTCGAGAGTCGAGATCAACAGAATATATAGCCTAATATCGTCTAGAAAATTCAGAAGAGTGTTGCTGTAAAAACACTCATATGATGTCTCCCCATTATATTTTTACAAATTGTTCGTTCTTTTAACAATTTTGCTACCAGTTGAAATTTAATAAAAATAGATAAATTATTCGTGACAGAAATAATACAGAAGTTTAAAAATGTTATTTAACTGTTAAAGTCATTGTTTTATATAAATCCGTAAGTGCAAATAAGTGTGCACCACGCTTATTTAAAGAATATATTATAAAAATAATACATTAATTCAATTATTATTTTTTTACCAAAAATATTTGGATGTTTTATATAAATACTGAATGAGTAACTTCATTAAAAATATATAGTATAATAGTGTAGTCTATTATGTCTGTCGTATTAAAAAGTGATTTGTTTGATAGGAACACTATTTACATTTTTATCCTTTAATATTGTTTGAAAAATTATTAACCATAGTTATGTACTTTCGATAACATTATTCAATCAGACATTAGTCATCAAAAAATGTTTAATCATAAAATATTTTCCAATGACTTCATATTTTCGACCCCCCCCCAAATTTTAAATAGCTATTCACAATCCAATCATTTTTCATATTTTTGCAAAAGTAATTTTCTCCAGAAACGAAATTAAAAATTTGATTGTCTATACAAAAATCAAAAGTTTGTAGTTATTTGACTCACAAATACAAGAGTAAAAATAATGGATTATTTTATAAATAATAATATATTATTGTTATGCACATAGCTTTTTTATTTTCCATTTCATCGAAATAATTTTCTAGAATAATTGGTGCATTAGAAATATTATGTTATTTTCAATTATATAGATTTATTTTATGTTTTTTTCGCTAATATTATATCAATTAAGCAATATGGAGTCTAAAAATAAATAATTAGTAATTGTATTTTTTAATATAAATTTTGTATATCCGTATGATTCAGTGTAATAGTACCAATAAATAACATATTCGTTAGGGTTATGGAATAGGTTTTACACAATATATCTATTGGGTTCTATGACATACTGGTAATTATTTTATATATTTTTATTTGATCTAGAAATATACCAGGTTTTGAATAAAAACACTATGAAACTTGTAAACTACACATTAAATTGTACCTGTCTGTAACACTAAATACAATATCATAAACAGTACAATTATATTTAATATGATGTTTTTAAAGGTAAAGCTATTAAAATATTTAATGTGTACAAAATAATTGGAATAATTTAATAAATTGATTAGTATATAAATTATTAGTCCCTAAAAATTTGAATAAAACAACAAATCTTATTATTTTTTTTTTTATTATCATTGTTGATGTAATTAAGCCTGTTATACGTATATTATAATAATATGGTAATATAATATTTACATATTTACAGGTTACAGGCGATGTACATTTACTGCTAATATTAATCACATTCATCGACGGTTGACTTTGATGAATATATTATTCCTCGCATACATAAATAATTATCTAAGAGAAAACAAAAGAAGTGGCCTCAATAACTACTGCGAATAAATTAATTTATTTGAACAAATTTGAAAGGTGAATATTTTCTTGCAACTTCTAATATCATAAAATAGAATTATTTTTACAATTTTTTTTTTTTTAAAACAGCAATTACAATAATTATATACATACTTAGAAAATAGCTTTAAATAAACTATTTAAAAAAAAAAATAATAATAAATACTAACATTACTTACATAAACAAAGGCACTACTAAATATACTTAATTTTAAGTAATATATTATAATAATTATTATGCAGCTACCTAAAAAACGTTATAAATACACATTTATTTATATTAAAATATTTATTATTACTCATGAATTTTGATAAGAATGGTATTAATTATCAAGTATTTTTTAAACATATGGTATATTTATATAACAATATTAATTTTGATTAATTGATACATCAAAATTGAAAAGTTAATTCTAAAATGGTTTTCATATTTTTTGTGTAATTTAAAGAAATGAAATAATGATATTGTTAGTATGACAATGGAAAGTTGCTGTGTATTGTTGTGAACAATTTTAATATTATTTTTTAAAAATGTATCAAAGCTGAAAGCTTTAATTTTTTTTAGGTTTTCTCGTTTGTGCTTTTACTGTTATAGTGTTTATATTATATATATACAGACATCGCTTATACACGGGGTAACAATGTAACGTTTATAAAATTAAATTATAAAAATAATTATTATACAAATTTGTTACAGAAATGTATTATAAAAATATAATGTATACATTATCATTTTAAAATATTTTGCGTCGTCACAATACTGCACAACAGAAATTATCGAAATTAACGCATTATTGAAGCGTTGGTTTTTGGCAACTAAATACGCGTGTAATATTATTAAAATATCCTTTCAGGTATGCATTGCTGTCAAAAACATGTGCGTTTAAAATGATATATCTGAATGGTTAAAGTCACAATTTCAATTCAAAAGATGCGTTGGTGGTCTTTTGTTAAAGGTCCTTTTAGAAAATCAAATCGAATACAACCACAGTGATAAATGTACACATACACAGTATACATGCGTATGTATGTATATATTTTTATTGCTCATTGAATTGAAGACTTGTACGACGATATCTCGTGACGTATTCACTATAGGCGTCTTGTCTGTACATATATACCTTCTTTACAAAGTCACACGAAGCCCATTTTGAAAGTTGCAAACTGATAATATCTTGCCAAAACAGTTTCGGTCTGGTTTTTGTTTTATTCTCCCCTATTTTGGCAGTCGTCAGCCCCGATCAATATTTATCGAGTTCCCAGACCACCATGCCAGAGGAACTACAATTAGGTATATAAATAATAATATGTAAGTATATATAAATTCATGAAAATATTCTAATCGTCGACGTGTTATTGAGTTCTTTCGACCGTACACATAATCACATTTCCTAGTATCATTCACGTATGATGTTTGTAATGCAATTTATATATAGTTTTTAATTATTTTCCATTGATCTGTTCAAAAACTCAGATAATATTTCTCGGACAACCACTAAAGCTTGTTTGCCTGAAATAAAAAAAAAAATAAATAAAAAATGGGTTCTGCTCTGCTATACATTATTTACTACTACGGGTATGTAAAATTCGAATTCAATAATATAATATAATTGTATACGAAAATTGATTTTGAACGGAGACAGTTTGTCAGCCTATGTTACTAAGTATATTTCGTGATAAGTTACTCGATATAGTTATAAAAGTAATTTATTTTACTTTTAATATAACTGTAAGTTGATAAAATTGTTTATGTATAAAAAAATTGGGCTTATATGTTTTTAAAATATTTTTTTATAGAAGAACAACTTATGCAGAATCTTGAATTAAACTAATGAGAATTTTGACCTAGTGAATAATTTTTAATCAACAATTATATAGAAGAAAATTTTTCATGCCTTTAAATAATATAAATAACTCAAAAAATAGTCGAAATATTTTAAAAGTCGAATTAGATAATTCAAATATAAATATTTGGTGAACATTTCAAGTATCTACAGTTTTATTATTTTTTTATTTTTTGGGAATGCAACAATCCAATTTGTTACGAGAATCAAAATATTAATTATAAAAAAAAAAAAAAAAAAAAAAAATAGTATACATCATTGTAAAATTAATACATGTTTTGGTCCGCTCAGAATTTAAAATGGAATTCGCGGGTAAAAAAAATGACTAAAAAAACAATTAAGTTGTTATAAGTAAACTGATAAACTGAAAACTGAAAAAACTGATATTCGTATACCTATCGTTCATATTTAATTGGAAATTTTTTTTTTTAGTCTTATATTTTAGACTTAATAGTTTAAATTTAGTTATATACTACCTATCTTCTATCATAGAGTATTAAACGTGATAAAGAGTAAAACATAATTTCGTTATAACCAAAACAATTTTTATTATTGGTATATATTACTAAATGCAATATACATATTATTATGTAATGATATTGATATCTTAGAAATATAGGTAGCGTAAATTAATTATTCACAAGTCACTTGCTCGTAAAATATTTTCAATGTACATTTCAGAAGATAATGAAATCAAAAATGCACTATAAAGTCTATAAGTACTCGAAAGTAACTTTGAGTGTATTTTCAGTACTTAGGCGAAACACCTAATTGTAATTCAATTTAGTGAAAAGTTTATGTATTCCCCTCTGAGTAGATTCCTACTCTGTTAAACAAACATTAAAAGTGAAAAGTGACAAAGCACTATTAAGTAGTTTTTCGTAAATACTATAAGATTTGATATCGTTATACATACGTATATGTGCGCGTATGTGTTAAAAGCTTAAAGTTAGCCATTAAAATGTGAATAATTAATATATCTCGACTGGTTTCTTGGCTTTAACGGACGAAAGGAAGTCATTTTCGTTGTACTTAGAGTTCTCATTTTATATTGCTATTCATGTGGATCAATTGAACGTATATTGGCAGGGGAGGGTGTATTAAAATGTTCGTAAAACTGCAATGTGAAAATTATTTTTAAATGCGGATAGCAGCAGTTGATTACCGTCAAATGCTAATCGAATGCTATATATACTCGTAATTATTTTGCTCTAAATTTGAATTATTCATAAATATTATAATAGAAGATGTGCGGTTTATATGGTGTTTGTTATCTCCACCAAAAAAAAAAAAAAAACACATACTCACGCCCGAGAGCGAATTTTCAAGAAGGATTTATCGCGCGAACCGTTCTAGGTCGGCGGTGGGATCAGATCATGGATTTATTCCCTAAGAGATGCAGACAGCGGCCCGAGCGTACACGGCGTGCAGGCCGACGGGGTGTTGTGAAGGAAAAATTAATGCGAACGGACGTGCTCTGGCGACGGGTTTTTTCTCCGGTCTTTTATGCGCATATTACGCGGTCCCATAATTCATTGGCAACGTTTACGAATCGCATAAACGACGTGCAAATAATAAACTACGGAAAAATACCGTCCATACAGGGTGTGTCTCGTGTAAAAAAACAAAAAAATAAAAATAAAACACGTAAAAAGGTCGGTTGACGGAAAAAAAAAAAACGAAAACCACGGTTCGTATATTATAATATGCGCGCTAAATACTTTTATAATATGCACACATTCAGAGGCGTTGTGTATGCACACTACGGTCGTTTAAAACTCAATATAAATAAGCGTTACACCAGAGCTCCCGTCGCGTCGGCGGACGTGTTTTTCGAGCAGCCGAAATAAAACGGGAAATAATAAAATAAAATTACAAAAATGTTTATTCAACCGAGATTATTTCATTAAACTATTTTTTATTTTTATTTTTATTTAAAAATCATGTTTACCCAAAACGTTCCTCTCTACATCGCTATATTATATCGGAACATCATCCATTATCGTCGAATGCCGCGCACGTGGCTTATACGTCATGTAAATTATTTAAATTTTTTTCGAGAACCTACTTGTACGCGCGTACAATGCGTGCCTAATAATATAATAATTATAATTTTTGGTTAAGTTGAAGATTTATCATTGTGCGTTCAGCTTTTATTAATACACTGCAGAGATACTTTGAAAATCGCTTAATATTATTTATAGCCAAAACACCGGTGGCTAGACTAAATTAAGATTATTTTTTTTTCAACTTTCAGAAAAATTGGGTCGTGCGTTAAATTTATAATATTAATTTTCACAGACACTCTAATATTTTATTGACTGATAGATTTTAAATTTTACCCGTTTGAAAATACAGGGCAAAAATACATTTTTTTTTTGACAAGTTACGATATAAAATATTATAACGATATTCAATCATCTGAGATTTTGGTCAATTACTTATTCTTACACAGAAGTCCCATTACCGTTCTATGTTTTGCAAATGTTCTTTAACTTTGTTTACATTATTATATGTGTGTTGCTTATACTATAAAACTAGATTAATATATAGTTTTAAGTTTATATATTAAACTTTATACCAAACAATTATAGTAAATTTATTTTATTTGTTTTGCGTTCTGGTGTTTTTCGGGGCTAAAGATTATTTTGCTTACAGTTTGTAAGTTTAGAAAAACGTGTTAATACTAGAAAATAACGTATTCGACTAAAAATAATGAAAGATATAGTCATGTTATACAACTTTTTAAGGAGTCGTCTAATTCTAGATCAACGGTATTCAACCTTTTACGAACCTCTATCCCTTTTTTTTTTTGTAAGACGATCTCTTCAAAAAATTAATATTATATCGTTTAAATTCGAGACAATATCAAAGTCGATTTGCACTACACCCGCTGTGCGGTTAAATCTCGTGTGTTTAATTCGCGAGTACCAACAATTCGGTAAAACGTGTAATCTAAAAGTTGAATATATGACCAGATTAGTGCGATCTCGGTCTTAAACTTTATTCGACTTGTTCATACTTTGTCGGCGAAACGGTTTGTACTACGACAGTCGGAACAAGTTTCGAGTGATAATATCGTTCGCGATAAGACGCGCAAATAGGGATTTAGAATAACAACCTAAATGCGAAATAGTCGAGATTTGACGATTTCTTCAGAGATTACACGCACGGTAGTCGTGTCGTCGCCGTCATAGTATAATATGTACGTTAACGTGTGCGAGCGTGAAATCTTACAAACTCGCGGCATATGCGTAACCGCATGAAGACGTTTAAACTTAACATGAAGTCCCCGAGGTGTCTGAACTGTCGCGAGCTGACAGTTGTAAGATTGTTTGTGCGAATGCGACCGCGGTGTGACCGTACAGGTACGACGACGATAATTATTGCGAGATTACATTTATGGCGGCACACTCGAAGTCTCAAACGACTCGCTTAATAGTCGTGCGAGTTGAACTTCAGACACGTTATTATCTCAGCGCTTTGCAGCCAAAGCTAGTACAAGCGTATTATACAGCACGGGGTCTACGACAACCCGCAGGTTATTGTACTATTATAATATACCTACTATGTACGGCCCCGCTAATCTGAAACGTATCGCCACTCTATAGCGGAGACAAAAGCAGCACTCGAAAATTATTACAAAAAATTTTCAAATGTTTTTGCTTTTGGTGTAAAAAAAATATAATGATAAAAATAAAGAAACGGCACTATTTTTTGTAGGTACTCTATTTTTTTTTTCGCAAACAATGTTGTAATTATTCTAAAAGTCTCACGTGACAAAAGTTCTTTTGTTTAAATATACGCTTAACCCTTTGCGCGGAGCTCAACGAACGATTTCTGCGGGTCGCGCGCGCGTATAGCGAACATATTTTCGTTCCGAAAACACACACTCACATAATATATAGTATATAGTGATGCGAAACAATAACGCGTTTTCCATTTGGCATATTGAACGATGCGAATTCAGAAAAAAAAAAGGCGTATTTAAATTATGGTTTATCGCTAAAAAACCACAACAACAGCCCACCAGTGTACACCCGTATACATTATATTATAATCACGTCGTTTTAGTACAATCGTTTCAACCAAATCGTTCGTACACCTCGGCCGTCTGTGTCCACATTTACGTAAGCATTTACGCGTCGACGACTGTAATATCGGTGCGGTAATTCGACGAAATCGCACTGATTCGACATCGCAGTAAAAACTATTTATAAAAAACGTAATAAAGATGCGACTTGCAGGTTTATCGACGTCTATGACGCACGCGCGCATGTCGTGAAATCTTGGGAAGACCGAAGGCGTGCACTTGGCCAAATTAAAATGGAAAAAATATCAAATCGGAATTTTTCTCCGGTCCCCATAATTCTACGCGAACCTCGATTTATATCGTTTTTTATTTTTGTTCTGAAAAGTTTTAAGAGTTTGGCTTAGATCCCCCGATAGTCGGACACAGTGTTGAAATCGCGGGAGTACGAGTATTATAAATTATAACGTACCTGTTTGTACTTGTAAAAACAACTAAATACGAGTACGTCATAACACACAATATATTTTTCGATACATGCATTTTAAAACAATAATATTTAGATAATATATCAATTATACATATTATAATAGTCTATTACAGAAGTCTTTGAAAATTTATTACGGTTGGTTGTCTAGGTTCAGAAATGCACACTAACATAAAGCATTTTTGATAATGCGAGTCATAAAATGTTGATGGAATGATATGAATGAAAACATTACACCGAACACGTTTTGAAGATTACGAAGTAAATACTATTTGCAATAATAAACTGTCTGCTTTTCGTAATTGGTCCGATTAATAATAAATTAAGAAGACATTAAAACATAATTTTTAACAATCTCCTGCTCTCTCTCTCTCGATTTTTAAATGTCATTTTAAGCAAATATAAAATACTTCACGTCAGCGTGACAACAATACACGTCAATTATATGTGATTATTTAAATAATAAATAAACTGCTTATTATTTCAAAAAGTATAGGGAAGTTTTTAAAATATTTTTTTTTAATATAATTCAAGTAAACGATAAAAATACTAGAAAATTGAAAATTTTCAAAAGAATTTTCTGTAAATTTTAATAACGTCAGATTATGATGAAAAAAAATAATATTTCTTGAGATAATGAGTATTTACTGCCGATAGATTCATTCATTATATTAAACACTCGATTTGTCATACGCAGACGGATATTCCTTGACGCACAATGATGTATTTATATCCGTTTAGTTGCGTAATGATTCGATAAACCCATCAATGAGTCGAACAATCGTTGTGAGTAGAACCTATTATGATTTACTGTGTATTGTCTTTGTATAATACATATTTGCATTGCCCGTGATAAATTAGTAAATATTACGTCTCAGACCTGGCGGTGGATCTTGAGCTATACAGTATTTGTTTCGGGTGGGGAGAAGGCCACTGCACGCGCACAATCTTATATCTGATGTATTTGTTTGGTACATTGCTCGAAGGTGAGTCGTGATCATGAAAGACTTTAATCCCTTATTTATTTATTACATTATTAATATGAACTTTAATATAATACAATAACGACTTTTAAATTATATTAGTATGTTAATAAGTAGGTATATCAGAATTACTATGGTATAATGACAATGAATAAGGCATAATTTTTTATTCTATGTACTTATTACTGAGACTACTATTAATTAATGATCAAACCAATACAATAGACGAAATTGTAGTTATGTCCCATTTGTCCTTACCAATGTATAATATATACATTGTGACCTAAGACCCTAAGGAGATTATGATTTACGATAACTTAAATACATGTAGATACATATGTATTATATGGTATTCCAAATTAATACGTGTAGGTCATAAGCATATGAGTCATGATAATACTAACAATTTTAAATCACCAAAAATAACAAGACAATGCAAAAATAAAAATCATAGAAATAATTTTACATACCTCATGTTTGTTTTGTATCATTTTTTTTTTTATATAATTTTTAAATAAACTATTTTTTGAAATTTTCTCGTGGCATTTTATTTACTAATACATTATTTTTATTATAAAATATCATTATTTATATTTATTTTATGAATGCATGCTAAGTAGTTATAAATATTACAGATCTTGAACGGAATGATCGCTTTTCTTAGCATAGATTGGTGTTTTGTTGATTTTCCTTTTTTTTTGTTCATAAACAATTTTATCGGTATAATTCGTTGTCAAAAAACCGTGCGCTGTAATTGAGCATAAAAAAAAATTCAAAAAATAAACGTTATATATATCATTATGTGCGTATATCTCCAAACAACCGATGACGTTTTGAAAAGATAATATAATATAGCGCGCGTCAATTGGTATTTCATGTTTGTGTCTTGACGCATTTCCGCACTTTGAAAAATAAATGTTCTATAGTAATTGACGAAGTCTTCGTCTAGTGATGATTTTTTATGAAAAGTTGCTGATTTTATGTTCCTGTATGATTTATTAAATGGTAATATAGATTTCTTTGGATGGCTTGCAATGGTTAGATTTAATTTTAATAACCATTGTACAAGATAAAAAAGCTATTTTACGGTCCATTTTATTATAATTACTATATTTTCGCTAAAATTTTTCCTAGAATTCTTTTTTTAGCTAAAAAAAATGTTAATCACTCTAATTTTTTTTTATGTTAAGTTAAATTTCCAAACACAATGTCTCTACAATATTAAGTCCGTCTAGTTTTTAATAGTTATTGATTATTTATTGTTATTTTTTTACATTTTGAATTGTTGTACATTTAAATGTATTATTGTATAATGTTTGTTCGTTTATTGTTATATGATATGTAGTAATAAAAATCATTTCTTCTTTGACTATGAATTGTTTTATAACCGTAACAATATATATTACGAAATACGTATCATATAAGCATCTAATAGATCTGTATTAGTACCTTTATATTGTCTAAAATACGTGTACGATGCATGGTATGTAATTCCAAAGTGTGTAATGTATTACTTAGTAGTTTCATTTAGCAATTTCGTGTTATGTTCCTGTCGGTCTATCACGTTGCCCGTCACATTTGATCGTTTTTAGCGGTCACGCTTGTACTTATATGATATACGCTTATCGTGCGAAATTTTCAAAATCCATTATTTATTACCATTAATTTAACGTGATGGTTATTAATAACCAGCTGTGTTATAATCTGTAAGGACCGATGCAATTCACTCGACCAGATAAATTATCGCTGTTAATTTGGTGTCGGAGATGCGTCTTCCCCCACTACCGTTATTGAGTCTTCGAATAAAATCGGTTTTTCGCACGCAATACTTTCGGCCAAACTGCCGGAGAGAGTTGAATACAACGGTTCGTGCTGCAGGCTTTCTATTCCGCAGTAACCCGGAAGTTTAGCCAAAGTCCAAAATCAGTGAAACATTATTATACCGCATACCTAGCAATTATAGTCATTTACCGTGTTAATAATAATTTATGGTATACAAATTTGTATAATGTATTCGGGCGCGCAAACAGTAGAGGTATTTAAAATGATTTATTTTTCAAGATTTCTCAGCGGAGACTATGAGATACAAAGGTTATTTTGAAATTGTATTACTAGCAATATTTTCTTCAACTATTCTAAGTTACAATATGATTATTATCTATGGTTAACCCATGTTCGCATGAGTTATATGATGCATAAAAATGATAATTTATGCTACTCTCTTAGTATGTTGACATTGATATAATGATGTAACAAAAAAAAAAAAAAAAATTGTTAATTTTACATTTAACAATGTAGATATTGTTAAATTGTAAAAACAAATACATATTAAGGCGAATAAATAATACAACATATATTATCTAATTTAAGACATTGTATTTTATGAATTTGTAAATTGGTCCAAAATCAATTTTTATTTTGTTAGAAAGACAAGAATTTTGCCAAACATGTTATTATAAAATAATTAATATTATTTTGAATAGTAAAATAAATAGAAGAAATCACGTTTTCTAAATATTTTAAAATGTGACGCCGATAGAAAATTCAAAATAATAAATAAACCGTGTCAGTCTTAATTAAAATATAACGTAACGTATAATATATGTGCATTTTATTTCTTGTTTGAATGCGTATTTTAATACCAAAACGTGCCAACTGTAAAACGCAATTAAATGTTGATGTAAACGCAAAGTAATTGCAGTCACCACAGACACGTAAACCTTATACTAGCTACTCTAAATAATATACTTACATAATATAAGAACTATTATAAATGTAGTGATATTAAAATCAAATAAAATAATGTTTACAGTTAACTAATGCTCATTCAAATAATATTAAAAAAAAAAAATTATGAATATTTGAATACTTATTTTTTATGGTATGATGACGATCATGATAAAAACTCTATGAAAAGTTATTCATTTGCAAATAATATCAAAAAGTATGTTTTAAAAAGTGATTTATTTGTCATAATTATTATATTCAAGTACCTGATTTAATTATTGTTCACGCCATTGTATATTATATAAGTAAAATTATAGTAGTCTAAGCTTATATTTTTTAAGCAAATTTTTTATTAATTTTTAGTCTAAATTTAAATCAGTACAATTGCATTATTAAATGGCATCATTGTTAACTTCTATTGATTGAAATTACTTTCTATTCAATATCGTAGTTCTGCCGACATAAAAGAGCAAATTGCGGCATTTGTGTCCATTGCTCCAGAGTATTATAGTCAATCAATTAACGAGGAAATATTGACCTATATTATGCTATATAGTATAATGTATATTCATACATATGTTACATATTATATACATTATATTCACTAAGCAAGTTCGTTCTTATTTTTTTCGTTTATAGTGAATTTATTAAAATGTTCATTTTCAAAGTTTTTAAGTACCTATTCTTAATGATTATATTTTTAAATACTTAGACTTTTATGCAATTGAAGAAGTATCGTGTGGCATAACCATTTTTTTTTTTTAATGGTAACTATATTTTTTTATACATTTTAAAGCGGATGACTTTTAATTTTGTTTTATTCAAATTGAAATTTTAAGGAATAATTTTTGTGTTATTCTAAGAACTAAGGATAATAAGTTATTATTAATAACTAATAAGTTTGGGAGATAAAGGGTCTACGAAAATTTGAAAGTTTTATAGTAATTATTACTTATTAATATCAATATTAAATTAAAATAAATAAATAAAATCTAAAACATACACACTTTGTTGTTAAAACAATACATTTATGGCTCTGTATAGAAACTACAAACAAAAAATTACAAAATACATTAATATTCCTTAATATTGCAAGTTTTAGCTTCTGTAACTAGCATATGAGTACACGTACAATAATTTAAAGTTTTCAGTGGTAAATTATTATATTATGTAGTATAATATTATGAATATACAAAAAATTCATGACAGTATAATAATAATATTATGTCATGTTAACATTTTGAACGGCGCTTTGTATAGGCAATTTAGGGGCATTCGCATGTTGAATGCAAATCACTTGTATCATTTTGTGTTTGAAATGGCAAGTGATCTATGTATATAAATATTTTATGAAGTAAATAAATAATATTATTATAGGTGTGGTACTATATAGTATTATTTTAAAACTAATTTTGTTTTTCGGATTATATCAATCTGTTACAGAATCCCAACCATTGACTGCATAGAGTTGTATATTTATTAATAACTTACATTAAATTGTATTTACTTAGGGATTTAAATATAATACATTTTAAGAAATAGATCTATATCAGTTATGTATAGATTTTTTTAACCATTCTACTCGTACAAATAAAATATTTTTAATTTTCACTTACTCTGCAGTAGATATCATACTTGACAAATAATGGCGACTTATCCCTCATTAGTTACTAGTACCACTGTACGAATCTTAAAAAACTTTAGCTTACTTCATAATATGTTTAAATTTTCTTATGTTGATGAAAAAGCTTTTTTATTCACTTTATCAATATTTTTTTTTTTAAAAAAAAACTTATTTAATTTTTGAAATCCTATTAGGTCGTATTATATCATATAAAATATGTATGAAATCACGATGTCAAACAAATTTTTTTTTACGTTATTTTCGCCATTCAGAAAGTACATTGCAATAAGTCTCAACTTTGTATTAATTATTTCATTTTATACATCGAAAAGCCGGCTATATTGGATTAAACCGTTATTGCATAGTAATCTCAAGTACCTTTGAAATTAATAACATAGCCCGTGATGAGTTAAATAAATCCCAAAGGGGAAAGACGCAATAAGGCGGTCGGTATATATATACATAAAAATTCTAACGAGTCCGTCTTTATATATATATATATTTGTACACGTGTACTTACGTTTGAAAATCAGAAAAAAGCAAAAAGTTTCGAAAGCTTTAAAATTACAGTACGTTGAATACTCGAATCAGATTTTTGATAGGTATGAAAAGCCAAAACTTATTTTTATCATATTATAATATTATATAGAAAAAGTAAAAAAAAAAATTGATTTATGTTATAATATGTTCTACAACATAATCTAATAATTATAAAAGGTTAGTTTACCGAAAATATAAAAATATATTTTATTTGGAAAATAGTGCTGCAATAAAGATTCAGTACTTTTACCTGCCAAAAACCTTTACAATTTACCTTACCACTTTTTAGCCTAAAGCGTGCTTTGTTAATTATATTCAACTAAATCTGTAACACTATTTTTGAAAGAGTAATATTAATATAATATTATAAAATATTTATACACTATGTACATATAAACAAGTTAATTTTGATTAAATATGATCAATATACAAAAAACACAACAGAAAATATAATTAAGTTAAACTTACTATACGGATGATACTTACCATTTATAGGTTTTGCGTGTACGTAAACCTCCGTTGTGACTAAAACTACAAACAAAAAAATAACTACTAACTGAGTATCATCGTTCAGCGTTTCTTGTTAAAACCACACTGATTATTACGTTTGAATCGCATGTGTTTGACCTATATAATACAATATACTGATCGTCCTCGGGCAATATTGAATAACTCAATACATTTCATAAGATATAAAACATGACCCTATTCCGTTTATAGTTTTAATATTATGTGTTGATTCGACACGAATCGTTTTGAAGTTACTATTAAGAACGTCGCTACACAAATGTCGACCTTCAGTGATGAAATTGCTTTATGAAAATATGATACAATAACAACTTAATGAATAAAACGATGAGTATAGAGTGTTTAATTAAAATACGATATGGAAGTGTATTATATAAGGTTAAATTCGGTGAAGTAATCGTATGCAGACTCGTGTAATATGTATTTTATCAAAATTGAAAATGTTACCTATGCTATAAAAAGTTACCATGTATTCTTTGTTCATAAATTCGATCATTATAAACGTAAGTAACAAATACCAAAGAATAATATAATAAAATACGTTTATATAGATCATTTTTAATGACGTTTACTATGTACGTATTTTCAATCAAGTAGGTAAGCAAAAAATTAATATTTGAACTATAATTTTTCTATAATTTACATCACTCATACAAGTTCGTTATAAAGAAATGTATCCAGTTGAGATGGCATGTACTTAAACACTCATATATCATATTATATTTACACTTTGGTCGAACTTTAATATAATTATAGTGAAACACTAAAATAGTTCTACAGTAATAATAATATGTATTCTCTATGGGGGGACGTTTTGTTCTTAAACTATAATAAATATCCATTTATGTAATTTTATACGAGGAATGTCTTTCCAATTGGAATAGTAAAAAATTCATAAGCCCGAAACCGACCTTTTAATTATTGTGAAATTCTTTAATTATGATTTATCCAGAGGCTTAAATATTCAATGCCGAAACCTAATACAACGCGTATATTCAAAAGACCATCGCTTTATTATTGTGGTTTGAAAATATATTGATTATATACCTTCTATACTTATATACATTTTAGATTAAACTTCGTTCGTCCGTATTTTATTCATTAATTATTTTATTCTAAATAGGTGCGATAAACCGAAAAGTCTTAACCATATAAAAAAAAATCGACTGTGCAAAACATTACATTTGAATTCCATTAGATAAAATCCCTTTTTTTATCTAAAAGTATTTTTTTCATTTGATAAAATATAGTACATTTGTAAATCAAACATAATGGTCAAAACTACTGTGCTTAAGTTGATTGATTTTAAAGCATATTGAATTGAATATTAAATAGCAAACAAAATGTAAATACGTAATTTATTATTACAGGTTACACTTTACATGTGCATAAATATTATACTTTATAAAAAAATTATAGGCACTTTAAATCTATGTTACTAGCTGCTGATAAAAATAAAAATAGCTACTTTTGTAGTTTATGTGAAGAACAACTGTTTTGTATGTATTGTGTTGTATAGAATTTCGTCGGTTATTTTCTCAATGTAATTTCTCAAGAAATATTATAAAGTATAATAAATTATGGTTTCTTCGTTAATAAAAGCCAAATAAAAACTATTTTATTATTATAGCAGTTAAAACTAATGCTGAAAATTTATATATAAACGTAAAATGGTAGACAATCGAAATAGGCTAAATCAATCTTATAAATATTTTTTTTAAATAATTTATGAAAATTAAATATGTATTCATTAATATTTTTTACATATGAAAACCAAAAAAATAACTAACAGAATATTATCTACAAAATAAACTCTCAAAGTTTATATTTTTACTAAATGATCTAATTAACTAGATACTTTTGTAAATTCTCATTCTGTATTCACAATTAAATCTAAGAAAACAAATCCAATTTTGCTGTAGTTTTGTCGTGTTTTTTTTTATCAAGTTTTAAGTTTCTGATGGTCTTAAATCAGATTATAATAAATAAGAACATAAAGTTTGCTTACATTTTTGATGTTGACATAATTTTATATTAGTTTTCTTAGTAAACATGTTTAGGTACTTATATTACGAGATGTTTGTATAAAAAAATAAAACGAATTTGGTAATTAATTTAACTGATTTTAACAGTATGATGAGCCAGTAAACCTTGCAGTAGATCAAACATTGAAGAAATATATTTCATATTTTATTTTAAGTCAGTCACTTCAAAACTCCTTTGATGCATTTTTTATTATTATATTCAATATTCATTACCGAATTTTTTAGACATGCCTTGTAAAAAATATATTATACAATACACATAAATATTATAATATTCTTACAGTTGCGTAGACTGTAGATTACAATAAAATAAAAGTTATCAAAGTAGTTATCGTTATAAAATATTTAGTTAATAACTGTCGGTGTATTCTATTCACTGGACGTTAAAACAATAATATTGAATACTATATTGTATGTATGTATGTTGCGGTAAATTATGTTATATCGGAAAATAACGATATTTGTTGGTTTTTAACTTAGTTTATCTATGAATGTGAGAATTATCGTTGTTTTCTAGTGAATAACGTTAATAACCACATGAAATCAAAAATGTTGGTTATAATTTAGAAAATAGATTTTCAACGTTCAATATTTAGGTGGCTGCTGAATCAATCGCGATACTAAGTTGGTAAACTAATATAAAACTTCAGTCACCGATTCAACATAACTACATTTTATAATATGATGATTGGGCCAAAATTGGTGGATATTACATTTGAAAATATCATACTTAACGAAAACTTAGACGCAGTGAAACTTACAAACTTAACGAAGTCTCGTGAAGAAAAAAATCGTATTATAGAGGAATTCGTCAAATAAAAGTAACGCACGATCAGCAACGAAGGTGATTGTTCTCAAAAATAATTCGTTAATTAGAAAATTTTGTTAAATGGAAGTTCATTATAAGAATGTTTCACTGTACATACCTAACTAGTTTGAAATGACTATTATCGTATACGCTATTCGTAAAACTTTAAACGAAAAATTGAAAATATCCTTATGAACAAACGGAATGATAATAACTTTGTTTTGTCTACTATAGTGATTTTATTGAACTGCTTATAAATTCAATGATTTGTTCAAAAAGTAACCAGTATTAGTTCTGTTGCAGGAACTCAAGAGGTACCAGAGCTGCCATTCGAAGGCTGGTTGCAACAATAAACGTTGTGTCTGTCGCGGAGCTGAAAAGTAGTGTAACAGTAAATTTCACGCAGTGGAACTTGTAAAAATAAATAAATAATAATATTAACGCATTGTTTCTGTTTTTCGAAATAAGTACCGATCATTTTTAAAATTTTCAAATTTGAGTTTTACTTGCATATCTAGACTTAAACAATAATTATACGCATATTTGGCCAATGACATGATTATGCGTTTATAACGATAATTACCTTGGTATTTTGTAAAAAACTTAAATAATCGTAGAATAACGTTAATTTTCGTTTAAAATTATTTACCGTAAGATATACATACGCGTTTTCATTTGCAAACAACAATAACCAAGAGCCAATACGATGTAATATTATTACGCATCGCGGTAGGTACTCGGGGAAGCGTATATTATTATATTATAGCTGATATATATATTTTATATTTTCCGGAACAAATCGTTGTCGGTGCTAAAAATAAAAATAAGAAGGAAAATCGGTCGGAAAGAATCGTATACAAAACTGCGTATTTCTTTTATCCGTGATTGGCCCACGGAGATTATATATTTATGCACTTACGCGCGTTTTATGCGTTTATTTCTTTATTGACCAATAAATCTCGTAAACGTGTATAATTCCGTTACAAATATATACGAGGTGGAGCTTCGAGCGGCTGAATTTATAGTGTACGAGAGAAATATTAAAACAACGTCGATTAAAATGATATGACGCGATTAACTGAGCGTGGAATAATGGTTAAAATTTCAAAACCAAAACATTTCGTAGCCATTATCGTCGTTAATAGGTCACCGGCGTTGGGTTGAGCAGTGCTCAGGAAAAGGATTTATTTACGACGAACTCTGCTCACCGAACGGATAAAAATTAATTGTTTACATTGGCGATTCGTGTAATTTAACGAGCGTCTAACAACAATATTTTTTATCATTTTTTATTTTCACTTCTATCGAATGGTGTGTACATCATGCACGCGATCCGCGTCGGATTATTATCGTAGTACATATTACACTATGTCGTCGTCACCGTTCCCCGAAAATTTTCGAGCTTGCAGCCGACGACCGACTATATCGCGTAAGTCCAGGGACGTGATGCGCAATAATTCCGCGAAACTTCCATATATTTATCCTTTATTATATAATATATGCGTACAAATTATTACGAAACTCGAGATAATAATATAAGACTGGTGGTGTTTGTCGAGCCAATATGGTTTTTGGATTATAGAAAAAGGGGATCGTACTCTTCAAACCTCAAAGGGTAGCGACGGGATGGGGCTATTTCCGTGAATTCTTCCCTTCCCTCCCACCGATTATATGCTCCGTCAGCTATAGAATTAAACACCATAGCACGCTATTCAAAACATGTAAATAAAACGAGGATAGCTCGCACCACTTATGTCGTATTGTATGGACGGTCTCTCCCTCAAAATTAGGGTATTTGCTTTAACTCAATTTTTAATCAACAATGGTAATCATGGTTTATCTAATAGAGAATAGAGCTAGATATTGCCTATACATTTAAGTTTTATCAAAGTGGTGTTTCAAATTCAAAAATCTTTATGGTTAAGGGTTGATAATTAAATGTTTCCTGCCCCTCCCTTAAGCGCAAGAAGTTTAATTTCCAAAAATTTTCTCTTTTTTTATCAAAAATTGGTGCATAATCAAAAAAATGATATGTATGCTACTCTTTAATCTTCAATATTACATTCAACAATTTTTACCATTTCTCTCGAGGATGAAAATTGGATGGGTTGGCGAAATATACGTTATTACTTTTAACTTCTAAGCATAGTTTATACTATTATAAGAATTTATTTGATTTTTAGTTTCAAACGTTAAATTAAATTTTGCCAAAAATTACATGTACCTAACTTATAAATCAATAACACTGTATATTGTTTTAAATAGTATTGTGTAATAAATTAGCTTGACATTTGGTAAATTATTTGAAAATGTCAGTACCAATGTATTTATGAATAAGAAACAATAATAATAAAAAAAAGTAAAAGTGCCTAAAAGTATTAAATTTACAAATTTCTACAATAATTAATATATTTTAAATTAAAAGAAAATTACTGAAACCCTTTGATTAAAGGTTGTTATTTTTTGTACAAAATTTAAAATTTCTAATTTTGTTAACATTTCAACTTCAAACGCTTATAAAAAAAAAAAATATTCATGGTGTTTCTTGATTGGTGTTAAAATAATTTACGAGAATCTCGTATAATTGTTCAAAGATATAAATTCATGAAATAATTTTTAAATTAATTATCAATTAATTCTTAATTGATTAATATATTAAATGGGTTATGAAACATATTATGCTATACATTTTAATTTGGAAAAATATAAAATAAATTATTGTGACTGGAGTTTTTGTTTTTATACTAATTTTAAAAAAAAAAATTATAGTTATTTACTTTATTTTTTTCTAGTAAAATTAAATCTGCAAAGGAAATTATATTATACCTATGTATAATTTACGTGTCTGCTATTTTTTTTATTTATATAGCTTAAACGCATAAGAATATTTTGTCATAACCAGAGTTTGCTTGTTTTTGTAATATTATATAAATACAACAGATGAAATATTATAGGATCATGCCAGTTTCTTAAAAATTGCCTTAGATTTGTATTGTATAATTAGTATAAGCACAAACAACAAGTAAAAATTACAGTATTGTAGTATCCTAAAATACATATTTTCAACAATATAACAATGTCTAGTTTATTATATAACAACCTTTAAAGAAACAAAATTAAATCATAATTTTACATCATAAATGGGGACGCACCATAGACTTAAACATTAACTACATAATATTATACTTAACGTACAAAATAAAAATTATATCTATACACAAACAAACCGTGTGTTTGATTTGGAAAAACCTTAATATATTTATTTGAAATACTGATTATTCTTGCAAATTCTATGCATACGTACATACGTACGTCTGAACGTCTCGTTCAAACCTTGTCAGCTTGTCACAATTGTTTTGCGACAGCAGTTGCATGTTTTATGTAAATGATTAGAGCTTAGTCATCGAATTCATATAAATTCACAGGACAAAATGTGGAAATAATAAACTTATGTCGTGTGCATAAATTTTGTATTTTTCACGGTTCTACTATATTGCCCCCATCTAATCCAAAAAAAAAAATCAGTTGGGCCTAGCAATAGACAAATTACAGCTTGTTTCAAAATACTTGAATAACATTGACTCGATAACAATAATAAAAATAAATAAATAAATAAAACGATGTGTAGTATATCCAATAGTTAATGTGATAATTTCATTGTAGCCAAAAACAAAAACAAAATGTTCACATTTTAGGGGAAAACTTTTCTACTCTCGAACGGTATTCCTCGAAAACTTGCAGGACCGCTGTATAGAAGCGCGTGCGCCGTTTCCCCCCTAAAACTCACGAATATATAGCAACGAACTGCAGCAGCCTCGAAACCTCAACCGCCACCGTCTCCACCACCATTACTCCTCCCGTTGTCCACCCCCCGGTTTTCCTCGTGCCGTTTGATTTCCCGGACGCGCGTATAGTCACATAAATTATTCACCCTCTCCAATCATCCCCCCGCCAACCATCACACCCTCCTATCCACTAAGTCCTACCCCAGACCATTTTACGTCTCCCCTAAAAACTTCGGCCGCCGCATTCTTTTGCCCGGAGGGTATATATATTGTACGCCACCATTGCCACCACCTGCACTTCCGGCGTCACCTGTTCGACAGATAATTTCAGGTGATCGATACACACAATATCATTCCCTCAGTAACTGCCATAGTCGAAGTCACAACGAAACCTATAAAAATACTGTGACCACATTATTTTTATTGCTAGGGCAATGCTCTCTCGTAAACGGAGAATATTCCATTATAATAGGAATGTAAAGCGTGTCATAGTGGTTCTTTAAACACCAGATCTCACGCCACCAAGCTTTGGGATTCTGATATTATGGCGTAGTGAGTACCAGACGGCCAGCCATATTTAGCTCCACGTGCTTCAGCTGACGGCGATAAGGAATACTGACTTCGAAAGCGAAACGTCCAATAATGTACATATTAAATCATTGTCTTAAAATAGGAAATGTTAAATTTGTTTTTATTTTTATTTCAGAAAATATTATCATCATGATGTTTCAAAAAACAAATTAATCAATTAATTTATTGTCGTTTCGTCGTTTTCAACCAGAGGACGTATATAATTTTTTTATTATTATTATAATACTTATATTATAACGATTGTACGAATAAGATTTCTGGTTCAGTTTACGACAAACCACGTAGTGTTGCAGTCTTTCTTTCTCGCAACAAAAGCTATTATTAATTACTGTTACGCGAACCTACAATTAACTGAATATAGGTAATAATCAATATGTATACTGTGCATATAATTACATACACGTGAGGTAAAAAAAAATGGTGTAGGTACTTTATTTCAATAATCCCTTTGAAATAAAACAATAAAACTGGTCGAAGATCTGTAGGCATCACAAAAAGCAATATATAATATAATTTAGCATTATGGGTGCATAGTTGTACTTTACACTAAAGATCGTGCATAGGAGTTTTTTTTTTGGAAGTTATCGTGGTTTTTCTTCTACTGTAATTGATTCAAATAGACGATTTATGGTTCTATTCAAAGTTTTGTATGATAATATCGTTTATTCGTGTCACTATATTTTATTGTGCTTAAGTTTGTATTTTGTTTTTAAGTTCAGTAGGTATTGATTGATACTAATATATATTATATTTATATAGGTACACATACGGATACATACCAATTAACGTTATTCAAAAGCATACACTACAATTAATGTTAATGAGATTTTCAGATTACTAAAATGTCACCTTTATCTATAGCTATATGCTACTATACCTATAAAGCGACATAATTATAATAAACCTATTATAATACTACTCAACATGTAATTACACGGATAAGTATATTTAGGTGTAACGCACTCTTGTCACTTTCATACGCAATAAAATAAGTTTCATGTTACGAAGAAATTATTTAATCTAAAATATATAATTTTAATACGATTTTGGTGGATTTTTATCATATGTGATTTAACTTCTAACTGCTTTGTAGCCGCTAAATGAATGGTTGATCGAAAACAAATTAATGGATTTAATAAATAAATTCAAGAATAAAGTGTTTCTGAAAATCAAGAATTTGAATTTTGAAAAAAGTTTCAGTATGAAGTTATGTTATAATCTAACTTATATTTTTCATTGCAACAGTTTATTTAATTAAATTTATAATTTTAAAATATCTTGTTCTATAACTATTCATGTGTAATCATTATAGAATCAATCAATGTTATGCTGATATTATCTCAAGTCACATTATATAAACTGCGTTAGAATCTTATAGCATATAATTATATTTCTTTATATTTTTTTTTTATAGAACCCATCATAAAAATGTCTTGACAAATAATACGTATAGAGGGTGATAAGCAAGTATGCCCAACCCCTTTCTCCTTTAAAAGTACAGTTATTCAAAATCTGATTTTGGACTAAATTGTAAAAGATATTTTCGAATACTTGAGATTTTTGTGCTAATTGAGAATTATACTAAAGAGATGCCAACTTTTGTTTTTTTTCAAATAAGAACCACCTTTTCAGAAGTAAATTGTTTAGCAAATAATTTTTTTAAAAATGTTGATGTATTAACATAAAAATTCATACCAATAGGTTTTAAGTTATTTAACTTTGTGCACCAAGGATAATAGATTCATGATAATGGTTTTGGAAAGTATGGTATTATTTAAAAAAACGTAATAATTTATATTAATATATTTATGGAATAATTTATTAAAATGGTTCGAGTATAATAAATAACGGGTATTTATTAAGCACTAAATCATATTATTAAACCTATTTAAATTTTTTATAAAATAATTTTTAAAGACTATTCTCTTTAATATAAATATTTGAAAAACTACTCGCTTGAATTTTGAATAATATAAATCAAAATTTTCAAAAAAAATATATGTACTAAAATTATATAACAAATTTCAAAATTTTAAAATTATAGTTTTAAAATATATTTAAAATTTCTGAAAATCAAAATTTGAATAAATTCAATAAATACTGAAGGTGAAAATGTTTAGTGAATGTCGTTTAAAAAGTATTTATCCGTATAATAATAATTGAATTCATTTTTTATAAGACAATAAACGTGAATTAAACATTAAAATGCAAACACAAAAAAAGTTCTTAATAATTTTATAATTAAATTATATAGCATAACTCATATTTATTAATTCTATTTAAACCCAAAAATCCAAAGTATTAATTAAGTAGATAAGTATTTACTTTGAACTTTGTATGCAACTTATATGATTAAAACAATGAACTTAATACTATTTAATCATATTATATAATCGTATTATTTGAATATAAGTATAATACATTTATAATCAAAAAATAAAATTATTTGTTAATAATATGTTTATAATATTGCTGAATTGTTTTCAAAACATAACATAATTATTAACGAGCAAAAATACTTTTCTAATAATAAAATAATTATTATCTATTTTTCATCATGTATTTTAATCTTTTTATTTACTAAACAAATTAACTAATAAGTATCAAGTACCTATAATCGAATTTTAAGATCTATTAATATAAAACTTGTTCTAGGTATCTCGTTTGGCATTATTATTTTTTCATTTATAACGATATAATATTAATTCTTAGTTATATTTTAATAGCAAAAGCAACAGTGCTTGTAATTGTGCACTTAGTAATTATTTCAAGTTGAATAAAAATGATTAATGGAATTTAATATATTTTGTGCATTTAATTATCACGTGATTAATGTTGTCATTGTTGTTGATTTGTAATTTTTAACATTATACACAAGGTATAAGTACACAATTTCAAAACAATACCTACTGGAAAACATATTTTTTTAGAAACAAGTTTCTTTTATTGAATAATACACTTAAAAATAATTATGAAAATAATTTTAATTTTGTTTAAGAGCACTACGCGATATCATATAGCGAATATTTTTGGAAATTATAATGAAATAAGGCGTATATGTAATACGCGTTTAAGAGTTTATGTGTAATTTCTACATAGCTTTTATATACTCAAACAACACTTAGTTGTAACAAGTAATGTGGTACAAGAATTAACCCAAAAAGAAAGAAGTATAGAGGGTGATTCATCAAGCATGCTTACTCCACTTCTTTTATTTTGGAATTATTAAATAAATGTTAAGATCATATTTTTGAATTTTCAAAATGTTTTCTATTACTTATGAAATGTATTGAAGGAAAGAAATATGGGTTTACTTTTTAGATTCTACATGAATTTAGGTATTTACTATTATCAAATTGATGGTTTTAGATAACGATTATATATTTTTTTTCAGTGAAAACTTTTTCTCTTAAAAAAAATATACTAGAAGTTTCGTTGTATACCTCTTCAGTAGCAAGCGTTTCAGTACAACAAATATACTTTGAACAATTTATTTTTCAATAGTTTCACGTATTATAATATAGAAAAATTTGATATCAGATACTTTGACTAATCATTGTGATATAATTAATAATAAAGTAATAATTTAATTTAAGATTTTTTATGTGTATAACTTTTATAGCTTTTATTGTAATTTAAATTTAAATTCCTGTTATGATTAGTGGTAACTAAAGATCGTCAGTGTCCAAAAAATAAAAATAGAAACATAACAGTCAATAACGTTTTTATTTGTATTATTTTACTATTTTACTTCACGTTATTGTTTATGAATACGCCTATTTGTTTATTTATACAGGTAGTTAGCAAATCTAGTCAGATGTAAAATATAATATAATATACGAACCACAACTATTAAATAAACACAGCTGTAGTTTATTATGGTCGAATAACTTCAAAGTTCAAATCAAATATATCATACGGGTATTGGAATGTTTGTTATTTAAATCAAATTACCTACTAGATAAATTTATAAATTCAGTTCTTAAACTCTGTTCTGATTTCTATACTCAAAATTATTAAATTACATACGTGCATTTGAAATCCATTTGATTTATAAGGATATACATAATATTATTATGTAAAATTTAATGTTTTAATTTTTAGTTAAGAACTAAGTATTTACAATAGATGGCAAAACATGTTAAGTACTCAAGTATTTACAATGTGACTACGCATAGATTTAAAAGGGTTATCCTGAATAGCTCATTGTATAATACTATAATGTTCAAATACTGATCTTTTGTCTATTTTTACATACATCTCATGCATTTCAATAATAAAACTAATCTTTTTATATAAAAGAACACTACATAATTATGCGCGAGTACTTAATTAAATCCATTTGATGAACATATTATACCACCCGATTATATTATTGATTATAAGTTATGTTACTAGTATTAAAAGAACATTGTACACCAGAATCGAGATATAAGGAAAAAATCTTATGATAACAGTTCTTAATTTTTTTTTCATCTTAATTATGTTGTTAAATAATTAATTAATTAAATTAACAATTTAGGCGGATGTTAAATATACGATAGTTAAGTCTCAGTCACTATGGAAACCTTATTCATTTTTTTTATTTTATTTGGTAACACCATAGCGTTTTAAACTATTTATAGTAAGTAATAGGTAACTAATAACTAAAACTTATATTTAATTTAATTTTTTTTTATTTTAATTATTAATATAAAAAAATATATTCACCTCAAGAGACCGCTTTTCAATTTTTATTTTAAAATTCAATTAAGTACCTAGCTTTATTTACGGTATTAATTTAAGTTGTTGTGGCCTTATGGGTAAGTATAAAAACTAAAAACTCATTTTCTAACCATATAAAGGATATATAAGGATTAAAATTTAATTACTTTTTTTTTTATACAACGCCTAATTAATTATTTTATTTATTTAAAAACATTTTTAGATTGTCTACGTTGTTTAAATGACTATTTATCTTGTTCTTCATAAATCTCGTACACATACACAAAAATCGTTTACACCAATCAATACATTCGTCTCCGTGGTCAGAATCTAAAATAAGATGATCTAGCTCTTGTACACTTAACATCGAATTTAAATGGCTGTAGTAGGTTTCCTATCATATTAGTTGTTTTGCCGGTACATTGGATAATAAGTACCTACATTATATTGAGTTAATAATGTTATAAAAAATCTACAGATTTGTAACAAGCGTAAAAGCGCTACATATTTTATTCATTAATGATCACTTACCTCGCACTCAACCACGACATAAGTTACGCACGTGCGCATTTATAACTGCTCAAAGACGTGAAGTATCGAATCCACTCAATAACTACGTCATATAATTAAGTCATGGTTGGACGAATGGAAAATTCTTTGACTTTTTCAGTACAATATGTATATGTATGTCACAAGACTTACACGTGTGGACCTCGGTAACTCTGACTTTCATACAACACTAGAAGTCTAAACAAAAAAGTCGAATTCTGACCATCAAAATCACACCATAGGATATTAGACCATTAACGTTTCAATAAGATTTGAAATTCTCAATAATAGGATATGGGTTTTCTACAAAAGTCTACTGTATGAATAATTTATATATATAGATTTGATATACTAAACGGGAGAATAATATCGTTATTCATTTGAATAGACTGTATATAATATAATTATGTTAAGACCAACGGACATGTATAATAATGGTTTCCGTTAAAAAAACGGTTCTCGGTATCTTCGTGGTAAGAACTAACAAATAGAGTTATCAATAACGTTTGTTTTAAATTTATATTACATATATAGCGCTCTAACACAACGAATTCAAAATGTATGTATATGTGTGAAGAACAAGTATACATATATAAATATTTATGTAAAAATTACATTAGGGGAAATGGGAAATACTTCTCGGGAGAGTAATCGCGATGACTAGATGATTCCTGGGCTGGCAGACGAATCGTGATCTGTTCTGCTAACTTCCGTAGCTGCAATCCGGAACTGCGAATCACGAGAGTTGGTGATGGCGAGCACCGGCAACCTAACATCGTTGAACGAACCGATCTGATCACTCGCAAATAGTTGACATCTAGAACGCCACAAACTGGAGTGAATTAAACAAAAACCTAGTGGAATATCTTTCGCGTGCACGAAAACGGTGAACACCACTATAATAGCTCCAAAACAAATAGCAATAATGGCGACTGAAAAAACAACGTCGGACCAGCCAGAGGTGCACGAGAGCACGTGCCTACGTCGAATAAACACACAATAAGCGGATGCGTTTGAGTTACCGACATTGTGGTACGACGGCCGAGTGTAGTCACCGATACCGACCGCCCGATAACCAATTGAAAATAATCGGACGTATCGAAAACGCGAACAGAGTCTGCGAAACAGAAAATATGTATAATGTAATCGTTTCAGGTACCTACCGATGTTAATTTTCTACGTGAAAGATGAAACGGACGGAATTCCACGAATCAGTCATGTGAAAAATCGTATCGTACACGCGCACAAGCGCAATTTTTATAATGATGCGTTCGGAAGACTGGGAAAAGCATCGCGAACGCGGACGAAATTCACTATAATTTAATACGTATTGTCAATACGCCAAAAATACGGAAAACAAATTTTGCCGGCTCCGACCTGAAATTTGGCGTTTCGACGAAAAGAGAATAAAAATACGTATAATGCCGAGGAGCTGTGGAGGAGATCGGGGAAGATTGAAAACGTTAAATTGGCTGGTAAACAAGCGATACGTGAGAACAATATTAATCGTCCGCGAGACGAAGGAAACGTCGTCGGCAGTAAAAATAATAACAATGACAACAGTCAATAATAAAACGTTGGGCTCACCTCTGATTGCCCCACTGAGAGCTGTCGTTCTGAAGCTACATCGACAGTAATGATAATTGAAATCGAGTGTGACGCGAACGCCGTTCGAATCTTACAACGTCGCGGTTCCCGAACGATCGATATAATAATACTTTATTATTCCGTGTTGCTGCGGAAATATCGAATTTTATGGCTACTCGTTCGTCGATATTATGTTATTCTACGTGATAATCAGAGTAGTTGTGCAAACGTTGATTTTATGTCTAAGTAGTCGTCAATAAACGCGACATTAAACTTTTTTATTTGTTTTTTTTTTTTTTAATTGATGTTATGATCGATCGTTCGTACTTAGATTTACCACCCACTGCGATTAAAAGCTGTCAGAAATGATTTGTGTTAGCTTCTATTTTGTTTTTATATTATTATTATTGAATTCAACCAAAATTTATTTTTATTTTTAAGCGTTTTAGTTTTACTCTATAATACTAGAAGATAGTGGTATTAAAATATCGCTAACTTCAATTATTATTTTTAATTTAGAATTCGTACAATCTGTAAATAGGTTTTTATAATAAGGACTGTTGTAGCAACCCACGTGTTTGTGCAACCGTTTGTGAAGTTGAAATGATTCGAGGTAATAAATAAAGTTGACAGATATGAGTTCTTTATTGAAAAATATTTCAGAGTGTTTTTAATGGAACGAAAATAACCAAGTATTTAATAAATAATATTGAAAATCAGACTAAGTCCCCAAGACTAGATAATTACACAGTTTAGCGTGAAGGTACTTGTTCTAACTTTGAGGAGCTACGTCTGCCAAAGTCCTATATCAAGTCCCTTCGTATGTACGATGTCCCACCTACATTATTGACATGACCCTGTTAGTCTGTTTGACGTACGTCTGCACCGAGTTCCCACGATTAGGAACTTTTTGGTTGTTTATCATAACTTTTCCCTAGTGTTAGGTCATTAAAACCTACGTCGTAGTTGTAGTATCAATATTTATGTACGTCGCTATACACCTACATACATTATATTTTCCTATATAGATTATCAGAGCACGTAGAAGCACAAATTATGTTTATTAGATTGATTTTAAAACAAATTAGGTAAATTTTAAAAAAGAACTTGAGTAAAGGAACCATCCAATGATAGAACTTCATATATTTTTTTTGTTAGTTGAGTTATTACTCGTTTAATCTTAAATACTCAGCGAATGTTTTGGTTTTACAATATAGTTTCTTTATTCATAGTCCGTCAGTAAGTTATTAAGGAGTTTAAAAATACTTCAATATTATTTTACAGAGATTCGTTAGAACTTGACATTTTCATCAAATATTTTTAAAGCATTTTCTACTTTGATATGTTATGATTTTGAAAATGCTTTATATTGTTTTTTTTTAAGAATATTTTACATTTTTGGTAGATATAACCGTGCTCAAGAATTCGTCGGTTTCGAATACAGTTGATCACAAACGTCATGAAAACCAAATGTAAAAACGAATTCCACTGACGAAAATCAATCGCACCACCGATTAAAGGCTACGTCAAGATGTCTGCCGAGAGAAGGCGATTTTTTCGATGGTCGTCAAAGTGTTACAGTTGACGCGGAGCTTACCTAAAGACCGAAAAAGAAAGAGTGTGTGTGTGTTTGTTTGCGGAGGTGAGGGAGGATATGACAAAATCAGCAAGTTCCGCCGGAAGCCCGTTCGACTGTAACAACCATACGTATATAACTATATATAATATCGTTTACGTAACCTCATTATTCTGCGGTTTGACGGTACATCTATATTATTATATTATATAATATACCTGAGCCGCAAACCGACACGGACCGGAGGCTAGAAAACCGCGTGTGCGCGCGATCGAGTATTCTCCGCACGAGAGAAGGTACCTAACATGTACGGCAAACGACGTCGTGGAACGAAATTTTGCTGCCGATACTTTCGCCCCCGTTCGCCGTCGGCGTCGGAATAAGTGGCGTGTGCTAACGCTGTATACGTGTACGCGCCGCCGGTCGAGTCCTTATTGCAGGATGTACACACTTGCATCGCGCACTGCGCACTCACACATTTATTAACGCAGCGTCGCACCATATATATAACCAAGGACGCTGCGGACGTGCGGTATATACCGCGTGGGGTCGACGGAGAGAAATTTACCAGACTGGGTGGTGTGTTGTAATACACTGGCGTTTATATACGTATATATTATAGTGTCGAACTGCGTATTGCGAGTTTCTTATTTCGGCGAACCCGCCGTATATACGCGATATAATATATTATTGTGCTCGAGGTCCTCGCAACATCGGTGCTTTACCCTCATTTTGGGGGTGCTTTTTTTTTTCTTTTTCGCCCGCCAGAGAATTCGCAGAAAACGCTCCCGGTGCATATACGCACACACACACACATAATACGCGTGTAGTACGTGCGCGATGATTCACTGCGTATAATATGTGTACTGCTCGTGCATGTTTTTGGGCTCGTGTCCCGGGGCAACGGTCAGCTAAATTAACGACGACTTCTTTCCGTCGTCGTCGTCGTCTATCTCTCTCTAGTGCGTACGCATCACGTCTCCGTGACAATGGATCGCAATTATTACTTAAGGACGAACGCGACGGCCAAGACCGTCCGTCTTCGCCACCCCCATTATATAGGTACTACTGTAGTGTGACAATATGTGTATACAGTGTTATAATATTGTTATTAGTACGACGTACGGTGTGCGTGCCTTTTTCCCGTTTGCTATTCCCCGAACGCGCGCGGTTCAGTCGAAGAGACCCCGGAAGAGTTTTTACTTACGACACCGTCGTAGCGACTGACTTTTTTCAGTTAACAACACGTCATATACTTTTCCAAAACAGTCACCAGCATTGTATAGTACAATTTATACGTATTTCAATAATAATTACGAACAATTGATGTATGAAACATAATATTGTGTAGTATCCGTACGTATGTGTGTGTGTGTGTATAATATATGATATTATAATGTCTGCATATGTAGTGTAGTTCGTATGGAGTAATGAGTGAGCGTGTGTGAGTATAACGTTTTCGACGACGATTGAAATTTGAAGCACATAATCTGTTTTATATCGAGATTACAAATACAATTAAAATTCACTCACTGTTGATAGAAAATATTATATATTTTGTTTGAACGGTATTTCTCACTGTGTTTAATATCACACAATCTGCAGCTCAGCTGCCTATGGATGCATACGCGTTGGTCATATTATTATGATTTCGTATTGTTTAAATTTAATATCGAGTGGAATAACGGCAGCGAGAGTAAAAAAGAAATTCTAGTACACTACATTTTTGCAAAAAAAGTGGTTTTGAACATTTATAAACGCGATGAAAACGTATAATATTTACTATATAATACGTATGATAAATCGTGTTCAAATTTTTCAAGCATTATAATACGTATAAATGTGCGGTAAAATAATTTTAAACACTCGAGTATAATGTAGTGATACGAATAGTGTGATATTAAATTAAATTAAATTAATTTTATTATTAATTTTTTTTTTTTTATTGTATAACGCAAGCCGAATGTCGACGGCTGTAAAATATAAAACAACCGATTTTCAAAGTTCAATTATAACATTAAAAACGAATGAAAATGAATTATTAATAAATTAGAACGAAGTAAATGTTTAGTACCAATTATTATTTAAAAATTACTTTTACAAAATGACCTTAAGCTTAAGTTTGAACTCAATTCAAAATTAACGCCAAGGTGTTGAGCTGCTAAATAGGAACCGATATAATAACGATTGTTAATGGCAAAAACACATTGATAACCGCTAATTATTTAATACTTGACGTATTGTTTTTATTATATTTAATAAGTATTCTTAACTTAAACCCTTATCGAGAAAACCTATTTTTAAAAACGGCCGGTTTTGGCCTCAACCTTGTATTGTGTTATATTATTGAATAATACCTATAAATTAATATCTTGAACATTATTCTATAATTTATTTGCGATGAATTATGTTTATAAATTACGTTAACTTAACGATAGTTTAATTTAAATATGTTCGAAGGAAAATGCCGAGTGCGCTATTGATGGTAATTTGTTTTTATGAATAATAAATCTTTGATTTAAATACTAATGAGAAGGTATTATAGTATAATATTATTGTGTATCGGAGAAAATTTTCTCGGTAAACTATAATAATTTAATCTACATAGTCTACAGGTCTGTTTGTAGATAAATATTTCTTTAATATTGTGTACATATTTTATTGAATTGATCATGTAAACATTTCTAAAGGGAGGAATACATTATAATATAATTTAAAAATTGTACGATATAACTCTTTTTTTATAGTTTTTGAATTAGATCATAATTACTACGGTTGTGTAGTACATGGCTGTAGGACCCGACTACAGGTTAACTCCAGACTATAGAGTTAAAATTATAATACCAGCTGTAAGAAATACTAGTTTTAACCTTATATTCCACTAAAATGCATGATTTCTGACACACGAAATTTAAAAAAAAATCTATTACCATTAATTTTCTATATATTTTAATAATAGGTAAATAAAATGTGAGTGATTTTTTTCGTTATTGATATGCAAGTCGAAGAGAATAATTTCCGAGAATAATACTTCGTTATTAAACAACTGTGTACGTGATTAAAGTTAGTACTCCCAAAGGTTCCATTTAACTATCCCGGAAGGAATAGAATATTCCAATTCTCGAAAATTTCCAAAAGGGTTGAGATCAGTAATTTACAAGAATAAAAAAATACTATTAAAATACAATTTTTTCATTTATTATTTTATTTTATTTTTTGTTATTATAGATAGACTTTTGTCTTGATTTATCTATTTTATACATTTATATATTAATAGTTATTTTACAGTTAATATTTTTATGTTATAAAATTATATAGAATAAAAAAAAAGTTAAAAAGCAGCCGAATCAATATAATTAAATTATTGTCATGAAAATTAAGTAGAGCTATGGCATTGATACATGAAACAATAAATTATGATAACAATTAAATAAAAATATTATGTTGAGTTTTTAAACTTTTAAACAACTCTGTTATATAACTTTTTAAATTATCATTATAATAATTATTAAGTAGGATTCTAACCATAAGTACAATTAGGATTCGATGAGGAATTTATGCCTGTTAAAAAAAAAAAAAAAAAAATAATAATAATAATACTCATAAAGTCTTTAATTTAAAATTAATCGTTGAACTCGTACAATATTAATTAAAAATGAATAAATAATAATTTGAATATACTTCAAAGATAATTTTTAACTTTTACTTTATTAATACAGAATCCAATCTAACCTAGATGTTTATTTTAAATTGTATTATTAATTAAATATTTAATTAGATGTTCTCATTATATACTCAAAAATATAATTTTTTTTATCAATATTAAAAAAAAAAAAGAAAATTTCAATTACTTATAATGTAAAATTATAATTAGTCTAATTAATATTCAGACATTGTCATTAAGTACCAAAAATTATATTTGAATAATAATGGAATGTCTCAATTTTTATACTTTTTGTGTATGTACTTTTATACATGTTTGTTTGATAATCTATTTGTGAACATCCAATTTCTGTTATACTTAAATAATATTTGTGAAATTTTGCTCAATATTTTATAGTATAATATAATAATTCTTATAGAAAAGTGTATACAGAATCTTAAATTAAATTTTCAAAATTGAGGTATATAATTTTTGTATAAAATTAATAATAATTTATTGTTTTTGATGCATTTCGTAAAATGAAAACTTTTAAAAAATAAATAAAAAAAAACATTTTGCACCTGGACATTCCATATTTTTAATTTGTTATATTAATAGTTTATAAGAAACTTTGTATTACATTTTTAAGGGTTTTTTACTAAAAAAAAAAATAAAAATATACCATATCTAAATCGAAAAACGGTAGAAAAAATAATTTTTCTATAAAAAGCACAAAATATTTTAAACATCTTTTAATGACTACATTATATTATGTTAACAAGTCTCATTAGTTTTTTTTTAAATTCCCTGTAGATCGCATGCACAGTGTACACTGATTAAAATATCAATTAAAAAATGATATGATTAGTATAAACTATTTAAATTAAATATTAATTGAAATAATTGGAATAATATTAAATTTATATCAGGTTAAATTATTATTAGTACCTATTTATAAGATTACCAGAACACAAAAGGCTCATTTTCGATTTTGTCTTCGTAGGATATTTGATTGACACAAACTTGTCTCTTCCAGCTTTCTACTGAAATATTATACAATTCGTTTCCCTTTCGTTTCATTAAACTCTAATGAATATGAAAATAGAGTTCTACATTTTTGATAGTAAGAAAAAAAACAAATTCAAAAACAAATCAAATAATATTAAATCGTCATATTATTACATTGCTCAGCAGAGTAAATATCATATAATCATTAGAGAAATCGAGTATATACAATCACGTCACTGAGATACCGTTTTAAACCGCTCTCAAAGAAAGGGTTTTCTCCTCGAAAGCAAATAATTCGTAAAAGTACATCTCTAATGTAACCTATCAGAGAGAATATTTGGTTGAAGTTTTCAGAAAAAAAAAAAAAAAACGATTTCGGCGGTGGCGTCGGGGCGACATCGGTGAATCCATATTATATGCGCGCGTCGTATACACATATATAATACTATAATGTATATAGCAATAAAATATACAAAGACGCGGTCGTCCCGCGACAACGTTGTTTATTGATCTAAACGGGGCCGGGGACACCCTATATATTGCTGTTGAAAAAAGGTCGCCGTCAACCAAAAATATCGCGACAGCTTTGTGGAAAACAGATCCAACGCGTAATTTACAATACTGTAAATCATAGAGTGCGAAAAATATTATAACGTATGTTGTGTCGAATCGGCGGAAACCGATAACGGTATGAAGTAAGGTGTGGTACGTCGTAATATTGTTCTCTGCGGCTGTCTTTTGATGAAGTATACAAGGATGTTTTATTTAGTGTGTGCTTCCCGCCATTACTTTCTCTATAATAATGTTGTTATTAAAAATTTGATTTTTAGAATTTTAAAATTTTAAGATTAAGTACAACTATTACTTTTCGTACTATTTAATGAGTGTCCTGCGAATAAAGAAACTTCTGTTTTTCAAATTTTAATCACACTTTTTTTCTGTTGGTCAACAGATAATTTTTATAAAAATGTTTACATATCAAAATCAAGTGATATTTGAACGATTATAGTTTTTCATTTTTGAAAATGTTAAATACAGTAGTTTTTATTAATTTATCAACATTTATTAAAGTTTGTAAAAATAATGGTCCGAGTATAATAAATATACTTGATCGAATATTACACCTATTTTATAATTTTGTAAAACCATTCATTATAAATAGATATTAATTATTATCCTTAATATAAACATTTAAAAAATCTTAAGATTGTATATTTAAATTTTGAATTAAGTACATCAAAATTTTCAAAATTAATTATTCGCCAAACAACGTACTTACAGTAAAATGGGGATTCTCGTTTGAAAAACAGATATTTTTATCGCCTTATTATACTTCTTTTACAGGAAAAAATATATAAGCAATTGGAAAATATGCTTTTTAAGTATTTCTCAGAATTATAAAAATTCAAAATTTTAACAAATTTTTCATTAGATAAAAAAATTAGAGCGATCAAACATGGTAAATTACCCTGAATGTGTTACATATTACACAAATATAATATGCATTCAATACACTCTTAAACCTATAAAATCATTAAAATCGTTGTCATTTATTAGCGTTTTAATTATAAATTAATTTAATATAAATTTTAAGGAAATACCAATTTTGTTTTCTTTGGGCAATAAAAACAAACACAGTGTCGATAAGACTTCCAAAATCATATAAACGGATTTATGGTAGGTGGTCTTATCGTATTAAGTACATACGTTAACTTACGTTACACGCTTGACGAGAAATCTCATTTTTTCTTTAAACTTTTTATTCGATAAATATATCACAATATAACTAGTACGCGTCAAAACAGCGGTAAAAAATCTGTAAAAAACGCAATAAGTTCAAAAATGTTTCTACTAATCGCTCTTTTTATTGCATTTACTGTGCACTTCATCGTTTTTATATTCCTCTTTTTTGTGGTAGTTTTTGGGGTTTTATAATATATATTATATTATATACACATATACCATCACGGTACTGTAATACTTCATATCATATTTCCCGTTGGGTCCGTCACAGTTTTCGTTGCCATGGTTACTTACAATACCTATATATACTGTTGACATAATAAAAATATCGTTTGATCTCTGCGTTTTTTTTTCTTTCCCAGCATCGTATCAATTATGTGTGCTGTTCAATGTTATTATTATAATTCTTTGAAAATATAATTAATGTCATATACGATATTAATTTCATCGTATTATTGTAATTGTAAATGGAAATCGCGCGATTGTGTATGTTCATGATATGGTCATAAGCTCACTTGTATGCAAAAGTGGTTACCTACATGGTTTCACCGCGGTTACGGTCGAATTATAGTATTCCCTATATGTGTGTGCCATATCGTAATCATATTACTTAAATATTTTTTATTCGCCTTTCGTACTTGTATAATATGTCTTTGAAATCTAGTATAATATTGTTACTTATTACTAATCATTATGTTATTAATCTGATGTTTTGTCGGTTTCATTTTAAACGTTATTGATATACTTTTGATATTCGACTAGTAGTAGTGTGGTATGGTCACTGCCTACTTTTTAATATTATGTTTCACGTATTGAAAAATTATATAGCTTCGACAGATTTGCTACCCGAACCTCTTTATCCTACTTTTCATACTATATTGATTTCGTGATTTATTTTATTTAAATCGCCACAAAAACCGTAGTAGATGTTGAGTGCAGACTATTTCTTTTCTGATAAATACAAGTCAACCACTCATCGGTAGAAATTACAAGATTTTTATAATATATTATTGTATATTATTGCAATCAATGAAATCAATGAAATCTAGAATTAGGTCGAAAAAAATGGATAGTAATGCGATATTATCGTTATGTTGTATATTCATTTTACGTATTACGTATAGGTTATATAAACTATTGTTATAATATTAGCCGTACCTTTTTTTTTTTAGAACTTTTGAATTCGTTATTAAAGTATTTCATTACTTGTATTTTCGTTTTGTCTTACAAATATGTTTTAAAGTTAGGTATATATTTTTTGCAAACGCTTATTAATTATTAATACTGTTATTACATACTAATTGTATGCGCCCAACACTGTGGGGCTTTCAAAGAATCACTCGGTATGATCCGAAAACAACAATGTCAATATGGTTTAGACGGAGCGATGGATAGGCAACTTAATTGACTCAGCCTTAGAGCAACCTAAATGTGCACTATGATAACGACGACAAAGAAGGGAAACGGACTACACGGGAATGAGGAGGTAACAGGTTAATTATGGGGAGGGACGCTCTGTGGTCGAATTGATTTGGTGCAATGACCAAAGAGCTCACAACATAGGGGCCTTAAACTAACTTAAAAACTACCGATGACTCGAGACGATGAAAAACTGGAACTGGTCACTAGAATGGCGCTGACTAGAAGACCTGGGCTGCCTCTCACACACCACGGCGGGTGCTGGCGGTCTTACGCAACGGGCCGTGTCGGTCGATTTGGTGATCTGGACGGCCTCTCACAAACCACGGCGGGTGCTGGCGGTCTTACAAAGATTTATATGGCATACCTGACGACGATACTGTGCACCATACACACAGATCCCAAAAACTTGTATTTTCACCGCAATAGCGGACTAAGAAAGTTCGTAGAAGGGTACGAAAAATTAATAACAATGAATGATAAGATGAAGATGCGCTCAATGCGACTTTAATATGAAGTATATACAACAAACAAAACGCTGCAATAGCGAGCACAACGAACAACGGTTTTTTTGAATCGAACGACGACAATAACAATAATAATAATAATAAGGGCGTTGGCCGCAAGACAATAATGATAAAAACAAAATAAAATAATAACAATATAGAGAGATATAAGAACAGATGATTAACCAATACGATAATCAACGACAATAGCAATACTATAATAATAATAATAATAATAATAATAATAATGATATCGCAAATGATTAGAAAAAAAGGGAAATAACAAGGAGATTGCCGGCGTCGTGGTCATTAGCATCTCGCGCTAACCCGCCGATTTGGCATATCGCTATATAACAGTAATAAATTAAGTCGCACGAATCGTCTTGGCGCGAACATCACCGCCCACTTTGAAGGAACCTTCAAGAGGATGGAAAGGGGCAGAGTTTTACAGCTGGGCGAACAAAGGATCCGGTGGCAGTATCCACTGTTGCAACTCGTGCTATTCCGTCTGATCCTGGATGCAGTTGACGAATTCTTCCTATGGACCATTGCAGCGGATGTGTGGCTTCTCGAATAAGAACAAGGTCGCCAACACTCAAACTTTTCGAATCCGTGAACCATTTTGATCTAACTTGAAGTGTGGTAAGATACTCATTCTTCCATCGAGTCCAGAAGTGCTTATGAATATCTGATATGAGACGCCAACGGTTCAATTTTGACATAGGGACGTTTTCTAAGTTAGGCTCTGGAAGAGACGTAGATGGTTCCAAGGTCAAGAAGTGACTGGGTGTAAGAGCGTCAAAATTGGATGTGTCATTTGTTAAAGCACACAGTGGCCGTGAATTGAGCGTAGCTTCAATTTGAGTCAACAGCGTCATAAACTCTTCAGCCACCAGCTTGTGGAGTCCAATAGATCGGAGGATTAGTGATTTGGTAGATTTCACCCCAGCTTCCCACAATCCTCCAAAATGCGGAGATGAAGGAGGGTTGAAATGCCATTGGATGTTGGAAGTTGCTAGATGAGAGTGCACACGAGTTTGAAATGGTTTTGAATTGGTCAATGTTTGTATCGGGTTCAAGAGGCGCGATGCTCCAACAAAATTCGTTCCATTATCACTGTGGATCTCGCTTACCGGACCACGACGTGAAGTGAACCGTGTGAGAGCCAATAGGAACGTTTCTGTTGACAGATCTGAACTCAACTCTAAATGAATCGCTTTCGTGTTTGTGCAGACAAACAAACAGATATAAGCCAGTTTGGAACGTGAGTTCCGGCCTCGATGACTTTTTATAGTAATCGGTCCAGCATAATCTACACCGGTGATGGCGAAGGGTTTAATCTGCTGGACGCGATACTTTGGGAGCGCAGCCATCTTCGGTTGAACGGATTGCGGTCTGGTCCGAAAACATGGAATGCACAGACGCAAGCGTGAACGGATGACTCGCCGGGCTGACTGAATCCAAAAGAGACGTTGTAAATGAGTTTGAAGAGCAGACGGGCCGGGGTGTTTCAATTTACAATGATTGTGGTCGATAATCAACTCTGTTAATCGATGATGTGACGGTATGAGGAGCGGATGTTTGCGTTCATATGGAAGATCAGAGTTTTGAAGGCGACCGCCCACTCTGAGAAATCCAGCGGAATCAATGAATGCATCCAATTTACGTAGTGGTTTTGAACAAGGCGAATTCTTGGTTATCAATGCGATATCGTCGTGATATACAGATCGTTGGACAGACAAGATAAGTGCAAGCAAAGCGTGATGAAGTTCTTCGGCGTTCAGAAGTGTTGTGGATTGTTGTTTCGGTTTTTTACCAGGTTTTACACGTAAACAGTATGCAACAATTCTAACAATTTTGTCTAATGATGAGAAACGATCAAGTAACTGCGTAGCAGAAGATCTAACGGTCATAAACACTACAGCAGATTTCCGGATTTCATTATCAGGTAGTATATCGATGGCATCCTGAGGAGCGTCGAGGGAAGCTGGCCATTGGTCTGGGGGTTTCAGTAAGAATGGAGGTCCAGTCCACCAAAGGGCATGGTTGACGAGGTCTGATGGATATAATCCACGAGATGCACAGTCAGCTGGATTGCAGAGAGTGGGAACGTGCCTCCAAATAGATGGAGGGGTCAACTCTTGAATTTGACTTGTGCGATTTGCAACAAAGGTCGTCCATCTATGTGGTGACGAACGAATCCATGCAAGGGCTGTGGTGGAGTCAGTCCACGCAGTCAATGTGTCGACATGTATTCGATCTTGAAATGCGGTGACAGTGTAACGAAGGAGTTGTGCTGCTAGAACTGCTCCACATAATTCCAGACGGGGAATGGTAACGTGTTTGAGAGGTGCGACTCTGGTCTTTCCTGTAATAAGGTGACAACGGACGGACGTAGCAGTTTCAACACGGAGGTACACTGATGCAGCGTATCCCTTTTGAGAACTATCCGAAAACGCATGCAGATGGACTGAAATGGCACCATCGTCAGTAATGCGACGAGGAATAATAATTGTGTTCACTAAATGAAGTTCTGAATGATATCTGTTCCAGAGAAGAGACAGGTCGGTTGGTAAGGGATCGTCCCACTTTATCCCGGAAATCCATAAACACTGCATAAAGTGCTTGATCCAGAATGTAGTTGGTGAGAGCAGTCCTAATGGGTCAAACGTTCGAGCAAGGTCTGACAAAACTGATCTTTTGGTGGGATTTTTTGACGAAGGTTGCGTATGAAACGAAAATATATCCGCAGAGGGATCCCACTTTAATCCCAATACATAACAACGGTTTTTTTTAATCGAACGACGACAATAACAATAATAATAATAATAAGGGCGTTGGCCGCAAGACAATAATGATAAAAACAAAATAAAATAATAACAATATAGAGAGATATAAGAACAGATGATTAACAATACGATAATCAACGACAATAGCAATACTATAATAATAATAATAATAATGATAACGCAAATGATTAGAAAAAAAGGGAGATAACAAGGAGATTGCCGGCGTCGTGGTCATTAGCATCTCGCGCTAACCCGCCGATTTGGCATATCGCTAATAAATTAAGTCGCACGAATCGTCTTGGCGCGAACACTAATATATATTATTATGAACATTTACTTGGATTCGGTGCGAGGCGATTGTGCGTGACACACGAATCTACAGGTTCGTTTAAAACTGACAGTGATATATTTTAGTCCTCCGCTCTGCGGCCGAGTTTTTATCGTTCGAACGATCGACACGCGATCCACGTGCACGTGTTAAGTCCGGACGCAAATATCGCTGCAGTGCGGATAAATGCGCTACTATATGAATACATCGCACACATATGGCGTGACAGTAAAATGCTTATATGAATTATTTTCAAAATGTGGTGGGATTTCATTTAAAAATAAAGTTATGTAGATTATTGAAAGATACCATTTTTCAAATGATGTAGTCCGGCGAGTTTATCGATTTTTCGAAAGTTGTTTGACATCGGCTACTCGTAGCTCTTTAGTATCGCTTCCGTTATCCTTTATTTTCTCATACGACTTTAAATTTCTGACCGTTGACGCATAATATTGGAGTCATAGAAATATCAAAACGTATGCACTTCGAATAAGATTGTAAAAGACGGTACTACATAGTAGTTAATTTGAAATGTTTGGACCCGATACAGAAAACGACAGACGAAAAAAATTGTTTAGTTTAATCTACGAATATAAGATGAGATAAGATAATGATTTCATGTGTCATTCTCAGCGTCTGAAAAAATGTGGACAATAAATAATTTTTAACATAATTTTTGGGAGACATCAACAATAATAATGGGGTGACATATAGTACATATATATTGTTGTAAAATGATAGAACCATTAGTTTTCTCGAAATTTGGTAAATTAAAATTTAAATAGATAATTTATCAAGCAAAATATACCTTTCATTCGGAGGTATATCTGCATTAACTTTAAAAGTAAAACATATATACCTACGATTTCATGACACTCACAAGGATAGTGCTATATATTATCTAATACGTAATTTACGATTATAAAACATGAACAAAAATATGTGATTATAGTTGAAAATTAAAATAATTTTATTCTTCATTCTGAGAAAACTTTAATATTATAATGCAATTTATAGTTTGGTTAAATTATTTGTTAACTTTCAAATACCGACCACTGAGAACATTTCGTGTAAACGAAATAATCACACAACGTTTACGACGAAGTATTGTGGCAGATATCCCAACAGATACATAAATTAGTATACTTTATACGAGAAAGGAGTACGCCTGTCTAGGTGAGTGGTTCACCACTGTGATTATGCCACACCCGTATTATTACGGTATGACCTCAACGCCACCGCCGTAGTCGTGATGGGGTTCCCGTTAAATCGCGAATCAAGTTACACTTCATGTGGCTAGTTCCATACGACTTTTAGTCGTCAAATACCAACGTCGACCTGAGTTAGTCTATGGTGTATGACTATTTACTTAAGACTACACTCTTAATTTTATTAAGTTTTGATAAGTTTCTTATGATTCCGATGGACTAATATTGAAAATGCATATCCGTTTGGGCGTACACCTCGGTTCGTTAATTAAGTATTGTCGACTGTAGAGAGACACACTTTTCACTCAAATATTTTCTAGGCATACGAATGCAAAATATGCTGAGTGTGGTTTGAATGCAATGCTCTAAGTTCGTGTTCAGGTTGTTTTTATGGAATGTTAAGTTACGTAGTTTGAGTGAAAAGTTTTCGAAGACAGGCATTCCAATGGGACATAAAAAAAAAAATAAAAAAGCAGGATTATTCCGTGTACCTGTGTGTTTATTTTGCCTATCCAAGACGCCGTGTTAGAGATAACATACATTTTTATTAATTATATTATAAATTAGGTAAGTATTATAATAATAACTTGCAATATTCTATATTACTACATCCATTATTTATAAACCAATTGTAATGAATTTTAAAAATAAACTTATGATAATATATAATAAAATAACTCTTTTACGATGGCTAACTTTTTGTGTTATCAAAAATAAATGAAAATCTAATAGAAAAAAGTTCACTGAGTATATCTAAATCAAATGTCAATAATATTAAAACTTGAAATAGCATACAAATAGTATAATATTACAAATATCTAAATATTAAACTTACGTACCATATACTTCTTTGATTTGCTTAAATTAAAAATTACTGTATTACTGTATACCATAAAATAAATTTAAAATAAAAATAGAAAATTACAATGATAAATTTACATGAAATTACGTTACTATTTTTAACAAATCATATTACCTCAAAACATTATACCACATAAATCCCTTTATTTTTTTCCAAATGTCTAATATATACTTTATGATACGTATTTAAAAAAAATATATTTATTTTATTAATTCAACTTAAATATTGTAATTGTAATTATTATTTAAACATTAAAAAAAAAACTTTTAATAACTTATAATTCACTTTAATAAAAATAAAATAACTAAAATGAAGTGGTAGAAGATTTTATTTTCATTTAAATAATTACATGCTTTGGATATTAATGAAATTTATATGTGTTGTTATTTATTAATACAAATTGTTGACTTATCTATAAATCCGTTTTGGTATGACGTTGGAAAAGCAATTATGTTAAATATTATATTATACTTAATATCTTACATTTTTAAGTTCACAATGAACATTTTTTAAATTGTATTTGTATTATTAAAAAAAAGCATTAAATATTTAGATTTATAAAATAATAATAATAAAAATATTATAATAAACAATTTTATTATTTTTGTTTCAATATAATATTATTAATAATAACTAATTGATTGTTTTAAGTCATACTTTTTTTTTTTAATAAATAATATAATATTCTCAATAATAATACAATCTATTCTAAATAATCACAACAATTAAAATATGTGAGATTAAAAGAAAAAATATATTACAGTTGTTTGAATTAAGGAGACATCCATTAGTGATATTTAAATTTGAGTTATTGTTTAAGGATTACATTAAAAGATTACAAAATCATTTTATTTTAAGTCTGCTTTTAGAATTTCCAAGAACATCACATATATTTAAGACTTTTGTCAATGGAATTTTATAGTTTTTCAATCTAGTTAAGAAACTTAGCAGAACATTTCTGATTCTTCTTCAATTGTTTTAATGCCAAGTCTTTGAGAAGGGTCATTTTAGAAACAAAGTGCAGAGTATTAGTGATTTTTCGTAGTGTAATATTTTGAAATACTTGTATTTTATTTAAATTAATTTTTTTACCGATCCTCAAAGTTTGATACCGTATGTCCATAATGACTTTAGAATTGTTTTATGTATTAAAAGTTTAGTTTTTAAAGAAGTAATTTTTTTTTATCTTTTTTTTTTTTTAATTATTATTTTAAGAGAGTGGGATCGATCATTGAGAATTAATCGTCTATTTTAATATGATTTTGCCAAGTCAGTTTTTTATCAAGCTTGGAACCTTTAAATATTTAACAACCCGAAGAAAGGTTAAGGAGATTATCGCGGTAATTGTATGACAGAGTCCATGTCTAAATGTGAAAGTCCTATTAATGAATTTATTGTGGTTCAATTGAATTTTCTGTTTTTCCTACCATTCAGAAAGTGGTTTTAAATGGGATTGTAAATTAGTCGAATCAATTAATGGATAGTTGTGTATTTATAAAATAAATTTTTCATTAACATAATTAACGTTAAGAGTACTTTGAGTAAAGGGTTGATTAGAATCATACATATTGAACAATACAAAGGTAAGTGGAAGAATATTTCCTTGAGAGAATTTTGCGTTAATTACTGGAATATTATTTGAAGTGGAAGAATCATGGCGTATTTTAAAATGACAATCTATAATATATGATTTAATTAAATAATAGGAATAGTGTAACGGAAAGACATTTGAGGAATTTAATTTAAGATGTTTACAATATTATTTGAAAAACGATCAATGAAAATGATTTTTACAGACAAAATCTATGATTATTTATATTACATATTATGTTTCTGTTTGATTGACTTTAGCAGTAGTTGTATAGATCGTAACCCTGATTTTATTTTCAGTTATAATTCCAAAATTTAAGCGTGTATTACTCAAATAACAGTAGTTGTGAATAAAATAATATTATTTACTCCGGGCCTCGAAGATTTCTGAACGTATTTGGCGATCACCGATATGGCCGCCCATCTCGAGCGAGTTACGTTTTGCAAGCGGCAACAAATAGAATTTCGTCAGACCCTGCCAAACGGTCGAATTTATCGATCTTAAAGCTGACAGACGACTAACCGTTTATACGATATATTATTATGACCGACCGAAGATCAAATTACTGAGTTACAACTACCAATGTTTTATATTTCACCCGCAAATAACTAAAATTACAATTATAATTAATAATCAATGATGAATAAGTAATATGTTAGACGAGTATTTGCAGTAATATTTTAGCCAAGTATTTTCAGTAAAAACTATACACATTCATATTTATACGGTTTTTAATCATTTTTTTTTACCATGTAGGTGTGTAACTTACCCTTATATGGTACATAGTTTCATAGCACGAAGATTATAATTTTAATTTAAATTGTCTTAAATTACATTTTAGTGGATTATTTCAGTTAATTGTTTACTCTTGTATTGCATATTTTACAGTATATTTTATGAATATCTTTAAATTTTAATATTGAATTTTAAATACATTTTTCTATTATATAATAATTGCATTTGTTTTTTTTTTGTTTTTTTTTTTTGGTTTTTTAATGTATATACGCGTTTATAATTAAATGGAAAATTAATAAAAAAAAATATCGGTTTTATATTTTTGAAATATTTTAAAATTGTTGAAATTTTAAACATACCTAATATTTTTTTAAGGAAATTATAGTGTTGAATTTATTTTATTGAATTTACTGGCGCTCGGCATTTTATTAATAATATTTATGTATTGTCTGGCGACGATAACGCTATACGAAAATGTATACATACACAGATCTATGCATGTTGTATTTATAAAAAAAAAAAAAAAAAATCCGAATCAAATTCTTTTCATAAATTGACACTATAGACGCTTTACAGGTAATGATGACAAAATTGCGGACATTTTTGTAGAGTATTATATTTGTAATCGTCATAATACCAATGATGTTTTTTTTCATTAAATATACGTTTTTGTTGCAATTAATACAAATACCACGAACACTCGCACGGAAATAATTTACTCGTCATCGCATACACATCAAACTAAAGTTTCACTCTGTGTTTTGTTCTGTCGTAAGCAGAACTATTAAAAGCCACATTTGTACTTTCTGCACACTAGTATTTAAATATATAAATCGGACGCTAATAAAAATACAACCTATAAGCGCGATCATATAATATATTCGTTGTCAGATAGTTACATTTAATTTATTTTTCAATTTTTTAATTTTAATTATATTTAATTTTATTCAATACTTCATTATGTAATGTTTACATGCGAGAGATCGAGACATTTGTTTTTAATTTTACTTGATAATATGGATATTATTTGAAGATTAAAATTTGATGGTTTAAAACTTTTGTTTTGTTTTATGATTTGCATTAAAGTGAATATTTTTTTTTCGCAAGGGACTGATTCATTTTTATAAAATTAGTTATTTTTAATTTTTCACATCGTTTTATGATATTTTACACATTATAATTTAATTTTATCCATGTTTTCATAATATTAAAAATTAAATTGTTCATTTGTTTTTTATAAAATACATTTATTATACATTAATACACAACTAAACGATTATCATAATGAATAAGTAAATATTATTTTTGAATTCAATAATAATTTTTATATTTATTAAAATAAAATATTTAATTTAAAACTAAAATAATAAAATAAAATAATAAATATAATAATATATTATATTCTATATAGTAAAACAGTTAAAATATTTAAAAAAAAAAAATAGTTAAGCAGGTATGTTTCAATATACACACTGCAGGTGTCATTTGTTGGTGCAAGAATTTTTTTATATACAATTATTTTTGTGTGATTTTATATAGTATATAACTGCATTTTTTGTGCACACTAATATAAAAATATGCGCGTGAAGAGGTTATATAGTATATTATACAGATTCGCATAGTGTATTGTGTAATAGACACTATTGCACTAGTGAATGTTAGAAAAGATAGGTTGAGATTTTTCCCAATTAAATTGTAAAGTACATAATATTCGTGCGTGGATCGCAGCTTTCTAAATAACGAAAAAAACTTTTTATATCATTTTTATCTAAATTATATATAACATCGCGTCTTCTGTAGTGAAAATATCGTACGTAATAACCAAAATCGATTAAAAATTAAAATCGATTTAAATCCGCGAACCGTTCAATGTGTTTATAATACGTACGTCTTACACTCGATCAGTAACTATCTCTCTCTCGATGTCTCAACAATAAATTATGCATTATCAAAAGTTCATCATTATTCACTAGTCGTCGTCGACCGTTTCGCCGGACCTTGATGTCAAAACAATCGAATAACTCGGGAAGTGTGTTTTCTTTTCTTGTTTACTTTGAAGCTACTATTACCATGTACGCGTAGACCATTAAAACAAACCTATACGTACAAAACACAAGGGATTCATACTGAGTTCCATCGAAGCGTAGAGGTACGCGCGGTTTACATAGGTAACAACAACTGCTGACAGTCAAATATGTATCTTACACTCGAATATACCGTAAAACATATTTTTTTTTTTAAGTTCGTCTTTAAATATTTGTACTCGTATTGATATAAGTAGGCGCGCGCGCGCTCGCGATTGTGTGTGTGTGTGTGTGTGTGTATGCTTAATGTTATCTAAGATACATGCAAACAGCATCTATTCTCGCTGGGCGGGTTATTTATAAAACGTCGAGAGGAAAAAAACAGTTGGGCAATTGTCTTAAGGATAAACATCGTCCACATGCCATATCGTTCGGGAAAAATAAACCGCTACTCCCGGAACGAAAAACATAAAAATAATAAAATAAAAATCGGTACCTGCTAGGAAGAGAAGAAGAGCATGTTTTCACGATGTAAATAAATGTTTGTTGAATCAATTCCTACATAATATTATATTGTTGTATTTGTATAAGAGCATTGTAAGCCACGAGAATAAAAAAAAAATAAAAATCATCTTATCCTATTTTTTATAAATATATTTATCTATACGTACGTAATATTAAGCGCGCACCTGTGTATACATCCTATGAAAGTTAAAAAGTACCGATATTGTCTTACATAATCATTTCTTATACTATATCGTATGATTATCGAATGGGTAATATGTCACATTAAAATAATGATGTACGAAAAAATAAATAAAAGTTGTTTAGGCTTATCTGAGAAGAAATATTTTATTAGATTGAATTACCAATATATACGCTATGAACACTTTACAAGATGATCTACCAAACAAGCTCGACCTCATTTTCTCTTAATAATAAATTTATTCGAATTTATTTTTTTTTAATATGTAAGTATACTTGAGAATCATATTTTACAATACTACAATGTTTTATACCCTGCGATAAGTGTCCTGTGATGATACAGTCTTACTTTTTTCAAATTAAAATAACCCATTTTATTGTAAATTGTTAAGTAAATAACTTTTATGTTGATAAATATTTCCAATTTGTTTCTATGCATCTAAATCGAAATTCAAAAAGTATATTTTGAATGTTTATATTTATGTTCTAAATATAATTATTATACTTCCGAAAGATAATATTATATAATGAGTGATATTTTGAAAATTATAATAATTATTATCGATCTATTCAAAATTTATTATTTATTATATATATTATTATTTATAAAAAATATCATAGCATTATGATAAATACTAAATTTAAAAATGATATTTTATATTTTTGTAAAGCTATATTTTTATCTATTTATCTGTATTATAACTCGGAAACTATTCGTTTAATTTTTGACTTGAATATGCATAAACATTCAAAAAAAAAAAATGCATTATTAACTTTCAAATATTTTTTTATTAATTGAAAAAGAGCTCTACATTTTAAAAAGATCTAAAACAAAGAAACTTACATTAAGTTAAGAAAAACAGCTGAAACGGAAAAGTTAATTGGTGAACAAAATAAATGAAAAAAAAGAATGACTGCCAAATTTCGAGTATACCTACAATTCGTAAAAACTACATGTTCTAAGGGTACCTTACAACTTGTTTTAATTAAATTTTACTTTATTGATGTTAGGTTACACTATTATATTTTAATACCAATTTTATTAATAACATTATTGATAGTTGCTTAGCTATACCAATATAGTTTATACCTATAGATTATTTCTTAAATTATGTTGGTTGAATAACAATAGAAATATATGTTGTCCTCCATCTTATCCATTTTATGAGTTTTAATATTAGCATCGATCTATCTAATAACAAACTCAAGAGTAATAATATTATCTAGGGTGTCTAATACTTATAAGTTATAATAAACTGTTATTGATATTTTTGTTTAATGTTAGATATTGTCGTAAAAGATTTGTATAATATTATAACTATAATGTACTGCAACAGTAATTGTAACTATAACTTGCTTTAAAATTATAGTATTAAAAATATTTCATGAGATTTTTTATATTTTAATTTTACCTTTAAGTTTTATAAAAGGTAAATTGACCCTATTATTAAAGCTAACTGCATACAATTATCTTAACTGAAAGCAAATTTTCTATGTTAAACATAGTATGTTTGTATTAGTAAGTTGAAGGAAAGTAAAAAATATAATATGATAAACTATGTAGTCATCTAACCAAATCTAAGCAACCTATGTCTATATTAAATGGAAAGAAAATTGTTATCGGTTGAATAGTTTATACAATAAATCTAAAAAAAGTTGTATTATTAAATTGAAACCAAATTATACCAATTATGTTACCCGGAAACCACCCGGAAACCCGAGAACTAATTCGGTCATCGGGAACTAGTTAGTATATCGTTGATAATAATTATTGATAGCAAGGGTCGTAAAGGGTGCGACTAAATTTTGAATGAAGCTCGCTGTTATATAATTGAATAATGATTTTTTAATAAGACATAAGTAGTACCTATACATAAAAAACAATTTGGATGACTGGATTACTGGATGTTTAACCATGTATTCTTGACAATGACTTCGCCAGTGTGATGATTGGATATAACCAATTAAAGACAATATAAAATTTAAAAAAGTTTTTGAGTACTCTATTTATTGTACATCTTGTGTATTTTATTTAAAATGTTAACACATAAACTTTGTGTAAGCTTACTGTTTTATTTGTTGTTAGTATTAAAGTATGGTGGTGACTCGTTGCTACCCCAAAGTATGGACGTTAAATAAATTATATTCATAATAATCTGCAGAACAAATTATTTTTTTTTTATCCTGCTTTTGACCATTTAAAAATGACCAGTTTATAGGTATGCAAATATGTATTTCTGCACAGAATTTTACAGTATCGTATTTTTCACACAACATATTATCGAGAGCCGATTAATCAGCCAAAATTATTCATTTAAAAATACTAAAAACTGAAAAACTGAAAAACAAAAATATGGTTCAAAACATTTAGACTATTCAGTAATATTATTATTTGATATGTACCTACATTGCTTTTTAAGTTTAAATTTTCACAACGACCAATAATTTTTCCACTGAAAATGTATCGTTATAATTATTTTTATAGTTTCTTTGAACTTTAACTTTAGAGCGATTATAGAAATACTGATTATGACATAATATATACGTCTATTGTTTTTTTGTTTTGGTTATTGACTTTGTTAACGTAGGTAATTTTTTTTTATTTAAAAGTTATTCTACTCATTTTAATTTACGTGTCATAAAATAATATTGATTGACAACGTTAAACACCAGCCTATTAATATATACATATGACACTGAAAATATAACAATGGTTTGAATTAATTTCAAAAAATTTAATTCCTATACATTTTATAGGACAAAATAAATGTGCAGGATTCATTAAAAATATAGCTCATCATTTTTAATTTTAGGCATTTTTACTTATCAACATTTGCTTACTAAAGGATGGTTTTATATCAGTTGTGTAAAATTATAATAAAGTTAATCTACCTAATTTCATTTTATTTAAATAATTCTAAAGAAAAAAGTTTATGGCGAACGTCTTATTATATCCGGTAAAATGTTTGAATTATTTTATTTTACTAGTCAAAAATATTCATTTTAAACTAATCAGAATATTATGTATTTGTTGTTTTATAATAAAATTATAAAAAAAATGCTTTAAAAAAAAAAAAAAAAAAATGATAAAACAGTTTTTAACATAATTGATTTATCATAATAAATTTAAAAACGACATTTCTTTTAAAATGTAATTATTTATTATTCTTAATTGAATATTTTAATGAGTTTTGTTTAATAGTGATTTCAATATAGTTCATTTTATTGGAAAACCTAACTTTCATGTTTTTTAATTTAATTTTTTACTCCTACGTGTATTAAGGGATTCTTAAATAAATGAAAATTTAAAATAACCTTTTTATTTTTTATTTTATATTAGTAGAGATTTTATCCAGGTACTATTTTTATCTCGACGATTATGGTTTAGTAGATCATTTCACTTTTGTTGATGTAATTTATCTTATTTCATTTAAATTTTCATTATGGTTATCAAAAAGATGTCCGACAATTAAAATTTTAATATTTGATACATTTAGTATTTAATTTTTACTTGTTCCTGGTAATGTCTGTTGTTTCTATCACTTAGTTTGGTTATTCAATGACGGGTATTCGTTCTTACGGCTAAATCCTATCTTTTAAGACTATTTCTCTTATGCATAATATGTGCTAACGTATAAAAAATGATTGAAAGTTTTTTAGATAGAAAGGTAAAACAAAAATGTGCAGTACTTATTGTACAGTAACTTGCTTAATATATTAATACATATGCATCCGCTTTCGATGTTAGTTTACTAAACAATTAAGTTGCTAAGTAATTCAATAGTTAAGTGCTTATACCTTAAAAGATATGTGTAAATTTGAAATCTTAAATCAAACACAGAATATAAACTATAATAATCTAGACGAGAGAGTAAAATGTACAATACTATGTTGCCGTTTTAAGTTTAGAAACGATGATAAATCATCTAACTCGATAAAAATGCTTCAAAGAAACTTAATAAATCACACACGCTAGAAACTATACATATAAGCTTAATATATTAAATTGCGTGATTTTGAATCTCAAGGGTATTTTTACATAAAAATCGTAGACGATAAGCTTATTTTAACTCCTATAGTGTATTATACTTTTATATTTTGTCTAAATAATTTTAATTAAAAAACAAAAAATAAACAATAAAAATATAGATACACAAATTTAATTTTTAAGTCTTTTTTTCATACTTTTATTTCATTATATGTATTAGATAAACTGCTAGGCTAAATCATAGAATCGATAAACTATTATTTTTAAACCTTAAACCGTATAATATAGCCTTAAATATTATAAATAAACGAGTAAACTAAACATTGTTTTGTGTACTTTGAATATTGTAAATAACAAAATATGATTTAAATTCCTATCCCTGATTAAAACTATGCTCGATAACAAAAAAAATAATTGAAAATTAAAATCCAATGTAAAATTTAAAAAAAAATAATAGAATGTAAACAAAAAAAAATAAAAATACTCAACGTAATCCGAGCAAGGCGTTCCGTGGATTAAAATGGACAGGTTACATCGTTACACTTTTATTTAAATAACATTCTGTACATAAAACAACAAGGTGTCTTTTAATCTAAGTCTCAGACATCTGGTATGCCCGTCTCGTTGACATCCTTGTTTAAATTACTAAGGATATATTTGTTTATTAAAATATGTACTGCACAATATGCAACATTGACACGTGCATTCATTATTGTTATTTTGTACATCACATTATTAATTATTATATGCGTACGAAAATGTAATTATAAAGTGAAACCTTTTTTTTTGTATGTTTCATAAAACATTGTTTTACGAATACTAATAAAATTACAAAATAGTGAATAATAATTATAATTTATAGGTAATTTAATGTTTATGTATTTTTTTGTGATTTTTCCGAAAGTAATTTAAATTTTATATTTTAAAAGCTTTAGGAGCTCAGTTAAAAGTAAAATTGGCATACAATTTTTGATCTACTATAGGTACATACAAAAGGTTTATCCATTAATCTATTTATCGACCACAAAAGGCTTATTATTAGTTATAAAATAGTTAATTAAGCTTTATACGTTTTAAAATTATAGCCTATGGTTGATGAACTTTTATATAGATTCACAAATTATGATCAATAAAAATATTTTATAAATAAAAATTCGAGTAAACTAAAAAACTGGACAAAAAATAAAAAAAAAAGATATAAAATTAAATAATTATTAAATATAATAATAATGTTTTATGTTCATACAATTTTTAGTCATTAATCAGTAAAACATAATACCATCAATAATTAAAATATTTTAACTTATGTTTAATTAGTTTTTAATTAACTAAACTATGTGTATTATATAAGTATATAAACACAGTTTTAAAACTTAAGTACTATAATTCAAAACTATATTTTAATTGCCTGCAATATAACTTTGACTTGTGAAAAAATTAATCCTTTTTCATAATTTCATTAAGAAAACCAATATCATATTTTTTCCATTAGTAAAACAGTAATTATACGTATAGAGTGTGATAATATGTTAGATACGTTTTATTTACGCATTGCATTTAGTCACTCGGCATAGATATAAAGTTTGTTCAGACTCGTTAAGACGTAATCTTCAAACGAGTTACGCGCGTGAGAACGAAAAAAAAAATGTTATAATATTTTTACGTTGCATCATAAGCTTCGAGTCTTAAAGTCGCGTATAATTGTATATTTGATAATTTCGTTGAATTCCTCGAGAGATTACGTTAAATATCATGAACAAGTTTTTAATAAATAACGTAAGTCATTAACGATAAGATAATGTAGCAGCCGGCGCGGCGCCCGAGCTTGACTATTCTGACAAAAAATAGATAGGGTAATTAAAATTGAAAAAAAAATCATCTTTTTTGAGTTTTGTCGACCAATAGGCAATCGCCTCTTTTGATCCTTCTCTAAATCCACCACTTTTTTGCTGGCGACAATTTCAATATAACTCACGGAGTTAATAATATACAATGACAATATGAAAAATTAACAAAAACTATTTACAAATTTACTATCTACTTATTTATATCTTTACATTTAATCACATTTAATACTATACAGTATACACCAACCTGGTTGAGACGACTGATGTGTGCCATTTATGACAAAAGATCCAGGGGTGATACAGATCCTAATTAGGCTATTATTTATTTAGTAATTAATATGCCATTTTATTAACAGTACGATGATCGATGTATATTATTTTTGTATTTATCACGTGATCTGCTATTTGTAATATATCATAATTTTTTTCGAGATCATATTTTTGAATTAATCAGAGTAAGACGAATTTCGACAGAATCTATAGAGTAGGGCCGTTACGTTTCCCCTTTTTTATTTGGTAAACATAGAAAAACAAAGAAACTATCTTATATACTATCTTATATACTCTAATAGTGAATTATTATATTGTGTGTGTGTATTTTACACGGAAAAATTTCAGTAAGGGGTCGCGGCATTAAATTTTTTGTGAGTGTTCAATATATTTTCGACATTCTGCCTGTTACCAACCGCTATTTGTCATGTTTCCCGCGTGACGGTGGATATGATTTATATCGAAATATTAATATAATAAGATCCACTAACGAGTTTTATATTACAAACTGTACATAGTATAGCCATAGCCCATTGTATTGTAAACATTTGGTATAGCATAATGATGTTTTCATTATAAAAATATCGAATCCTCGTGTAGGCACTCTTGCGAACGCATAATAATACTAGACTATATCAAACGATAACAGTAAAATAATATAAATATCAAAATTATAATTAATAAAATAAATACATTTTTCTCGGTGTCAAATTAATGTTATTTTATAGCCGTATATAGTGATTGTGGAACGCAAACCAAACGAATTGTATTGCATTAAAACCCTCGCTTCATCCTCCCACACCCGCCAATCAAATCTAATTGGGGAAAAAATCACCGCAAAAATATAGATCTATCATAATTATTATATTATGTAAATATTTTTTACTCAAAAATGACTCAGTAAGTACAGATAGCCATCATTAAAAGTTAACCGCGCGATTACATACAGCCGTGTTATATTTGTCGAACAGAAAACTCATCGATCATCGGACGATAATACAACTGGTGCAGTTTTTGACAATCTAAACACTACTGCAGAGGTCACAGTTGGCACCGGATGCAATATAATATATTATATGTACATATAGGCACCTACATAATATGATATTTAAGCGCTGTTGGGTGGGCGCCCACCCAAATAAAACCCTCCGATCGTTATGTAGGTTAACGGTTTGTTTACGGAAATAAATATAAACTCGGGGTGGAAGTATTGAAATTCAACAGCCCCGTTCGCGGACGACCCTACATCGTTGATGACGACGACGACGACGAGGCTTTCCAAACAGGGATGATGTGGTAAAAATCGGTTCGAAAAAAAATATAATATTTAAGGCGATTGTTTTAACGGTTAGTATTCAAGAAAAGTATTGACTTTTTACGACATTTTATTTTTGAAAAATATAAGATACACTATTATAAAAGTCCAACATTTTATATTTTCTCGATTTTTGCTATGTCGAATATATTTTTTGATATGTATATTTTATAATACTAATGTCTGCTTTAAGAAACGATGATATATAATTTTAGTTATATAAATTAGTCATTTTAATAATTTAAATTTATTTTCTAGATAATATTGATGTAAAAGTAACTATACTATTAATAAAATATTTTTTATTTGTATTTCTAACCTTTTAACTTAAGATAAAAGATAAATGAAGCGGTACTATTTGATATCCATCCGCTAAACTTTGAAAAATTATTTATAAATAAAAAATAATATTTTATAATAATCAGTAAAATGAAAAATATTTCATTTACTTCTATAAAAATATTTTAAAATTTAAAATTAAAAGATTTAGACAAACTCAAGAGCCTGTAAAAAAAAAAAAAAAAAATAAGGGCAATATAAAATGTTAAACTTTCGTGATGGATGAAAAAATTAAACATTTCAAATGGAAATAGTCGCAAAATATTAATAATATAATGTACTTAATATACTTTTAAAAATAATGATTGATTAAAAGAAATTTCCGTTAAAAATATATTATGTACATTTATGTAGTACATTATTTGGCAGAGTAAACGGTCAAGTGTCCACATAAGTAGAATCTTACACACTTGTTTTTTTTTTTTTTGTATAGCAGTTTATATATTACCGTGAGGTCGATTTTTTTTCTCGACATAATACTTGTGCGCCAGTGTGTGTCTACAGATGGGTAAAACTTTTTAAACGGTATGTGAAAAGAAAACGTTTGTTCAGGATGCGACTGGCGAAAAACTTTCATTTTTATTTCTGTCAATTCCCTTTTCGGCGTTGTATTGTTTGAACCACGCCTAAAAGCGAGGTGATGTGCGATTGACGCTGCTGTCACCGGATTGATCGGCAGAGGAGAGGTGGAAATGAAATACGAAGGGGAAAAAACCATTTCAGTTCGAAGCGAACAATAATAGTTTTTTTTTTTTTTACGGGGTCGTCGGCGTTGTGAGGTTAGCTGCAGGAGCGTAGACGGAGAAGTGGGAGATTACACGTTTCGACGAACTCTTCGCTCCCTTTTCGGGACGATCGGGGCCATGAAAATAATAATAATATAAAGCGTATATAATAATATTATACTCTCATCTCGTATTTTGTTGTCACCGCGTCAGTCACCGTCGGCAAGGACCGTATATACATATATATATATATATTGTTGTCACCAGCAAGCAGCAGACGCCGAAAAAGTTTTCAGCTCGTTTTGTAAAATACGAATATTTTATTCACAAGGATATTATTCGCTTATTACTGTCATTATTCCCACGACAGACGTCTTTTCGATATAAAATTTTGAATCGAATTGATGTTCAGGGGCATAGGAATATAATAGTTTATAATTGTATACAATGATTAATATATTATGTTGCAGAATACGGAGTAATTATTTTCCCGCTCTAATTTGCCGTTGAGCTTTTGAAAAAAATCCTTTTATTTTTATTAAGGCAGCCTATTTTTAACATTTTTAAGTGTACGCTTTCCGGGATGTGCGATAACTATTATATTTTAATATAGATATGTCGCTGGCAGCATTATCGAAATTGAAAAATGTTGACATGTGATGGTTTAAAATATTTAAAGCAATGCATGTAAGACCGTAATACATCGAAGTACACCTTTAAACAGCAATGAATAAAGCAGTTTCATGCGTTTTAAACTAAGGTCGAATTGTTGAGATTTCGACGTTTTTGGTTTGAAACAATAAATTTAAACGAAGTAGTTTTGCACTCAAACCGACTAATAATCATTATAACATTATATTATTTAAAACCAACGAACAGCATAACTTTAATTTGAACACGAGTGAAGTTTTTAATCATGCTATCGTTTATGGATATTCGTAAATCGTTAAGCCATCGATTCGTAAGAGAATAAATAATAATAATGAAAAAAAAATGATTAATTTTCGAAAAAAAAAACTAACATTCGAAAGACTGAAAACGGCTGAACCGTTTTTCTCAAAAAATTTAAAAACTCACAAATATCTATGTAACAAAACATAATAATGTGACGTACAGATTGACATATTTTAAAAATAAACTACTAGTGGAGAACAAACCCTTTCACGAATAAACGATTCGCGTTCGTAGTATAGGTATAAATTAAAAAAATATACATAATATTCGAAACCGAATCGAATTACGTACAAATATTGTTGAAACGTATAAAATCGCTGCTTTGACGGGGTGACGTTTTGTTTTTTCGATATCGTCGAAATCCCGCGCCGTTGCCCCGTTGTTATTACTTATCATTAATTCTACGAGCGCCGTTCGCTTTTCGGACGCAGACCAATTTCACGGGACGCCGCACCGCAAAACGCACGAAATAATAATATTATAATATATATCTCGCTCGCAGACGACGAAACCGTTTTAATTAATTGCGCACGACTATTATTGTATTACGCGCGTTACATCACCAGTAGCAATGCGTACTCTCGCAGACAGCGTAGATAATCCAATTTATAAAATTAATATTACTGTACGATGTAATATTAATTGTCGGCCACAGTCATCGCGCTGGCGCACCGTCGTCGTCGCCGGTGCGGACTTATCTATCGTCCAAAACTTTGCAGTTCAGACTTCGGCACAAAACATTAAAATCGTGACGTACGAGTAAACGGGCGCGAGCGAGTAGAGGACGAGATTATAATATATTAGTTTTAATAATATTATAATATCGTGTTATTCATTCGTCCCCACTCATCCGGAAATGCATACGATTAAAACTTTACGGGGCAAGACCTAACCTAACACAATTATATAACACGCCGAACAAATCGGTCTCGATAATCCACGTAAAACGCATAAAATATAATATATAATACGTCGTATTATACTGTGTTAGCGCAAATTCTACGATATACCAGTTAAACGCGAATCTCGGCTAGTGTTTTTCGTCTGTACGAGTCTCAATCGTTGAGCGGTTGCAAAAAATACACCTGCGTCATATTAATCTACCTATACTATAAAAGCAAGTCCCGATTTTTGGTCACGCATACAAATCCACACCGTTCAATGTATCGTCACCAAATTGTTTACTGTTATACCCGACAGTTTGCTGGAGATTTTAGTACTACTTTTGTTAGGGAACATGTCCAATATTTTGAAATTTTCAGATTTTTACAGAAATATATTATTTGAATCTAAACAAACTATATTTACGTGTTCATACATACTAACAGTATTTGTATCTTTATTTCACTTATTTCAAAAATGGAACATAATTAGTTACACAAAATACGTTTTGTGCATCTCCTGTAAAACTTGAATTTCGACGTACAAGTGTTATATATTACTATATATTAAAATAATTGTTTAAAGCGGATATTTAAGACCCACCTCAGAATGTGTATATAGAATCGTCAATGAATCAATAAATTATTATTGTAGACTTACCTATATGACATGTGACAACGACTCGATGCTCTGAACGGTCCTGCGAGGTTTGAAGTATAGATCACAGCTTCGTTCTAACTACGACTGACGTGCTTAATCTCGAGACTCGAGTAGTTAAGATAGATAGGTTAAAACGTATCCAATAATAAAAATAACCAATAGAAAAGTAGTGTAGTGAGTTAGTAGGCGCTGATTGGCTGTATGATACGAAGACCTACAGAATTCCATGCCCAATGTTGTTGTGTTTAATAATCATTATTGTTGTTATTCATTTAATGGCGTTATAATATTATTACATAATATATTTCCCGAGTGTAAGGATAATGATATTATTAATGTGAGAAAAAAATTGTTTTTATTATCTATAAGCAATAAGCATATATTATTTATGAGAATTATTATAAACACCTTAAATTATTATTATTTTGCGTAGGAATAAGGTAAGTACACTTTATAGCATTTTATGATCGAAATAACTATAAGACAAAGAAACGTCCCCACAATTTGCAAACAACTATCCACTGGGGCGGAGTACGCGGATGAGTCAGCTAGTATATAAGTTAAGTCCGTGAATATCGCTCGCGCGACTACGCTTTCGTCATTATTGTCATTTTCATTTCAATTTTTTTTGTTTGTCATTCGCAAATAAGCGTGGTTTAAATAAGAATATTGTTATTTGCCCGTCAAACGAATACAGCTCTGTAGTCGTCGTCGTGTTCACACACGTATATGTAAAGTAAAGAGAAAAATAGTTATTACAATGATATGCGACATACGACAGGTCCGTTTAGAGCCGCGCGCGTTTTACGACGACAAGACAAGTGACATAGACTCGTGTCTGTTCTGTGATCGCATAAGAGCACGGTTTTTATTATATATATATTATTTTTTGTTCCGCATATAGGTATTTTTTATATTATAGAGGTGTGTTTATAATAACATAATACGCAATGGTGAGTATATATGGATGTGTGTGTGTGTGTGTGTGTGCGTGTGTTTATAGCAGATTCTTCTTTTTTAAAGCAAACACTCGTTATCTCGAAAACTGTTAACTTTTATAAACATTTTTTTATTTTTTAATGAAAAACTTTAAATACATGAAAATCTGTCATTTTTTGTGTGCTTATAAATTATTGTTTACTTTTTATATTTAAATTGTTAACATAAACTTTAAAATGTTCTTTATATAATAATACGGCTATGTGGTATAATATATTATAATTGATTCCGATTACTAATCTGATATTTGTTTTTTTTTCAGAAATTTTCAGAAACATAATAAATTGTTCTGCTTCAGAGCGAGTATAGTACCTATTTAATATGTATACAGTAGATACTAAATCAAAAGTTAAAAATAATATAGCTTTACTGTCAGTCAGTATTTTCTCTAATTAAAATTAAAAAAAATGTATTGAATGTGTTGTATTACATTTTCAAGCTTTGAATGTAAAATGAATAATTTATTGAATTTTTGATTGCAACATAATTTAAATATTTTCTAAATTTCGTCAAATTTTGTAAACTTGTAACTATTATTAATAGATATTTTTGCATTGTTGTAATTGTTGTAATAACAAGCTATGAAGAACAATGTATTAAATGTTAAATATTTTTACTTTTTTGTATATTTACACACGAACAAAATTAATCGAATGAAACCCATAAAATAGCATATTAACTGTAGATTAACATAATGATTTCATACCTAAAAAATTCTAATATATATATATATATATAAATATTAAGTGACAATTCAAAATATGTGTAATTATTTTTATTTTTAAATTATATCAATATAAAAAAGTAGATTTTAAAGAAAACAGGCTTTGCACTAAAATCCCTGCTTTTCTTCGAGTGTAAGACATTTTTTTTAATTATTTTGTAAAGTACTGAAAATGTTTACTTACCCTCTCATAATATCACTGACAACTAGATCAAATGTTTTATCTACTAGAAACCAACCTTTGAAGTTTAAAATTACAACATCTTTACTACTCTAAAAGCGATTACACCAACAGCATCATTTATGATCGAATTTTTAAAAAGTCAGGTGTTTACTATTCTTTTCAAAATAACGAGCAGGTATTTACTATTCAAACAATATCACCCTATATATACATATTGACTACTACAACGATTAATAAACGAAAATCGTCCTTTTTAATCTCATGGCGTAAAATTAAAAAAAAAAAGGTATAATAATAGACACGATAAAGAACACCGAAATTTCGATAAGAACGAAAACTTTCGGCACGCCTGCGTAAAGCGTTACATAGATATACGATAATTATATCATTCAAAAACGCCGTTGATGCGATTTCGCCAACACAATGTGCGAGTGATTTCGATACAAGTGAACAATTTAAAAATATGTCCCACGAGAGACCCGGTCCCACCAGGCGAAGGATGTTGAACCGAACGTATATAATTCCTAAGAAACAGACGCCCGCCGACGACGGATATTCTATTACGGCGGTAATACGATTTCGCTTTTTTTCCTCACAAAACTTGACGGAATAAAAATCGTATCCGATACTTCTCCCTAGTTGTACACGCCGTTCAAAATGTGTTTTATAATACGTATATTAATATTATTGTCGATATACGAGTAAAATATACGCTCGCGATCGACAATACGCATCAATCAGCGCCACCGGTCGACGATACACAATATTCTCCCTGCCGGGGAGTTTTCGCCGGCAATCAGATTTTTATTATTATTGTGATTTTACGATTATTCCTTTGAACGTGAAAATTCAATTTTTACAAACCGACGACGATGAATATGCTGTAATATTATTATCGTTGTACTAGTTGCGGTATTAATAATATATTGTTGTAGTAACACCGAGAAAATCGAATAACGTGAAATTTTTGATGTTCTATCACAATATTTGTAGCTTGTTTCCTGGTTAAAACCTATAGAAACGTTTATAAAGTATATGATATTTAAATATTCATAATATTTCAGATTAAAATGGTTAAATGTTAATCGTCTGAACTAAAGGTAAGTATTTTCATTAAAGATATAGGTAGTAAAAGAGTAAAACGCATACACAATTTATTAATTATTATACAGGTACCTATTATATTTATTACGAATTAATATTTTAATTACTAGGTATAATTTCTTAAGTCTATATAAACCTAGTCACTATCATGTTTTTTAACATTTTTCGATATTGTTATTAATTATCTGAAAATATATATACCTATAATATTTTTTTTTTTTAATTATTTGCTTTTTTACCAACAACAAACGTATATTTTTAATTTTATATTTTAGAGTCCAATATTTTCCTAGGCATTTTGATTTGTAAAAATCAAATTTCTAACAAACATTTAATTATCTATATTTTTATTATTTTTACTGTTCTATCCAAGTAATCTAAATTTAAATTACAAGTTCTAACTAATTAATTACAGGTTCAAAATACAATTTGTATATACTAAAGTTCTTAGAAGAATATTCTGCTTCAGGATATAAAATATATGCTGTTCTTCGAAATAATAAAAATAGAAAATCTTGTTTAATAATTACTAAAAGTGACGTAGAATCTTTTGTTTAATTTTTTTTAGAAAGGCAAGGTAATGAGTGGTAATGTTAAAATTGTGCATCCAGTATTTTAAAATTTCTTCTTTAAGTTCTTACATTTTTGTAAATATTCATTAAAAAAAAATCTTAAACGAATATGTTTTACCCAAATGAAAAATTTTAATTATTCATTGTGCATAAATCAAATATTGCATATAAATCTCTATTTATACAAAAATATTTTTTATTAATTTTTAAAACGATTAATATTTTTGTATATCCTTCTCAATAAAAAAACGAATATTTTTCGTTTAAATTAAAACTATAAAGTTTCAAACAAAAACGTATAATATATATATATATAACGTATAACGGCCCTCGAAACTCGATTTATTTATTATCTCGCAGTAGTTAATTTTTGTAAACTTAATTATATAACTAATTGAAATCGTCTAGTTTGTTATTATATGATTTATATAATTATAAATAAAATAAAAACACTCGTTTTGAAGATATACCGATCAAAACTAAACCATCATCAGTTTTGTGAGATAAGTTAAAACGAGTTAGATATATATACGTTGTATAGAGTAACGTTATTAAGCCCGTACAGTATCTCGTGACTTGTATACATGAACCTAAATGTACTTCATTCTACAAGGGATCAAATGACGGTTTTGGGGAGAACTTCACTACTGAACTTAATATGTGGATACAGTGTACAAAGTCTGACTCGAATAAATACAGTGTTTGAACTAAGAAGACGGGCGTATTTAATTAATCACACAGTATTTATTTCACGATGCGAATAGAGTTTGAAACGATACCCAAACATATCATGTTTGTACATGTATATATTGCTTGAAAATAATTTATCGCTCGATTGGTACATGAAAACAATAGCAATGTTTTAACAATAGCGTATTATTACGTTTTATCGTTATTGCTCGAATATAAAAGAAGCAATCACGGCGACCGACGATAATTTGTAATAATATTTACATTCAGATAATATTACCAAATCAATTTAACGAGTTGAGACGGTAAGTATATCTAATATCGGTTTACGCTGCCTTTGCGAATATTGTTTACACGTGATTTAGTAACACTCTTCTCGGAATATTATTTCAATATCATTGAATAGTATTTAATCTTTTATTTAAAAGCCGAAAGAGGTTAAGCCACCCGGGAATCCTTACTGTACGATGCCACAGTTTACGGTTTAGTATATAAACAACGGATTCGATTTATAAAAACGTTGAAATAAATAAGTCCACGTCGACATTCAAATTATATCTTCTAATACGATAGTCATTGAAAAATCTAAAATACCTTAACGAATTAAAATCTTAAAATAATAAAACAACTATTTACCAACAGTCGTTCAACTGAGAAGCTTATTTAAATACGACGAACAAATAGCAATTAATACGTCTTAGAGATGATGTATTATTATATAAAGATTTGAAAAAAGTTATTTATTAAAATAAAAAATCTTCAAGATGCGGTACTGGGAACACGATTCTTGTTTTCGATTTATATTATCTAAACCAGGGGTGACCAAACTTTTTTTGATCACAATCTACTAAAAATATACTTCATCTTTGAGGATCGAGATCTATACAATTAGTTTATTATTTAATAACTATAATGAATTATAAAGAAACATAAAGGGCGCGTGGCCCTAAAAATAAATTCTAACTTGATAGACTGTTTGACTGCCCCTGATCTATACCGTCCGAAACAACAATCAAAAATAACGAATTAATGGCTCATGAAATATCTTAAAGAATTCATAAAAAATAAAACACCACTTTATGAAAGTCAAACAAAAAAACTTTATATAAACTAATTGGAAAAGCAGAAACTCGAGATTTCCTAACATCTATTCTGAAAACCAAATACCTCAAATAGCGTAACACTAAATTTTTAATACAATAATCAAAATTAATAGAATTCTAAGAAAAAATCTTAGTAAAATATAAAAATAGTAAATTACTACCTACTTATTAATCCTCACATAATTTCGGTAGAATAACCTCCACTTGATAGTCTTCAAATTATATATTTTCCCGATAAAATATTATTTTCTCTACACTGTTCTCTAATGAATATGAAGTAAAAATGACCTCATAATTATATTATGTTTGACGATCAGATCTACTTCTATGGCTGTTGCTTCTGGTCTTATCTATCTACAAACAATACAAACAGACATTTAACAATATTGGAAATATTATTTCGATTTTTGAGTATAATTTAAACATAATTAAAATTTAATCAATAACAGATTATTCATAAATATAAACATTAAATTTTAATTACCAATCTTAAAATTAAAAAAAAATATTACACACAAAATATATTTTTAAAAAATCGGTGCTGGTATTTAAAAAAAGGTAAGTTATATTTCGCACGCTCATACAAAACGGTTAAACATTTATAAATTGTCTAAAAATGTGTATTTTGATACTTCTTTTTATGTCTGAAAACCTAATTTCAATACAAAAAGATCATCCGAATGAGAATTTTAGTGGTACCTGAAATCGTGATTAAATTATACATCACGTTCATCATTATAAATATTATTTAAAATGAACTTATATCAACTAACTTTTTATGTATTTAATTATATAACAAGTTGTATAAAATTATAATTGTACTTAATATTTTTCTTATAAATTATGTAAAAACAATAAATCTGTAGATTGTATATAGTTAAACTGAAATCGAAATAAACATAGATATGGGTTAAAGGAAAACTTAACTGTTATAATTATGAAGTGGATGTATAGAAACCGACACGTGATTAAAATTATTGACAAAAAATAAGGCCCATATAATGTTGATTTATTAAAAAAAATTATAATATAATAAACCAGTAAATAACTTAGTTCTTAATTACTATCAGCGTTCTCCAATTATTCTTATTACTGGTAAAAAATGTTATTTAGTAATTATTATTTTTGATATTCATTTTTAATATAATCGTGTATATTCGTATAATGAATATGGTGAAAAATTAAATTAAAAATATAATTTGAATTGCTATATAATAATCATAATTATTAACACCGAGGTGTGATTATAAAAACTGTTTTATTTTTATGGTAGATGTACTCGTTCGTTATAAACAAAAATTGTTATTCGTAGTATAAACGTATAATGATGAATATTTATTAATCATTGGTTATTACTTGTACATTTGTTTCATATTAAAATACGTAACTCTATAAACACTACTATAATTTTCTACGTAATGACATTTTTTTTTTTTTTTTTATTTTAGTAGTATTCACGCATAAACAAATGGTGTCGTTTTATTTAAAAATAATAATAATAATTACTAATACTAAAATGAAGTACTGAAATTAAAAATATCCATTGATTTTTATTTGGTTGAAGAATTAGTAAATATTGCATTTTATAAAAGGCGAACTTGTTATGTGTAAGTGTCTATACAAATAAAAAGCTTGACAAATTTATTATATGATTTGGTTTATACTCTATATAGGTACCGATACACTTATAATATTATAATACACAAAAACGATAGTACGCTACGCGCGTGATGTATGATGAAACTTCATGATATAAATTTCCAGAAAAAAAAGATGGCATATTTCGTTTCACAAATCATAAACCGAATAAAAACTTTGAAATGAGTGAAAACTTTTCTAACTAAAAAAAAATTTAACTCTGAAATCATAATAATTTATTCTGAAGACCATGATAAAATATAACTGCAAGTGCGTGATTATCTCTTACCATCAAATATACCAGACTTGATTTTTTTTTTTTTTTTATTTACATTGTCACTGTGTAGTATACGATATTATATACAATATTATTATAATGGTCCGTACGACGGAGAATAAGTACACGTCAACTATCGTCAACTAAAAAAAAAGAAAAATAAAAAAATTACGTATTTATTATGTCGCATCAAAGTTTTTTTTGCAAACAAAGTTTTAATCGGAATTTAACCAAAAACGACGCTCGAGTGCGCGAGTAATGATTTCATTAGTCCGTCGCGATCGCATACATTCGCATACGAGTTGTGTGTAAGTAAATAAAATCTTCAGTATACTCACTCTGGAAATTTACGGCGCGTGCACACATTAAAATCATTATTATTGCGATAACACAGCCACCGCGACTGTCAGGACGGTAAGAAATTAATTGTGTTCGCAGCACCGCATATTATTATTATTATGATATCGTAACGATTCACTCGCATATTATTATCATTATTATCATTATTATGATATTGAGAACGAATAAAAGGCACACGTCTTGATTGATGACGACCTGTTGTACGCGTCAAACGGTATACTACACACGATATACGTATGATAATGCGTTCCTCGGCGGTAAAACGTCAGCCGTCGAGGCGCAAACACGCCGCAGAACTGTCGGAAAATACGTCTTGTGTTCGTATATAAGTATCAGTTCGAGTTTTGCGTTTGATTTGGGCGCAGCTATACATTTTATGCTCGTATAGGTATGATATATCGTTATATTATACGCGTTTCCGTCCGCGAACTCGACTTTTTTTTCAACAGATTCGGGTACTCAGCCGAACGCGCGGCGGTGCAGGTGTACGGGATTTTTTCGCAGACCGACACGAACGTAGTCGAGAAAAACGTCCGCCTACCGCCGGTCGTTTCCCGCGATTGAATGTAAATTTTATAATTAGACTGTTGCACGGCATTCGGATTTTAATTAATGTTAAGTTTTCAGTGTTGATATACCTGAACAAAGATGATTATATTATTATTACGGTTTGAGAACTATATATTTCTTTTTTTTTTTAACCCACGATTTATTGTCTGCAATACGCATCCGACTAATAATAATAATTATAATGATACGAAAAGGTTAATGAAATATCAACAACGTTAATAAGTAGTCGACAGCTGCTCTGACGACTGCGGAAAGGAAATTTCAAATCGTTATCACTGCTCATCAGACGGACACGTCGTTATAAAAATGTAGTGAGATTAATTAAGTATACTACCTGTGTGCTACCTATTATTATAACGACTATATTTTACTATTAAGTTCGATATAATATCAAGTTACAAGTTAAAAATGTTTAACGGTGTAATATGAAATTATTTACGAAAACTTAAAATGTAATTTTAGCAAACAGATAATATAATACAATACTATAAATGTAAAAATAAAAACGAAATGGCACTTATAACTAATATTATGTTAACAATAATATTATATTCTAATAACGTAGTACATTATTACGATATAGTATACAAGATGAATAAAAATTTGTCTTACAACCATTTTATCATACATGTTTTCAAAATAAACAAAAATGTATAATATGAAAGTTTTTTTTATTTAGAATCTAAAATAACTTATAGTTTTTAAGCTTTTTGTTTCTAAAAACTATCGTGTAATACATTTTTCTCTGTTTTGAACATTTAAATAATAAAATGGTTGTAACGTTCAATCTCCTTGTATGGACATTGTATACTTTTACGCGTTATTTCAAAATCTTTGAAAACTCATGTCGGGAACGGATACCAAATAGCATACGCAAAATTTGTAACACAAGTTGGGTTAATATATCTACACGTGCTGTGTCGTTATGTAGCTAATAGTATCCACATTATTATACAAAATTACTCGAATAAGCGTGCTTATAATAACACGTCATAATATCATTGTAAATATTCTATTTTATCGTACACACAAAAAACGATTTCGAGGCGCACATCTCATAGAAGACCGTTTTCGTTTCGGAATTGAATTTTACCGACAAACAATTTTCGTATAATGTCCAACCAGAGACGAACCTCTTGCCGTGTCTCCATCCGCGGCCTATAAATGTTTGATAAACCGCCGCCGCCGCTCGTTCGTAACAGCCATCACGCTGCCACCGGCGTAACGCGTTTTCAACCACACGCATTAGCGTCAGTTAAGTACGATAATTTAGGAAGTTTTAGACAAACGTCTAGGGTGCACTTAGATAAACATTTATAGTCCAAGTCTACACGCAGTTTCACTATAACGTTTACCAAGACCACCGCAGTGTCATACATACATCTACTATTATTATTCATAATTTGCGTTATCATTTCGGAGATAATTATTAGGAAAATTTCGCAGCAGCAGAGTCGCTATTATAATGGTAAAAAAACATGGCTCTAAAGGCGTTATTGCATATGGTTCATGAAAATTTCAAAACACGCATATTACACTTTAGTTTTTTCATTTACTTATATAATACTACCCTACTACCACAGCCGTAAGTATACTTTATAAACAATGACTTCAATAAAAATAATCGTAAAAAGTAATCGACTTTCGTAGAATAATTCCTAAAGTTTTTCTTATGCTTAGGCTAACTGATAAATTTATAAATTTATTTCGGATTATAAACACGATTGCCACTAAATAAATCATACTTAATCATGTACAATATTTGAGCTAATAGTGCAGGTATATGTGTATTTTTTATAATATAATATAATATGAGCAATTCTTACCATTTTATTCAATACTCGAAAACAAATAAAATATCATTAAATGGTTGTAATTTACAACATGTAGCTAAATACTTAAGTTTTCATAGTATAATAACATAATTTACACTTCAATCGAATTTGTTGACAAAATATGTTATTGTTTTATTTTGAGATTTTATTTTATTAATTTTTTTTTTACTCGAGTCGAACTGATTTTAAAATATAATAATTTTCTTATGCTTAATTTTATTCTTTTTTCATTAGGTACTATTGTGTAATTTTTATTTTTAAGATCTTTAAATTTTCATACTCTTTTATTTATGTTCTTGGATCGTGATAATTAATCAAATTTATATTTCAATTGGCAATCCCGTATTATATAATATAATAACCTAAAGTATAAGTACAGATATTATAGTTAATACAAGAATCTGGCTGACTTTTTTGGTGTAGAAAATGAATAACTAGTATTTGTAATATTAAAGTTTTAAACATTTAAATTGATGGAGAAAAATCTATATGGAAAGGTACCAAAAACGAGTATGACATGCCTCGATAAGGAATATTTAAATTTACAGGAAATAGTAATTCAGGACAGTCTATATCTTATAGGAGAGAATAAGTTGATTAGAAATTAAATATTTACTGAGCGTCTACGACTTTTCGTAAAAAGGATAAGTACCAGAATAGTGATTATATTTTTTTATTGTAGTTTTTGTACATTGTACAGTATGGCAAAGACATTTCCTGTGCAATATTTCGATTTTACTACTATACCCAGCGATAGAAGTATTATACCAAATACCATTTTAGATAATATCATTATTTTTAATCTTTCTTTTAGACTTTCCTAGTGATCAAATTGCACTTGAGAATTGTATTTATTACTGTAATGTTTAATAAAATAAATAAATATAATGAATATTATTAGTATTAAAAATTAAAATAACTGAAAATGTGTAAAATCTATATACAACCAAAATTAATAATATTTTAGTAGCCTGTAAAAATTGTTACCCAAGAAAATTAAAATAATTAGTTTTAATGAGCTTTACACGTACATAATATATTTAACCATACAATGTAATATTAAATATGTCTTTTGTGTCTGAGCAGTTTGCACTTCAAGTCTTTTATATTTAATAATAATAATAATAATCTTATATTATAGCAATAAAAATAAAATTGTTTTAGGTTTAATAATAATACGACATAGTCAGTATAATATGCTATATTATAGCTAAACTGTATAGAATTAGATTTTTTTCTTAAACAAAAAGACATTTATGGCATGCATTCAAAAATTAAATTACCATGTGAATGTGAGAGTATGTTTAAATTTATTTGCATGCAGTTTTATTTAATGAAGGGTATACGAATAAAATGATAATAGATTAAAATAAAACGAAAAAAAACCGTTCGTAAATTATAAAAATAAAATTACCAGTAAGAGTAGAAACATTCACAAAACATATAATCTAAGTGTCAACGTTTAAACGCATACATAATATAAAAGTATAATATACAGGTATTATCCCATCACATCATTTCCGTTTATACCCATGTGGTCCGAGTTAATTGTATCATAAACTTCATTTATTTATGCCATACATATATCAATATGATAATAATATTATATTTCATATGAATAAATTGTTATCGATGGACAATATTCTAGTTTAAATAATAATAATGTATTGGTGATTTAATATCGCAGCATCTATCCTATAGCGTATGTAACTATTGTAAGTTGTAGCGATGGCATTAAAAAAAAAATTTATTCGATTGCTTGAAAAACAATTTTCGGGTTCTGAAAACACACTTGTAATAAGCAACTATGACGAGCTACATTATGCCAACGATGTATCTTATTCAATTTTGTCTGGTATTAAAAAAAAAGCTTTTTACGACACATCAACTATTAGGTCAAGAATATCGAGTATTTAGTTAAAAGTTGGAAACAAATTTTTTTGAAAATGTCAAATCAATATATTGATTTATTCTATAAAATAATTTAAAAAATACTGGATACTGCGATGACTTCGCCTCAATAACCTGTATCGAACACAGTAATTCTAAAGTACTTGTGTAAATTACAAAAAAAAATTGTTGTAATTATATTTAATAACAAAATGTTATAAAATCTTGTGAACATTTCGTACACAAATTTTGAACTTGGGGATGCTGTTGTGCCGCACTTATACCTATTACTGTGTAATTTTAAACCAGCCAACAGATACTGATAATAATAATATTATGCAAGATGATAATATAGGGATCAAGATTTTTTTATTTATTAAACACTGGGAAAATCGGAATGGTTAATTAAAGATTATAACATATTATTCTGTAAAGATCCGTTTTTCTTCCAAAATCGTCCTTTTGCCATTACATTTTGATTTCTATTACATAAACGTCTGATAAAATAAAAAATAAAAATTTTATTCAACATAAAAGTATACATTATTATATGTACTCCCTTACTAAAAAAAATACTTATATTTTCGTTTAAGTATATAAATACATACAGTGAATACTGCTGTATAGTGCAGACTATCGATTTTCTTGTCGTTTCCAAAGGTTGTCGATATATTACAATCGGCTTTGAAAACATCTTCCTACGCATATACACACACGATTTACTTATAATGCATATTGTATGAGCTATTTGTACATATAGACGTCCTAAATATTATATGCACTTCTCGTATATATATATATATATGTTTGAACTAAATATATATAACATAATATACTATTATAATACACGTATTATATGCACATGTTGACAGCCGTAGTACCTGACACGTCCGGAAATACGTCGGAGACAATTTTTTGTCCGGATGTGAATTCGTGAAAATAATTTTAAAACGAATATAAATCCGTTCGGAACGTCTGTGAGTGGATGTGCAATGATATTATAAGTCACGACTACGTCGCGTCCGCCTAGAGAAAAATGATATAACAAAAAAACGAATGACGGAAATTTATGAAAATCATTCGATTTGACGTATTATTTTTTCCCATCCCGTTTCGTGCTCTCGCCGAGCAGTTTCGTAAAATGAAATTCGTCCTTGTCGTTTTTTCCAGAGGGATCCCTCACCACGCGACCTAGACGTTAAATCTGTTGTGTAAGAATGGCGGCGACGCGGTGGTAGGAAAATACGAGAGGATGAATTTTTAAAGATGAAATATAAAACGTCGACCTTTTGCCGAGCTCTTAACTTGATTAACGGAAATTTTATTAAATCATATCTTCAACACTGTGATTTATTTATAACATATATATAATACATTATATACGTAACGCACGCGTACTTGTGTGTGTGGGTGGGTGGATGATTGGGTGGGTGGGTGTGTGGGTGAACGTAGACGAAATATTTTTGACGTACAAAGCCGCGTAAATATTGTATATATATATATATATATAATACGTTCTACAGACACTTGTAATTATTGTTTAGGGTTCGAGACCATACCACTTGAGCGAAATTAATCAATTTATTATTATGCCAATTGAATGTCAGCCGGTCTACATAATAATAATAATAATAATATTGTAATGACAGGCTGCAGTGGATGGCGATGGACGACGCGTAATTAATTACGACCGTATAAGCGTAATAATAATATATATAATATAGTTACGACAGTGCAATAACGAACCGAAAATTACCCGACCAGTGTCAGTGGACCGTGTCATGATCGTAAAATATTATGTTAACACGAATACTTGTGATTATTATTATAATTATAATGAGTGATGAATTTTGTTTGTGTAGAAAGTTATTATTGTGTGCCCCTTGTTTTAATATTATAAATGCACCTGTTGCACGGTTTTATTTTAATAAATATATACTAACACTCGTGTACAATAAAATTGTACTTAAATCACATAATATCATAAAACGACTTAATACATATTTCACTGGCCACGTTATGTATAATATAATGTACTCATTTTGTCTTATTACATATTCGTTTGTAAAGACCAAAGTATTGTAAATGGAGTGGGCGACTTCAAAGAATATATTTTGATCTCGTTATTTCTCAGCTTTAATACCTTTGAGTAAGTAATCCATACTAAGCATTCATATAATTAGACGCTCGATGTATTTGATTTAGTAGCTCGGTTGAACTTGGATAATAATATGTAGGTATTACCGCGAGTATCGGGATTATAATATGGTGAATGCTATATAATATTATGCATAAATATAATAGATCAATAAGATATGACGATCATCTACGGTACAGGAAATGCTTATTATTTCAAAATATATATATATAAACTATTTAAATAATAATATAGCTCAAATAAATAATGTAAAAACGCTATATGCATAGTGGCCCAAAAATCTTAAACATTTGTTTTTTCTATCATGATTCATGAAAATCATTTTTTTTTTTTAATTATTTCTTGATAACCATCAAAATTGTTGACAAATTATTATGCAAATTTAAATAACTTCCATTTGAAACGTCTATATTGTACTGTACAATAATATAATACAATAGTATAATTAGTATAATTGATTGAAATATTCCAATATAAGTAAATTACATATTTTCATAACCTCATTATAGTTATATTCTACTTGACATTTATTTTAGTAAATAAAGTGTCATTATTATTCAATAAAACACAACCAAAGTTTTCAAATCACAAAATATATTGTATATTATGCATTGTTTCGCTACCTTCATAAACCTGTAGTGCTTGTACTGGTATCAATGTTCAATTATAATTTTATTTATACATATATTATTATTATTATTATAATTATTGCATGTCAGTATGCAATGTGTATGTATTATAATATTGTCCTCCGTGACTATGCCGCAGCTCTGTTGAACGGAAATGGACCAGGACCGATGATCACCAATCATTACACACTATAAATACTCACAATTCTATAATTAATTTTAATATTTGCAAATTTCCCCTTCTAAATAACGTTGATATTAATTATTTCCATTGTTCTATTTTGAATTTCATTCTAATAGTCATTTTATTATTTAATTAATAACCAATAAATCAATAAATGCTATAAATTCTTATGCTCAGTGTAGTACAACTCTAATAGCTAATAATAGGTACATATTCTTTATTCATGTTTTTATTGAATAGAATAACTCAAAAGCACATTTATTGCTACGCTTCTAACAGCCAAAGTTTAATATTTAATATTAAATTAATTTAGCTTCATCATTACATGGGCTCGAATAGTTGAAGAATTTTTTACTATAGTGTTGTATTTACAAGTGCGTTGTAAATCGTGTATTGTTTTTTATTTCTGTATTTCATGGAAAATAAGTGCTTAACTAACAATGTTATGCTTAACGCCAACTGTATTGGACCTATTATTACTGATGTGCTATTTTTTTATTTACTTATATATATATTATATTATACCGATGAGCTTGGAAAAGGAACATTTTAATATAATTGTTGATCTACAAGGACTAAAGTCATCACTTTATTTATTCGTGAAATATCTATTATTACAAATTTTTAATTGTTATAAAACAAAAAAATATCGAAAATTCAGAACTCACATATTATAATTTACACATACAATTCACTCACGTAACTCATCATCATTAGTCCGGCAATCTCCAGCACTACTCCGATTAATCTGCTTACACCCACTGAACTAAATACAATATGTATAATGTACACGTCATGTAGTTGCTAATTAATGTAAACAATGTATTTAGTTCGGTTCTTACACTACTACGCATCACACTATTGGTGAGTATTATTGGCACGCACGACATAGTTGCGACCACTAGCCAGTGAGAATTGAATGAATTTCTGAAATATCAATATAACAGCACAAAATAAATTATATTTTTTTACTTAAAATTAATTTATACCGTGATTATACGCTGTTTTCAAGAGGATATAATATAATAACAATTCATTTTTTAAATAGAAGTTCAATAACAAAGAAAAACTACATTATTTTCAATGACATATTATTATAAGTGAATAACAATAGTACTCAAATTATTATAAAAATAAAAGCTGAAATTGGCTTATTTAGTTTTATACATTTATATAAATATTATATACGGGTTACAATGAGAATAATAACAATATAAATCAACTTTTATTCAAATAGAAACCCCAATTCACACTCAGAAAAGTTTAATTTGAAAATTATATTATTATTATAATAATGAAATCATAAAATAATAATTCAAAATTCAAATTACGAACAAAAATAAAAAGTATGAACTACGAACAATATCATGGACATTTAACGTAGGTAGCTAAATATAATATAAAACCACGTGATCTAAGTCAATACAATATAATGTCAACAGGTGTAATATTAAGAAATGAGCGTAGTCACGAACTGTGTCCAATCCTGAAAAGGAACAGAAAATTCGTAAGGGATAGTCATTCGATTCGGTAGCCAGTCCTGGAAACAAAGAATAATATTAAATCGATGAAAAATTAAATGTACAGATTATATGTGTTGTAAATGCTAGTGAGAATTAGCAGACGCATATTATATAGAAAAACTTATCACTAGGTTAGTGGTTACTAATAGCTATTTATAATGAAGTGTGTGTGATAGCTCAATCATCAGCGAGTAAGAATTTCCAGGAAAACACTAATGAATTGCATGGCTGAATTAAATGTTTAATGTGTATGCATTTGAATATCCAATTGATTTTGGAACTATACCCTGAAAATAGAAAATAGGTAACCTGCACTTTTTTACAAATAAATATATAAGTTCAATGGTATGAAATACGGCCATGTGAAGTCGAACACGTTTTGGTCGTGGTACACACTACACGCCATGTTTGGAAGAACATAAATAGTACATTTTAAAACCGCGCGCTACCCACTGTATATTATTCGTATTTTTTTTTCGCGAATGCGTCTGCAGAGTATAATATCGAATGTATCAACGAATTTAGCCGTATCTTATTTTCTGAAAGCCTAAAGTATTTTATTTTCTTCGTATTATAATGTGATAAATCTAGATAAATAATATATCGAAAATTCGAAAATCAGGATCAGATATTTTCATATGGATATCGCCGTAACGTCAATCTCTCAGTAGCGTGTAATTTACATAAAATAAATATTTTCTCAATTTTATTATCGTTTTATATGATGATTTTTCGACGAATAATCTATGGAAATATTTAATATAAATCGAAAAGTTTGGTCATATTTTTAAACGGGAATTCGATGTTACTATATTATAATTATATCAATATCATATGATAGCGTGCACACCAATCATTGAGGCAGCAAATATAATGCACCGACATTCTCTGAAAACGCACTCAATGGTGTTTATCGTGCACGACGATAAACCAAATGGCCGATCATTCACATATGGTGTTGAAAATCAAACACAAGCAATAAGCATAGAACTATGGCGTGTTGGTATATTGCAACATTGACATTTGAATATTGAACACATTTCGCCGTAACAGGACGCCGGCACACAACGGCAATGGTTTGAACATTATTTAAATCTAATTGACGAAAAACGTTTAATCGTATATTATTTGTACACATATTATAATATATACGTGATAGATATACGTACATCGTTTACACGTAATTCGGTTTTAGTTCTAAAACAACTCTTCTATTAAATAGTATGATATAAATCGTACATGCACATCGACCATACGATATAAAATCGATAATTTTAAAAATAAAGATAAAATCATAAAGTAAAAACGTAATGGTATCATTTTAATTTTTAATCTCTTAAAAAAAAAAAATAAAATAGATAATTCAACTAGAAACAACGAGTATAATATAAGTATAGTTTAGGTAAATAAATTACTCGCAGTATATTATATTATTGTAGTTCAAAATAATCGAGTCTAAATCACAATGCACAAATTAGTGTATTCGAGTATGAAATCAAAAACAAATAGCAAACAAAATAATAACTATAGGTTTATAATCAGAGACGGTATATATGTATAATATATTATAATATGCGATAGTGTAATTTGTTGTTTTTCGTACACGATATCATAATATTGGTATAATATAATACGACTAATAACATAATATAGTACATCGCTTACAATATTATAATAATATATACTATGTTATGCAATCGGTCGTTTTTCGTTAACAACGACGACGATTTTGCCGTCGTACCTACCTATATCGTAAGCATCATAACAACAATATGAAAATCGTATATTATATGGTCAACAAAGCATATAATACGCGTAGAGTAGGTACTATTATATAATATATTTTTTTATATTCACGGAAGGCTAATAATATAATATATGAAATGCGTGTAATGCGTGTAGCGAGCGATTTTATTGCGATCCGAAATAAAAAACGATCGCGAGTTCATTATATACGCGTGTGCGGTGTTTTATAATGCACTGTATACAATATTAATACGCGGGAGTGTATTATAACCGACACCCCTACGGCACCGTAGTGATTTCAGGTCGGTTGTCACCCCCCCCAAAAACATCGCGAATAGGGTGCGACGAAGGAGACGCGGTCGTATTGAAAAAAAAAAATGTGTTCATTTAAAGCACAAGCGGGACACTGTTGCCGCCGCCACCGCCACCGAGTGTATTATATATGTATTATATATCCGTCATTATTCGACAGTGTCGCAAACGCTCACCCCCTTTCGTTATTATTATTACGTTTTTTTTTCCCCGCACACTACAAACTACTATACACACATATATACTGCACGCGAGAAGAGACGCGCAAACGCAATTATATCGTAATATTATGTGTCTTTTTTCTCTCTCTGAATAATAATAATGTATACGATGGGGTGGTGTCGGTGGTGAGAGTTCAAATTTCGGTACATAGTAACGCCACAGTAATTGTACGTGTACGTGTATATTATCATACTAAAAAGAGACAATTTAAATAACGACGAAACAATCGTTTTGATTATCGCCCACTTCCGTTTTGGGAGGCGGCACCTCCGGAGTCGTTCTTCGTCCAGCCGCCCGACAAGCAATGATTACCGTAAAATATTGTAAAATATAATATTATTATGTACGCGACGAGCTTAAAGGACATGATTTTCTTTTTTCTTTTTGTTTCCACGAACAAAATCGATTTGATATTTTTCGGTTAAATACAACTATAATATTGTGTACCTACCTACACCGACTACTACAACACACGTGATATATTATATTCATGTACATTGTATATACAGCTGCTGCTGTTGCTGTGTATATTATAGTATATTCTTATACGCTAAAAGCTTAATGGTTTCCGAAAAGAAATCCATTAGTGTCCGCGAGCGCACATATAACGACCATCTCGTTTTTCAATTTTATTTACACGCGCCCTTATCGACCTCATAATAATAATGTATTATACGCCAATACGGCCATCATTATAAAGTTGCACTAATATATAATATAATATTATTAGTTGTCACTATATTACAGCTTCGGTGACAACTCACCAGTCCGTAATCGTGTAGAATCTAATGGTTTTTCGATCATACCGACAAAGCGATAATGTTGATATTATATACCAGGGGTGGCCACAACGAGGCTCGCGAGCCGCATGCGGCTCTTAAATTAATTTTGTGCGGCTCTTGAACCAAACTTAGACTAAAATTAAATGTAAATAAATGTTCCTTCATTTGATTTAAAATGATAAATGTATCCTTATTTTATAAACATTGCTTTACAATGTGGCTCACCTCAAACTAACTTTATAAATTTGCGGCTCCCAAAGTTAAGGTTAGTGGCCACCCCTGTTATATACAATACGATTTTCATAATTAACGGGTCTTTCATTTAGAAGTCTGTGATAAATTATAGAGCCGTATCTCAATAATATTGATAGATCAAATGTTTAAAGCCTTTAAATTTTCGTATACACTCGATATATGAACATTTGATTGAAATTGCAAAGGGTTCACTACGGTTTATATTTTATTGTTATTATTATTTGAAAGATGCAAACACTTTCAGCACGATTAAAATAATAGTACGACGATTACAGTTTGTTAGAAATAATTTTTTTAATACTATTATTAAAATTTATTAGTATAACACATTTTGTGCTTCAGTCGAAGTACCTACTGTAAAACCCATTTTATGTATTTGATTTTCTACTTGTTCCGATCTCGAGATGAAAAAAAAAACAACCCTAAAGCTATTTTACTCTTCGTTTGTACACGTAAAGAGCATATTTTTCGCAAAGCACGAGTTTAGAATGTTCCAGAAAAGATCAAACTTTAAACGAAAGTGTACGAGTTCGAAAATTTATACACATCGAGTATACATGAAAAACAATTTTTATACTCCGTGTACTAGCACTCTGAATAATTTATGTCGATGTATTTTACAAGAAGAATTCTTAATATTGTATTTAGCTCGATACTGTTTATATAAATTTAAAAATATCATACGTCATATTATTATTTAAAAAAAATGCATACACCTAAGTACCTAAATTATATTATACAGTACAATGTAGGTACTTACATACATCAATAATTTACTAAGATACTCACGCTTATGGATAATAATATTTATGTACCGTGATATTATCAAAAGGCAAAATAATTAAATTATACATTTTTATTTTTTTAGGTATACCCAATAATATGGTCCTAAAAGCGCCTCGTATTAAAATTCCAAAAGGATTTAAAGTTTTGTTCGAAAGGGATTAAACGGTTTACAGACATTTTAAATACGCACGCACGGTATTTTATACAATTTTCCAAAGTCTCGACATTCTTAATTTGAATAAATTACAAATAAATAATGAAATTTATCAAAAAAATAAATAAATAATTGCATAATCTCAATTCTTTGTGACGCTGAATAAAACAAAATATACGAAAAATGTACAAAATGTATTATAATTAATATATTATTATCGTTATGTATACCTACCAGAACATTAATTAATTACATACCTACTCACGATACATCTTTTCTATTATTCTGCTATATAGGAGTATTCATGGTTCATAATCATATTTTATATAAATCGATAGAATATAAATATAATATTAAAGTACCTATTTATAATTGCAAATTTATTTTTCACGGTCTAATTAAATAAAAAAAAAAAAGATAAAATAAAAGCAATAACCGAAATAATTGGAATGGAATATAAATGGAATTATTTCGGTTTTAAAAACGCTTATATTACAATATATATATATATATCGACTAGGGATTACCAACCTTTTATGGATGTGACATTAAAATTTTAAATTTAACTCTTCGCGACCCTTAAAAAGCCAAATATTTAAATCAATATTATGTTTTCAACAAGTTCAAAAGTTTTAAACAAAATATAATACTCATTAGTTATTACATAACGATACTATACAGCTTGTAATTTTAATAATATCGTTGTTGACGTCACGTATCGTGTGACGTTATATAGCTAAAAAAAAAAGCGTGGGTGGAGCTGTATCGACTTCTATATTCATAAGATAAGTCTAGTATATTGTATAGTGGACGTCATCTAGGTTACTGTTCAAGACGATTTTCTTTTACGATATTATAGTGTTGAATTGTTTTACGAAAATATCTTTATCAAATAGGTTTTTAAACGTTGAAAAAAATCATACCAAACTAATAATTATATATACGAAAATCAATTTCACGACTGTCGATTAAAACTTTTGCGGCCCCCACACAATACGATGCAATATTATGTATAGTAATGTGAATTCGGCGCCGCCATATAAACGCACATCATTTATACGTGTATCGATTCAATCAGTATAGACAGCAGCAGCGGTGGCGATGATGATGATGATGGCGATGACGATAACAACAGCTATATATAGTATAATATTAGTGTAATACAAATATATATATATATATATATTATGTGCAGTATAATATACCTAACACACAATAATATATATTATTATGTGTCGTGTAACGCGCAAAAACGTGGAGTAGCGATAAAAAAAAAAAAAAAAACGATATTATACATATTAATCGGGGTGGAAGGAAAAAAATAATAAAATATAAAAGAACCGATGTGTACAATAATAAAATGTTTTTATGTGTGTGTACAAACGATATTCGCTGCAACGGAATTTATATTGCGGTTTACGCGCCGAGGAGGTATTTATATTTATGTGGTATGGAGACATTCTCGCGAAACGAGCAAATTTTCGCCAATTATCACGTACGTCGGCCGATAAAATCTGACGTTCAACGGTCCTTACAAGTGGCATTAAACAGTGCATGTATATGTACGATTATGGCTTCGGTGTATATTCGGTACACGAGAAGAGATAGTGCTCCCGAGCTGTATGTATATGTAATAAGGCGAGTATAATAATAATATATTCGCGATGACCCTTCGGGTTGAAAATTACTACTCGGCGGCGGCGGCGGCGGCATCCGCGAGTACGACCCGACGTTCGCGGGCCAGGCGGAGTCGTTTTACGTACGCTACGTGTTTTTCCTTCCAAATGTTTACGCTGGTATATTATATATTATTATATTTCGAGTGTATATATAAATATGTACAATATAATATATTCCGCCGGAAAACTCTCTCGAGGCGAGTCGTAAACCGACTACGTATATGTTCGTTTCTTGCTATCGTTTTTTTTTGTTTTTCATTTCGTGTCTAGTCACGACTGCAATCCGCGAGCGTACAGGTACGACCCGAGAAAATCACTTGAATATTTCGCCGGAGTTGACGTTTTTCTTTCCCCCCGAACGTCTATAATATTGTCATGGACGCACGATTTTGTAGCGTGTTCGTCATACCTTTACTAATGATTTCAAAGGGGTTTTCGCGATTTTTCGGCAAACGAAAATAATAATAACTAAAGACAGACGCCGATCCCTTTTTATTCTTTATGCGTACTACAATACGTGTAGGTAGCCGAGGGGTGCGTCAAAAAAAGGCGATTCCTCAGCATTATATATAATTATATCGCGAAGAATCGTCGTCGCTTTCGACACGTAGAGAGATAAAACCTCGCGTGCGTGCATTGCACATGTGTCGGGTATGTGTGAGAGTGTGACAATGACGTTTTCTGTTCGCACTTTTAACGATCTCCACTCGGATGACGCCCTACGCGACCGCCGGCAATGGCGATACTTTAGATACTTATAATGCGCGAGAGCAAAAAAAAAAAAAAGAAGCGCATTAAATGTATATATATATACCTACGCGTTACGCCATTATAAAGGTGTTGGGACCGCACCCACTGTCCGGCGGACACTTCATACTCGTATTATATATAAATGAGTGTGCTGTTGGTGCAATGAATGTTGTGTAAGTATGTTTAGCTTTACCTTCCGCGTATAAAGGACTTATAGTATTACATTAGAACATCTAACGTTTGGAAATTTTTTAAATTTTTATTTTAGCACCAACGCGTGATTAAACGTTTTAGTTCATTGGACTTTAAAACACGGTGAAATTCCCGAGGATAACTAAACGACTTCGAGTACCTATATAATATATACTGTTATTTTATCTTATGGTTATAATAAGCGTTCTTTTTTTTATAGATTCTGATGACCCTATCGATTTTTGGTTTCACAATGGTGTGTTTTTACGAGTATTTTTTCATTTAACAGTTTTAGGGATAATAAAAAAGCTACAAAAGTTTCGTAAAACACCTATCTAGATTAAAAATTGAACTCAAATCGGTATGTTAAGGAAGTAATTTTCCAAATTCTCTCGTACTTTTCAATAAAATCACGAAAAGCAAAATAACCCAACTAATGTTAGAGTTCATTCTACCGTCTCGTCTTGGCCAACTAAAACCAATCAGGATAGGTCAGAAAAATAGTTTGATCATTTTTGGTTAAATAAATCTAAAAATAATATTATATTTAAAATATCATTATATTATTTCGTATGGAACTGATTTTGCGCTGTAAAATTATTATGTTACTGATTTAAAACTATAAATAATAAATCAACCATAATCCACTGTATTGATCTGCACAGAATCTACAGTAGGTATACGGAAAAGATATGGGTTCTAATAATTTTTAGTGAGATATTTTTGAAATTGTTATATTATGACTACAGTTAAAAGAGATATGTGTGTGCAAACACAAATATAAGATGTGTTACAACACAAAATTAATGAACGCCACATCCACAAAACGTTGGATAGTAAGTGTTCCATTATATTTCGTTTTGTGTTTTCTGTCAATTCTTGTACCAGAATTGTTGGAGCTGAATAATGTATAACATTCCTACAACGACATAATGTTTGATGAAAACGATTTAAAACACAGAACGGTTCGTTTGATGTATACTTACAGTGTATATGTAGCGACTATATCACTGTAACATAATATAGCCACTATTTCCACTCACACAAAATCTATACGTCGTCCTTATTTCGTTTATTATACTAGGAATATCCAAAAAATATATTTTCCTACAATAAAGAAAAATTACAAATACACCAAAATTGTACACTCTGTTGCATAGCCACTTTTTTTTTTTTATATAGGTACCTGTATATTTTCGGTGACATTGCATAAGTTTCTTCAAATTAAAATTCTTCAATAAAAGTCACATGATTTTTGCGGAAACAGTTTTAAACTCGAAAGAGATCATCCCTTCGATCAAAACTGAGCTTTCGAGTTTATATGGATGCATTCTACTGCAAGGTTTTATAAACTATATAAGATTTTTAAAAAATAATCTACAATAGTTTTAAATTAGTAACTCCTCTAAACACTTTGTATTTTGTACTCGTTAAATCAATTTCACGAGTATAGTATGGTGTTGTTATTTAGGAACTTCACATACAGAACAATCTAAATTAAATTAAAAAAGTGCAATACAAATTTTTAATTTTCACAACTTATTTATTAAATATTAACTAGAAGCATATGATCTAATATTGAATATACCAGGTTTAAAACCCCTGGCTGAGAGGTGGATAATTACTTAACAGATGTTCCTACAAAAGTTTATCAATGGAACGGTTGATTGTCCTACGTTTCTTATCCGAGTATGTTTAAGAACGCCTTGTTGATTCCGGTCCTGACCTTATCATTTTTCCATTAAGCACTGCGCCACTAATTATTCTCACAACCTACTTATCTTGAAGATAATGCTGTGCATTGCCAACGTACACCCGTCATTCCTTTTCAATTAATATATATTGTTATTATACACGTATATTATAAATTGTACATTATAATATAATATACAGTTAATTGTATATCTTCTATATTTGTATGGTATCTGTACTTGGGCCACGACCCGGTCTGTAATATAAAATAAAAGTTTTTATGGCAAAAAAAAAAATAAAAACTTAACAGAAGTTGGTCTTTTGTCGGTATTAAAAACTTTTCTGGCAGAAAAATCGTTTAGAATTGAAGCTAAAGTTACCATTTTGCCTACCAACTGGTTACACAGAAATAGCGATGACAATATTACCGAGAGTGTCCGAAGAAACTCGTATAACGTTACAAGAATAATTGTGAAATGATAGTTAACGTCCTGAAATAAAAAAAAACATTTTTTTTTTTTTTAATTTTAGTTCATTCATTTTTTTTTATATCCGTGATGAATAGGGAAACTCACTCATCGAATACTCCTCGTATATATAAATATATTATATACTTATCATTTTATTCAGTTTTTCCATTCTGTTATAGTACGAATGATGGACGTCTTATATCCGATATCGGAATACCAGCTATAGATATAGTCTACACAACTACAGGGATTTTAAAATCAGGAATCATAATATGATAATATTATAATGTTAACAATCGAGTATAAGTGTAATGGTACGTACATCTTACTGAATATTATTTTAATATAATTACCGTCTTGGGGGTGTGTCATGTATGACTTCGTGGATGTATATAACATTTTTTTATACGCCCCCCCCCCCGCCGTACGATATGTATATACTTAACGGTCTGACGATGGTTTCGGGAAAAATCGATAATGCAATATCGTTCTACGGCTTTATATATTTTTATAGCGCTGTAGTTGTTATTTTAATCCAAAGCCAGAATAATAACGATAATACACAGCTCTTCTCGTGTATAGATCGATTTTGTTTTCGTATCATCAATAAATTCTTTCTTTTGTCCTTGTATAGCCTTTTGTCCCTATCGTTTCTTTGTGTGCATCTCGCGATTTATTGCTCGTCGGCGGTTTCTTATGCGTACGTATAAAATATACTTTTGGATTTCGTAAGTTTTTCTTTCTCTTCATCGCAGCTCATTATACACCCTTCGAAAAACGAAAATAAGTTTATTCGTGAAAGCGCATAATATGCAAATGTGCTAGTAACGTACAATACAACAGACATATTATATACTCGCCCCGTGTAGGTAAAAGCTCGTTGCAGATTGTTTTATTATTAAATATAGCTGCAAATACACATATACATAAGAATATAAGATCTCGCGGTATAAACACGTAATACATTATATACATATACATTAATTTATATGCATTGTATTTGATAATAAGTATATAATAAACGAATAACGTTGTTTTCACATTAATGCGATTATCGTTAAAGCCAGTATGGGTGTTCTTTTGTCGAATGCGTCTGTTAAAACCCCATTGACTCGTAAAAAAAAAAAATCTTTAAATACTTTTGAATACAGCCTTATACAAAAGATATTGACGTAATCCGTGTATTTTTCTAAGATTATCAGAGATGGAAGTAAATAATTAATTATTTATCGAAAAAAAACAACAAGATTTTATAGATATATTAAAATTTTTATAATTGTGATGATAAATTAATAATTTTGCCAAAATTCTACAAATTTGTGATTTTTCTCGATTGTGCATTGGAATTAACCCAGAGACAAATTTGTGATGTGTATTTGAAAACTATATTAAACATTATAACAGTTGACAAGATTTTAACGAAGTTGCGTTTTACGAAAACTCGAGTATAATAATATACAATTTATTTATTACTATTACATTCATATATATCGTGTTATTTATTACGTTCTCCGTTTTTAAATCGCTATCGCGCGTCCAAATATTAAAAAGTACTTTACATACAGGATTTTAAAATTGAAGATCCGTTTTTTTTTTTTTTATCGTTCGTACATTTTTTCTATTTAGCGGTAGATTGCACTGCAATTTGAAGGTCTGCAACAACACGACTTAACTGGTGAAAACAGATATTTTACATGTCACACGTATACCTATCAGTGAGATAATTTTTTTTTATTTAGAAATTGCGTTAAACGCGGTTCGGCGTATTGGCTAAGCGTAATAAATCATTTCTTAATGGTTTACGCTATTATTGCAGCGCATGATTTTCTTACCAGCAAAATATTATTATCGCATTTATAGAATTTCCGAAAAAGCAATACACTTATCACATAATATAATTATTTATGTATCATTCGGTTGAATGCGCGAAAAATACACCGCAGCCATTGTACAGTGAATACATTACAACTCATATTCCACTTATTACTATTATTATCAATACATTTTTGTTATCTCGAAAACAATATAAAACTGCGCTAACGCCAGCAGAAACGGTGTCGGTTCGAAATGAAAACCGCACTCGAAAAAGCAATAATATCGTCTGCGTCATCAAAAATAAAACATCTATCGACTCGTGTGTATTTTGTGGGTGCTACCAATTCTCCGAGAAATTAATTAAAAGTTACGGAATTTAATTTCGGTAACGCTCATTCGATATATTATTTTTATATTATATATACGTATATTATATTTAGGTACGTCCGTTTTAAAAACTTTTCCTCGCCAACAACACTTTCGGAGTTTGCAGAATAAACGAGACAGCGGTGATTACATATATTATTATTGTGATGACTGTATGCGTTATAATAGTGTAATCCTGTATGCTCGTGTTGTCATTTTTTTTTTTTTTTTTTTGTCAACTAGTCTCACTGGAATTAACTACTCTGACTGTTGATGGGAAAATCACGGCATATAACATTATTATACTGTATATATTGGACCACTTCTGTAATAATTGAGAGCGTACGCGGCGAATCGTAATAAAGTGAGACCACCACGGTAACGACTAATCTAGTAAAATCCTGCCGGTCGGCAGTAATAAAAAGTAATTAAAAAGATACGTGCACAATAATTATAACTGCGTAGAAATCGACTTTTAAAAAATATTAGATCATAGTGTATCATTATCGAATGAGCGCGCGCGATTCGAGTTAAAAATACATCTCCCGTTGACGCGTATAACGCGAATAACGGATAGAGTATAAATATGAGCAACATTTTTTTTTTGTTATTCGATTATAGAATCGGCAGTGAGTTATCTCGGCGTGATGGGCAGCATGGCATGACCTGTGTAGTGTTAAATAGATTTACAACGATTCGCCTCGGTCGGCCGCCGCCACCGCCTAGCACAGAGACGCGAATACTCACGATCGTTCCGTTCGGAAGTCGGTTCGTTTCTTACATATTTTTTTTCCTTATCTATACACGTCTCGGCGTTTCCGGGACTTTGCTATCTGCTCTGCGCCGTTGTTGTTGTACACAGCCCTGTTAAATATGTACGTATAACATCATCTCGCCACTATGAATCAAATACGATGTACACAACCACTCGGAGGATACTCCCCCATAATATATTATACGTATACATCATAGTGCTATTGTGCAAATCGCTTCTAATAATGCGTCTTGGCGGCGGAGAGTCTTCCGTTCCGTTATTCAATATACGTACAATGTTTTCGTATATTAATGATACGGCACTCCATCAAGTCCGAGCGTCCGCCGTGGACTTAAAAAAAACCCCGTAGTCGGGCGCTTTCTGAAGTATTTTTTATACACACGCGCGGATAACGTTAATCTTGTTTAGGCGATGGTCATTATTGTCAGACAGACAAAGATAAGACGCTCTACATTACATATTATTATGTGGTGGTTGTTGATTAATGCGTAAAACATCCGACGAAGCGTCGTCCTTAATGGTTTTATCAATGACAATATCATACTACATATCATTATATAAACGTACCTATATACATTAAAATATATACTTCGTGTACACGAGTACAAAATTATTTTATTTTATTTTAAATATATAGCAATGCTATGTTCGTTCAACATTAAAAAAAAAACGCTTTTGGATGACCGTCATTCGATACAGACATAATATTATCTTCAAAGATTAAAAAAAAAATGTATTTATTTTTGTTATTATTATTTATAAAATGTATATATAAATAAATTAACATAATATTATTATTATGTGTAATCATTTCTGTTTGATCGGAGCGGAACATTCTTTTTAGCAACCAATTTAATGACAACAATTCTTGGAAATAGTACTTTACTTTGATTTTTTAGTACGTTTGATACCAATTAAACAAATTTAATCATTATTATGATGATGTTTAAATAGATTCAAACTGAAAATCATATTAGTTTTAAGTATGAACATTTTGAAATGTAATTTTTTTTTAATAGTACAAAATGTATAAATATAAGTCATAAATCATAATATTATACCTACATCAGATACTACAATTATTATTATTAATTAACGAAAATTTATCCCTGCCGATAAAAAGACATACGTTTTACACCCTAGTCACAATGTAATTAGTGAGTTATTATACTAGCTCTAACCTCGATAGGGGTTGAAATATATACGAGTATAGAGTGTAAAGTTTTAACACGGTGAATAATTAAATAAATTTAAAATAATATTAATTATGATTCAATTAATTAAAGTCAATTATCTTCCGCTCGGAAAATAATTGTGAAGTTTGAAAATAATGTTAAACTACATAAATTTAATCGTATTGTTGCTAAAATATCTCAATAGATTTTTTTTCAAACTTTATTTATTTACTATTTACATTGTTAGAACTGTTGGCAAACTTAAAATGTTTCACTTTTCCATATAACACAGTCAATTTAACATTTTAAGTTTTCGAGTAATATATGTTATACTTTTATGAAAATGATATAATATTGGGTATATATATTTTCAAAGGAATACATTTTTTTTATTCCAATGGGCAGTAAAACTACTTGTGCTATAAATACATATTATGTATATAACCATATACTCACATGGATACTTTAGAGTAACAGTGAGTGTTCCGAGGGTAGAGCGTTAGTACTTCACCTACAGAGTTGGGTTACAGAATGCTATAATTTATAGTGAAAAACAGCTAAATAATGTTTAAGTTCGTACATTAAAAACATAAATATTTAGAAATATTTAAACGTAATAATGTTTGAAATTAATAACTTTATAGTCACGTTATTTTTTTTTTTTTATCGACAACGGTTTCTTTGACATTAAATAATATTACCTAAGATTGTTGTAATATAATATATATCTCCAAATGAATCGGAATGTAACTGCTGGTTGACTGCGTTCCAGGTAACTGATTTAAAATGATTGAGCCCTTTACATCGTTATCCCTTTCTTCTTAAACATAAACAACAAATCAAATATTATGTAAATTTATCATAGTTAGTTCATCAAACAGAAAAATATAGCGTTTTAATTGGCTACAACACGATATATCTATAATGGAAGAGAACCAATATTGATTACAGTATTTATTTTTCCTATAACTAACATCGGGGTGACACGAGTGTTATCGTTTTTTAATAACAGTTTTAAACATTAATATTATACTTATGATATCGATAGGATATATGTCTATATAATATAAATATATAACACAGGGAGGGTGAATAGACATAAATTAAACACGTTGAAACAAATGATCTAATAAGCAAATAAACAATAAATTTCATATTAAATAAAAGTACAAGAGGGATTATATCCACCAACAACTGTTCCCTCCACTTTCCCAACTCATCGTGTTTATTGCAATAGAGTCATTAATCGAGAAGAACTAACTATTTGCTTCTCATTTAATGCGAACGGAGTGATTGAGTTATCTGTATTATGTATACACATTTTTCAACAAAAAATGTCTTTATTATTACTATTTCAGCGTGTTTAAATTTATCCTGTAAAAAATATAAACATTTAATAATCAATCGAATGATTAAATAATAAAATAACTATAAATTTGTATCAAAACAAATCACGTCTTTTAATAAACAACTATTCTTATTTTCATGTTTAGTATTTTCCTCCGAAATTGTATTCTTATTTTATTATTTATCTAAGTGATTCTACATAAGAGATGTTATTTTTTTTGCCTTGTGATAACTTACGATACTATATAATATATATATATTTATAGAGAGTTGTGTGCATTATGTATTATTGTAATAGTGAATGTAGTACTCGCTGTTTATAAAAGACTATTATAACAGATTTATTTTGTTTTCATACGTTATAAATCTAAAAACGAATCTAACAATACTTTATATATTATATACATATTCAAAAACACTTAAAGTATAAAATATTTAGTTGTAGGTCTAAAGCTTTAAGTATTCCGATTATATACGATCGTGTAAATAGGTAAGTCGTATATACTTACTGTATATTATTATGTTTAAAGTATACAACTTTAAACAGTAATAATATTATATCAACCGCTTTTTGTAGACGATGCACATGCAATCAGCACGTAGCTAATGCATGTTTGCATTAATAATGGATCGTCTTAAATGATAAATTCATAGAAGAAGAATAAAGTTTTTGTTTTCCTCCGTTTTCGTGTAGGTACCTATATACAATATTGTGCAAGTATAATGCTTTAGGCCGGTATAATAAGTTTTCTACGCGCATCGCCCTATAATTTTGTCATTTTTCTATAAACACTTTTAATGTAAATCGTCCGTTTCGCATGTTTGCAAGAATAATTTATTCAAGAGATACAATGGCATTTTGACTGCTGCACGGTTTACCACTTCATTGTCCTGCATTCATTACAATACATTTCACAGCGAAGAAAAAATAATATTCACACGAATTCTACTACGAACACCGGTGGTAGTGCACCTATACTATATAGCTATTCATAATAATAAAATATAATACTCGTTCGACTGTAATATTGTGTTATAGGAGTATATTTATGGGGCCACAGTTAAGTACTCGACTATAATATGTGCTAAAAATATAATTATTGGTCTCGTATTGCGCTGATGTATTAAACAATTGCAGGTCTCCGTATAATAATAATAATAATAATAGTTATAAAAGAAAAAAACAAATAATCGGGCTCGTAAAAAATAATCGTTGGATTTAATTGTGTTGTAAACGCGTACCTACTACGTGAAATTTGTCCCTTTTCAATAAGCTCGTTCCAAATCGTTCCGGAATCGGTCAACCGGACCAAAATAAACTGCGCGATATAATAATAATATACTCGCATGTGAATACATTATAGACCGGTGTACAACGCGGTGGCGCTGGTTTTATTGTTGTAATAATAAACTACGACGAGGTGTCGGGCCGATAAACCGTTTTGCACACAACATAATAATAATAATATACTAATATTATACACCCCTAATCGTTGCTTCCGTTGGTCGACGTGTGCATATCGTAATGGACGATAGCCGGGGCGGTGTATGCGTTACCGGAAGTGAAATATTCGATGACGAAAAGAATTCATCGCGTAAAACCAAAATGTAAGTACATAATGATATGATAATATATGATATAACGACATGATGCGTAAACGGAGGAAACTTTGGCGGTGTAAAAATTGAACGCCGTAATTTTAAAATAATAAAATGTAAAGTAACTACTATCCACGTGTCGCGTGATCGGTGCGATTTTCAAAGTAAAAAGCTCAAACACAATGCAAACGGGCAGCACACTAAAACACACACAAGCTCGCACGCTCGCGTATATAGTCTTCGGAAGTGGTAGTCGTAGAAGTCGGGATCTAGGATATGATATAATGGGGTATTATAATAGTAGTCGGTGGACAGAGAGTGGGTGGGACTTGGGTGGAGGGTGTATAGAGCACCGGGTGTGCGATATACAAAGGGTTCCGCCGCTGGCGCGGTGCACTATCGATCGACGTGGCGGCAGCGGTGGCAATGGCGGCGGCCGAGGGGTAGCGAAAAACGCTCGGAACGTTTTTACCCCGACGACGGCGGCGGCGTCTACACTACTACCAGTTACCACTACCATTACTACCACGCTTCTACCACGCTATATGTATACTATACCATTACCGCTACTGCCGCCGCTGACGCCGCTGCTGCTGCCTGTGTGCCGCGCCGCTTTGCATACGCCGGAAAGCTCTCGTCGAGTACAGTCGTTGTCGTCATCGTTGTCGTCGTCGTCGTCGTCGTCGTGTCCGTCGAAAGTCGTTAGTAATTTCCGCTTTCGTTTCTATATAGAGACGCAAGAGAGAGGGTTTTTTTTTTTTAATATTCATATTTAATACAATATATTAAGCAGTATTTTAATCAAATGTCATACGGCTTGTACGATCGTTGAAAGATATTGTCCACGACCAAGACAAAAATTCATCTCGTGCAACAAAAGCTACGACTCCTACGTCGCAGTTTCACTTAGGTAAGACACGTCGATTACAATTATTCATATATTATAATATAATATACGTTATGGTTTTTTTATTTTAATTTTTAAGTTACGCATTTTATTTTCCTATTTTTTATATTTTTGTTTTTGTTTTCGAAAATCAAGCGAAAAAAAAGTTTCTTGTTGAACATATTATAAACATCATTTACATTTGGCTTATCTCACGTGTACTCACGCTGATAACGTAGTTTTAAATTATAGTATTGTTAATGTTGTTTAGATATCACGCCGGTACACGATCCGATTAAACGACAATTTTTCACTTAGCACATTATGCGTATAGTCTCCACACGCTCATAACGACTGTCAAGCATATTTATGGTGTATGCGATTAGTACACAGTTCTATAGTTTTATGACTCCTTTTTCAATAGAATAAAATTAAGATCCTACCCAACTATGTTTATTTTTACAAATATTAATTTTTATGTCCATACTTAGATACATGATTTAAACAATAGTAGACAACACGTTAGTGACATAATAGTGACTAAAAATATAAAATTAATAATTAAACAATAATTTATACTAGAATAATATTATTGTTTATATTTTAACCACCTCAATAAACTTCATTGGCTCCTATGTTTGTGAAAACAAAACGTTTAACCAATAACCACAAAACCAAAACTAGGAAAAATCGTATTTATACATTAATTCATATTTTATATTAATTCATCTGCCATGATTTCGGATTAAAAAAATTATAAATACTGAACTTTGCATTAACTAAATAAAGTACATATAGAATATAGATTAATAAATATTATGATAATGTTTACATTTAATGATTTATTATTTATTAATATATGTATTGATACGATTCTGGGATATTGATAAAAAAATAACTACCCATTTAATTACCTAAATAAAATGAATAAATAATAATAATTATCTCATCTCATCTCAATTACGTTATGTTATTATATTATATATTTTCTTAATCTCTAGAAATACTCAAGTTATAGGTTTATAGTTATATTATGATCTTTTTTTTACTCACAATAAAACATTTTCACAGTCCTTACTTTTCTCGCTTCTCTATTTGATAGAAAAATGAAAAGTGGGTAAAGAAAAGGTATGGGTTATTATTAAAACGTATCTTCTGTTCCACCAAAAATTACTTTAGGATTGTAAAATCGTATTGTAGTGTATAAAACCCTACTCCAAAAATGTTCCAAATAAAGCTGCGAGCTTTTGAAAAATGTTTTGGTCTCCGTGGGATAAAATATTCTATTGATCGTTGGCTTTTCGAGTACATAATACACAATGTATATCTACTTTCACTAACAATGTACAATAACTTTTGATTCGTTTATTTTTAAGTTTTTGTCATCTCTGTTATTGTCCATGGAATCTTAACAACCGTGAAAACAAATAAAACCTTTTAACGTTTGTTGTATTAAATAATAAATGCTCATCATTTATACTTTTATACTAACTACTATAAATTATTTATTATTAATAATAGAAACAATTATTGTGACATTGAAAAAAAATAAAAATACCTAGCATTAAAACAGCAATTATTAGTTATAATTTTTAAAAGTGTTTAAAAAATTTTAATCAAAAAGTCGTTGTCATACATTAATGATATATGTATTATGTTCTATGTGTAGGTCTAAATTTTTATATGAATAGTTCAATAAAAATGCATTAATAATCAAACGCATAATATTATTTATGTATGAATAGGTAATAGAAGCTAATAACTTTATAGATAAATTATCAGAATAATATAAAAAAATAAAACAAAATTATTATATAACAAATATATTTAATTAAAATAATTTGTAATAATACCAAATTTTAGTAAAATTTTGTTTGTTTTTATTCATAGACATATGTTTATTCAATATTCATATTTAAGAACTAATTTAGTGTAACTTAAAGGTACCTACGTAAAATGTAAAATTACTATTAATTAATAATTAACCATTTTTACATTCAAAGTAAATTAATATACGTGTTATTTTTTACCGTTATTATAAATATTTAGACATTTTATTAATGAATCAAAAATATAAAACTTTAATTTTATTAGTGTGTTGTCTATATTTTTTAATAATAATTTCCTGCTGTTTTGAACTTCACGGGTGGGAATCAACATTGAGATGTTTTTACTATAAAACAAAATATATCAGGATTCCATTCTGGAAATTTATCGCTTGTTGTGTCAGATCATATTTGTAAAACAACATGATCATATATTTTACTCCATCAAAGTATATACATAAGTTTAATATAGAAACATAAATAAAACGGTATACTCGTATAGTACATAGGGATTTGAATAAATAATTGTAGAAACCTTCGGAACAAGATAAAATTAAAATTACTTTTATGACTTTTAAAAATTAATTTAACTCATGATAGAAATTTAATTAAATATTAAGCGATTATTAATTTTTGAAACTTTGACAAGCTGGTTCGTTAATTTAATATTCAAATTTCAGATGCCTCTAGATTTAGCAATGTTTTTAAATAATTCCATTTTAGGGTCAACAATAAAATATGATAATAAAAAGCAATTAAGTATAACTGTATAATAATGTATTTGTTAAAAAAAAACTACTCAAAAAGATTTTAGGAGGTAACAATAATACAATATGATTGCTTTTTTTACTACTACGCTTACAACATGAATAGAAATTGGTGAAAATGATTTTGATTTTAAACTTAATGCATTAACAGATCTAAGAAGTAATAACTAATGTGCATCTACTACCTATCCGTGTGGTTTTTAGAATGAATAAAAATAATAGCACAACAAATGGTGTGGCATATATTTTTTTTACATCTCGTCTTTTGTCGGACATATCTCATTCGACTTGTACAGTTGTATACGAACAAATACACTGCGTGCAACAAAACATGTTCGCACTGAAATGTTTATAATAATATGACGTGTGTATGCGTCGAGTCTTAACGTGTGAATAATTGCACACGAATATCGCATGTAGCAACCCTTTGTGTGGAAAATTTGCGAGTCGTGAAAAAACGTGAGACGAAAAGTAAACGTAGCATAATATGTACGTAAATAGGTGTATATGTTTGTGTACGAATTCAAAACTTTCGCGAGGATATAATGAGAGTATGCCGGCGGTGAGGTTTTCGCCCAGAGGCGTGGCAAGGTGTTTTATTAATATCGCGTATAATAGTGTAGGTATGTGTCATATACGCAACACGGCAGTGTACGGCACTATACGTGTATGTGTATGCGTGTTTAATAAGAGCGTAAAAAAATAGAAAATGTTGAAAAATAATATGTGTTGAGACAATATTAGTACCACATTATAATATACGCCGTCCGAACCACCACCGGAGCTACTATACACACATACTCATACACACTCGTCGTGTGCGTATAATATATATCTGGCTCGATATCGTAAATCATGGTTAAATGGAAATTTATGTGTAAGGTAGAAGGGAGCGGAGTAGGCGATCACCTCAGGAAAGTGACGTCGGTGGCGGTGAAGTTACGGAGAACACGAGGGTAAACGCGCGTAGAGGGAAGTCACGGCTGAAACCCGATCGTGATATAAGGACGCTACTGGGTATATGTGTGTGTGTGCACAGGAAGGACGAAGACGACTCTGGTTTACACTGCAGCAACAACGTTGTCGGTTGGCGAGGAGAGTCGGTTTATTGGAAAGAGATGAGAGAAAATCGAAAGTAAAACTGCTACCCTGTGGATTTTTTTTTTCGTTCCCCTTTTTTCTTATATTATTATATTATACGATGTTATTATACGCCGTTCGATCCGTATTGGTGAACACAGGCGATTTTTTTGTGCGTACATGTAAGTTTTAAAAGTCTGTATTGTATAAAGTATATAGACAAGAGATGCGTATGTAATATACACAATCGCCACGCGATACGATTGCAGGAAAAACTAAAACTGTATATTACCATATAACCCACACTCACACACACACACACACACACACACACACATGTAACATATATAAAGCACTGTCGAATACAAATGACGTACTATATGGCAATATACCTCTGGGGCCCTCTCTTAAACGTCTCGACTTCTATGAATATCTATGACGGCGTATATATTTGATTTGCTTACCTCCGGCCGATTTGCAATATCCCCGTGCCAGTATGCTTGTGCTGACTTTGAAAACAATTTCTAGTATACCTGTATACTCAATATTATCGTCGAATACGTCGCAGAGTGTTTCGGCAAGAGTCATCTGGCTGGCGAGACGTCCGTTTCCTGTACCACGAAAGGGTCATTTAGTATAGTGGTAATAACTTGTACATAGTAGCCAGTGCAGTGCTCTTCGATTTCCACTTCTTCGCCGTCCGATGCATTATTATTATTAAACACGCGCTCGTATTTCGTCCACCAATAACGACAACATAATGTTATGATATTAATTTCAATATAGGCAATATTATAATACTGAAACCAGATCTCGAGTAGATAGGATCTCATAGGAATCAAATTTACTGAACTATGAGGTATAATTATCTCTGAATTTATAATAAATAAATGAAAATCCTTAGATTTTCTTGATTTCTTCACCAAAATGATTTTAATATATTTAGTATTATACCAACTAATATTTATTTATTACGATTTAAATTAAAAAGAATACTCATCAAATAATTATGAGTTATGACTAAAAAAACTTTATTATTAAAATCACAAATTTTCATTTATAAGTTATTATTTTACCTATTTTATTCTTTATTTTTTTTTCAATAGATAGTTGGAATTTTATATTAATTTATATTATCGTATATTAGTTTTGTAACATATTTCTATAGGTACATTTTAATTCAAACTTAACTTCCGAAATAAAATTCAAGTTCACAAAAAAAAAATAATTAAAAATTAATCTAAACAAAATATGAACTTAATAAACATTTAGAAAATATTGAATATAAAACGAGTTATAATACATCATGGTTTTTTTTTAATGGGCAATGATTAACTATCCATTATATTCTTGTTTCAATATACCTCTTAAAATATGCTCATAAAATACAAAAAAAAAAAACCCCATAAAACCACGCGCTAATAACTATCTTAATAACGTCATTTATTTTTATTCCAATTTATATTATTATGTATATATAATACTTCTACATATAATGTAATATATTAGTATGCGTGTATCTTGATTATCATGGCTAGAATGCTTAACCTTGTGTAAATAAAAAAAAAAATTATGATCATAATAATTAATTTGGTGGTTTGAATAATAAGTCGTTTGAGAGTTGAAAAAATCACATATCGCCGCTCTCCGTTAAGAGGGATGTCACCCACACGCATATTTTTTTACGACAATATTATAATATGAGCTCTGTATCGCACAATACGTACTATACACATTATGCGAATGTATTATTATTATTTATACTCATGTGTGTGAGAGTTTGTATACGAGCGAGTTAAGTGTTTTCCTATGTCAAACGTTATTATTAGTTTATACTAATTTTTATAATATTATATTATACCATATATTGCTTGTATTTAATTTTCATAGAGTATTACATACAGTTGTAACGCTTACATTATGCCATGTATATTATTAATAATCCGAATATTATTAATATTATTATGTAGGTGTAAAATTTAATTCTGTGTCAAATATTTAAATTTTTCATTGTGATCCATAAGTGTTACTTTTTTTATTTGGTTTAAACATTTTTGCTTAATTGATTCAAGTTTTTAATTAAAGTGTATTTTATTGTGGTTGTAACAAACCCTACAGTCATATTTTTACGATAGGTCTGACTGGTCTGAGAAATTATTACAATGTATCAATGATGTGAAAATCGTGTTTTGTTGAAAAAAAACTATAAAATAATGATGAAAAAGTACTTTAAAAGGATTACTATCAGTTTATCGTTGTAGTATCTTTGACCATTTGTATATAAATAGGTATTCGCAAGCTGAATTTTGATAGTAAACGCAATATAATATAATATTATATAATATTGATTTCGGACTAACCGTAGATTACCGAATACTCTGGCACACTTGTAGAATATAAAAACAATTAATACACTTTTTCAAGAGCCCAAAACGATTTTAATATTATTATACTACATTGACCACACTACCGCATTAGTAATGTATGATGATTTATGAATGATTGTTATACGATGGGGGCCTGGCTGCAGGTTCTTCGGCGCTGTATATTACACATAGTATTTTCGAGAAAATAAATAATATTGTAGTATCATTGTCGTCGTATTTTTACGTTATAATTTATTCAAAAATTATTCGAATGACGGGAAAAAATCGTAGGCACCTTTACTCGACGCCGTGATGCGTTATAATTTACGTACGCACTTATAACGATGTACATAACATATTGTTAAAACGACGTGGGCAGCCGTTATTATCATTTTGTGTTTTATTTTGATACGAATGTGTCAACGAGTCATAATATATTCGAGTCCGGGGTCGTCTCCTAATGACGGGCGAAAACCAGTTCGGTCTTAAAAAATTTATATTATCCCCGAAGTGCTCTAGCTGTTTTGTAATATCTTCGTAGTCGACGTAAATCACAAACAATCAAAAACAAAAAATATCGCATTCAAACAACGATTATTATTTTAACGTTGGCTCGCACAATCACAAGAGTCACAACGCATAAAATGTTTAATTTATACTATAAAACACATCTCTTATTATAACAATATGTTTTATATTTACGTGGTACGATATCGTAGCCGTTATTACATACATTGGCATACATATACATATATGTATACTATACACATACATACACGAGAAGAGGTCGCGCCTCATTAGAATACTGTTCGTCGCCTGCGAAGAATGTAATGATAATAATAGTAGTAGTAACCATAACGTTTTATCTTTCATAATAATTTTATCTCCCGTTTTTATTTATTTATTTTTACACTGTGACATTTGGGAGATGCGTGGTCGAGACAAGACACGAGATTTATAAATGTCTTTTCGACTTTTACTGTAACATAATAATAAATAAAATAAAATAATAAGACTATACGAATACAATAATAATAAAAATACTAATAATAATAATATCGTGGTGCCTTCCGAATGTTTAACTTGTGCAACAAATATTTCACATTTTAGATACTAAAGTTAGTGCACGATAAATCTTTATCAGTGTTTTTCTACCTCTTTAAATGGTTTTATTAGAGAATAGATTAAATCGCTCAAATAAATAAGAGTAACTGCAGGCAGGTTTTACTGTAGACATGTCACGTGTGTCACTAACCAAGACATTATATCGTCCAACAGTCCAATTCAGGTGTTATTATAAGCGCAAAAAAAATTACGTAAAATGTATTTAATCAGTGATCACTATCAACATTGTGTTAGTTTTAAATTATTGTTAGATCTGGGCAGTGGTGACGTCTCTAGGTCATTAATTTGCTATATTGCAGCAAATAAGACGACGGAGAAAAAAACCCCAATGAAAATTAATATATTGATACGTGTCATACAAATAAATAAATCCTTTTATAATGTTATTTTGTTTTATACCGACTTACTTATGTTTTACAAAAATATATACGCTATGAATTATGATCATATTATCATAATATTATGAAGTACGAAAGTATAATGAGTGTCGATGCATTGTGGTGTGGGAGGGCATTATTAATAAAATTTACTATGTTTTACACGCGAATATGGTTCACTATACATAGTGAAAAAAAAATCACGAATAAATCGCTCGGAAACTTAGATCGTAGTTGGGTGTATAATATAATATACTATATACATTTATACAAACATACTTACGTATACACGGCTGCGTGAATGCTTAATGTCATCGCGAGTGTGGTTGACAGGCAATGACATTTCTTTCGTCGGTATCGGTTCCTTTTTATTTCATCTCGCGTTTTTCTACGCCGACTAACTTTAAGTCGACTATGCTAAAAAATAACGAAAATAATCATTTCTAATCATGAAAATAAGTAAGTCCGATATAGTTATTCATTTCTGCGTGTTATTATATTATAGAAGCGCATGACCGAACGTTTTTACTCTTACGCGCGATTTGTACGTTTTATAAACACTGTGTTTTAAAAAAGCTCAAAAAAAAATAAAAAACAGAAAAGGTTGTAGAAATACTCCCGATGTAAAAACAACTATTTCAATGTACTTAATTTTCCATTTTACCTTTTTGCATCTCTCATCATGTAAAAAATTCGTTGCCAGACGAAAGATAAATAATGGTTTTATTAGACCAACGCAAATTCATTGTACCCAACATAAGAAGACAACGTTACGCTCACACGCAAACATATATTATAAATATGCATAGTGTATACTGTATGCATATAACTGTAGAGAGATTTCCGTGTCTCGTTGTTATAAACTCAAAAGTTCTAATATAATTTACCAGCGACCTGGGTCATTGACACGACTAAGAAGATAGATTACCCATCGAGACTCAAATTCATACTGTACCTTAATATATTAAAGAAAAGCCAAAGTTAACAACTTATGAACATACGTATATTAGCCACTCTACGACGAATGGGTACTATAAAAAGTTTTAAAATTATTCATACATTTATATCATACACATATTATATACTACAGTAGATACGCTTAAAATATAGACTAACATATTAAGCACATCCAAGGTCGTGCATATTTCTTGTGGTTTCATTTCATCTCCTCGTACATTATAAATATTAGATAACGTGCTTCAACTTTGCTGAAATTCATGTTCATAAGTACCTATAAACATATTATACTCAATATTGTTATAACCGTTCCTACTATAATATAATATAATATAATACTTTTACCGAAGCTTTACATTTTCCGAGTGTAAATTATTAATCATTTACCTACATAGTTATATTATAAATACATCATAAAACAGATTATAAAACAAGTATACTTAAAATACATAATGTAGTTTATTATTTTTATATTTATGCTTTCGTTACTTTGATAATTCAATGACAAAAGATGTGTAGATAATTTCGAACTTAATTCAAAAAAGTGCTCACCGATAATTGTGTTTTAAAAATAAACAACGCGTACAAAATCGGCTAATGGTACACATCAAAAAGCTATTACTGAACACATTCGTATACGATTTAGCATTGGTCGATTGTATGGAAGGTTCATTATGGCCAATAAAAGTTCCGAGTCATCAAAAAGCACAGTGGCCAAATTGACGAAATTAGGAGGTTCATTAAAAGGGAGCCTATAGCAAATACAAGTACTTGTACTTACTTAGTAGTTAGTACTTACTGTTTTCGTCCGAGATAACTGAATTCATTGTGCAGTCTTAGAAAGTGGTTCAAATACATTTTCTCTAATGATTTTAGCGTAAATATATACGAAATTGTCTCTTTCGGTGGAATGTTTTTTTTTTTTTAACTTATACTGTAATATATATGACAAATAATATATGATAATTTAACAAATATGCTAACCCCCATTATTTATTTATTTATTTTTCTATTTTGATAATTAATTAATACAAAATCTATTTTTTAGAATTTTTAAGTTGGGATAGCTTAGGACAATATTTTTAAATACTTAACTTTTTTTTTTTATCCAACTTAAGTATTCTGTAAAATATTCTTAATTTTTGTTTTATTAATAACTCCCTTTTTAGTTGTAATACCAGACCCCTTAAAAAATAAAAATAATCTAAATATTTAAAAATTTGATATTTAAATGAACTTAAAAATCCCAAAAATCAAAATTTGAATAAATGCATTAATAAAGAATAAAAGCGGGACGAGCATGATTGGTGAATCACTCAGTTTATTATATTTATAGCGTATATACAAAATAATATAACAGAAACCATTTTGTGTGGCATTTAATATATAACAATACGTCATTGCGGCGAAAGAATTGCAGCCATGGAATGTGCTTTGGAAATCGAATTCCGGCGATTTATCAAAATACAACATATTATAATCACCAATAATGTATGTGTGTGTGTCGAATGAGAATAAAAGGTCTTCGAGTACGTGATGTGGATTCCGAATCATCACGCTTAATCAAAGACAAAAGTCACACGGTTTTCACATACGACTTATAATAACATACTCTTATTATACTGACGACCGTTTGAATAACAATATTCAAAATAAAAACATAATTTAAATAACATCATGCGTTTGCTTTGTGCTTACAATCGATTGAGGCAACGCCTAAACGATGGTTTATTTAACTGATGTATATACATTATATAAATTACTCAAAAATTTCGAATTATAAATATTTGTAAGCGATTGCCAATAAAATACATATTTTATTTGCTCAATATGTACCGATACAAGTTAGACAAAAAGCTATGTAAAATGTGTACTTCTGAAATAGTTATTTTTTATGAGATTTCACAGACGATTTCTCACAAAAATGTGTTTTTTTTAACACATGAGAAGACGCTTTGCTGTTATATGTATAATATTATAATAATATTATGCAGATATTGTGACGACTCTTGACAAATGAATAATATAATAGTGAAAAAATATCGTGAAATAGGTCACGTGAGGTATCTATATATACATATATATATAAGTTAGGTATGTATATATTGACATTATTTATGTGTACTTCATTGTCCACTGACACGAGTCAAGCGCAAACAGGAAGTTTCAGTCAAGTCATATACGCTTTGCAACGTCAGACTACTGCACATTTTTTCCAGCTTATACAGAGTGAAACATACTAAGTTTTAACGCGAATCAGCGATTATCCGAGTGATTTTTAAACTGCAAGTAAAGATTATTAAAATTAATAATATACCATATAGGTAAATATAGGTGTCTGTGCCACACGCCACTTCTCCGATAGTCTAAAGTTTAAAATCTAAACGTTAAATACTTATAAACTGGAGTAAGTACTCGAAAACGTAAAATGAATATATTCGCTACAATACGATATAGAATATCGAGTGAAATATATGACTAAAACATGCAATAAAAATGACAAGGCATTATAACTTACATACACGATTAAATCGGTTAGATTGACTGACGAGATTTGGAACTGAAGTCGGAATGTTCGTATAAAAATACTCTTTCGTGAGTAGTAAAAAAGGTACGAGTGCCTATATAACATGAAATATTTGTTATTTTGACCATTACAGAGGTCATTGAAAAATATAATAGTATAGATAAGAATTTGAATGGAAATGTTAGGTATGACCAATAATGAAAAGAAAAGAAAATTATAAACATGCAAAACTATTAAAAAACGTAAAATAAATCACAATTTATCAAAATCAATTTAATTTTTTATTTTCTTAAATTTTATAACACGTATTTTTAACACTTCATTTAATTTCGTTTTCCAAACGAAGGGCATTGGTATACTTTTGAAATAATCGCATGTGCGTGCCAGTAATGTTTAATAACTATAAAGTATTAACTACCCGTTGTTTATTAAACGTAAATTATTTAATTAACTTTATAAGAACGACAGCCGCAAAGATTATATGATTTAAAACGAACGCACTTATAGTGAGGAATTATAATATTTAAATTGATCATATACCAACTAAGTATCTCGCATCAAAATCACATTTTCAGTGAAATTTAATTTTCCTCTACACAATTATAAATTAACTGTATAATAATATACATATCCCACACAGTTGTAGAGCCAATACGGGCTAAGTATTTCAACAAGATTCTGGCGATATGCATAATAGGCTAAAGCCACACATTTTGATGTTGAATGATATTCGAATCGATTCGATAATGCGATGAGAGAAAACATTGAACGAATGCAATTTATTGAAATTTACAAGGCTTCACGAGGACGTTAGATACACTAAAATTCCATTACATGTGCAATATAATACAAATCGTGAAAATATTGACTAAACGTTGACGATCAATAATGTTAACGAACACGGGGACAGTACCTTATCATGCGTAACGTTGGTGGTAGCAATCGTAATAATAAAGGCAACGATAAATATAACCCTGGACAGAATCGACATACGTACAGTATATGGTACCCTGGCTATAATACCTATATTATGTTTTAATAATAATAGGGACGTGTAGCCCGAAAAAAAGAATTCGGAGAGAGGTTAATCGGTAAATCACGAAAAAAAAAAGTCATCTGCGCACCCCCCGCAGATCGAATATTTCTGCGAGTGTGTGTGTGTGTGAATGTTTACTTAGGATTTCGTACCCATTGTCACGGCGCTACTACCGTATTACTATATATATATATATCCTGCACCTTTACGAATCGCGTGAAACGGTCGACGCGACGGGACACACCGAACGCACACACACACGTCATACACGACAAATAATAATATTATACTGTATCGAGGAACAATCGATTTCTATATACGCTGCACGTATAGCACCGTACATCATATTATAATATACCTACATCGTTGTACTCTTGTTCCGAGAGAGCGTTTGCTGACTGCCGTGCACGGCGGAGATAATATTATGCAACAGCGCACCGACCCCCCATTTCGAAAACGATGAACGTTTCCTGGAGCAGCCCATAATACACCGAATATTATTGTAAAGTGTGTAGGTATTAGGTATTTCGTAAATTGCGTCGTTTCAATTTTTTTTTCCAAAGGATTTGAGTTCATAAACGGCCTTACTTTAATACAACACACTGTAATATTTTACTTTTATTTCTTAATTCCATTCTTACGTACCTGCAACTCCGCAAGATAGTAAATTTAAAATACTTATTATTTATTAAACTCAGATTAAAACTTACCTATGTAAATATAAAATTATTTAAACACGTTTACGCGCATTATATTATACCGATATAGCGTTTTAAAATGTAAACAGAACTTCCACTTTTTGGTAACCTCACTTAATAGTATATTTTTATTTCATATTTTATAGTTTGTAATATTTGATAAAAATGCCAATAAAATATACTTTTTACAAATGGACCTAGTTCTCATAACTTTAATACTATATTATAATTTGATAGTTTCAAAAATAATAAAAGTTTTTGTCAAAATATAAAATAATATTATTTATTTATATACCTAAAAAGGCGGCAATATTTTTTTTTGTGCTCGCAAAGGCATGGTAGTTAAATCCGAAACTGCCTTCATTTAAAATGTAACCGATTTCAATTTTATATAAGTAAATCCATAAAAAGGTGTATTTTCAAAAAAAAAAAAAATAACCCCAAAGCAATTTTAAACAATATTATTTACTTTTTTATTTAAATTATGGTAAAATTGATTGGTCATATAATATAGAGACAGGATTTTAAAACATAATAAGCAACTAAAAAAAGTATATAAAGTATAATTATTTATGAAAAAAGCAAAAAAAAGCATAATCAAAAACCAACATGAGCTAGTTTTAAAAATGAATAAAAAAATTTGAAAAATTAATTTAAATTAAAAAAATAATTAACTTCCATGTATTCCCCTTAATTTTCAATAGTAAAACTGACTCTGTTGTCCGACAGAATATTTAACATTTAACATAGAAAACAAAATCTTTTCATCCACTTAAGTGATCGGTGCATACAGGAGGTTTCAAATTACAACATTTAAATCTTATATTTTAAATATTCGATATCGATGTTATAGGCATACTGGCCGTATAGGTACTGCAGGCTGTGTTATGTGTATTGACAATCTATGCGTTTAATACATTTATAATCAAGTCGATAACGAAAACAATAATAATTCAATATAAACATTTAGTCCGCATTCTGGGTTTTTACGTTTCTTATTAATTCAATTTTTTATTATTACTGTAGTAGTCGCATAATAAACATATAAAAATGCTACAGCTGAAATAACCGAGAAAAACAATAAAAGCATTTATATATATATATATATATAAAAAAAAAAATCCGAAAAAAGCAAAAACAAATCGATTTATTTCGAATCAGAATTTATGTATAAAATTAGATTTCTATTTCATATATAAAAAAAGAAGCATATGGTTTAAAATCCAAGCCCTAGACTCATATATATATAAAATAATACATTACGTATATGAAAACTATACCAAAATATTCGTACACTAGATTTTTAAATTTGCAGAGCTTAGCTGATTTTCCGATTAATTTACATAAAATATACCTATATCATCATATTGTATTCGTGTACATCATCACCGCACAAACCATTTTATGGCACACTGCAGTGACATTTTTCACGACTCGGTCGCCATGCTATAAATCATAATAATATAATATAATAAATAATAATGGTATATATATATCATATTATAAGACCCTGTGCGCGAGTATTGCGAGGAGAGGAAAAAATACGTCAGAAGTTTGAGACGACTGCAACACGACTGCATGCAAAGACGACGTACCTATATAGCCAATATAGAGGTGACCACGGGGAAGGTAAGAAATAAACACGACAAACCTGGCGTACGCGAAATGCAAATGATTTGGTCGTCGCGTGAACACGACCGCTATGTCATACGCTGTGGAACACAATAATATATTCTCTAGAGTCTAGACTTTATACATATATATATATATACATTATGCACTGTACACCGTACACCAATCATTCCCACGCGCGAGGTTGACCGGAGCACAGTGTAATATCATTATTATACATTCTCAGCGAGACGACGTGAAAAAAAATAAATAAATAAGAAAATGATTAATAATATTAAACGGCATGAAATACCGCGATCAAAAGGACGACGCGACAGTCCTGTTACACAGAAATCGACCGTTTCCCCGGGGATAGGTGTCGTTCGCGCAAAACGCATAATATTATCGTACTGTTTTAAATATATAAAACGACGTAATGCGTATAAAATATATTATACTTGATAACATTACGTGTATCGTGAATTACGCAAACTTCCAGCCGTGCGGTATACATTTTATAATAATAAAAATGATAATTAATAATAAAGTCGCGTATTAATCGGCCTTAAAGCTAATTTTTCTATCGACATCGTTTTAGGTACAACAACAACAACAACATTATTATTTTCGTCTCGATCGCATTAGTCGTGTACGCTTACAGTCGCGGGAAATGATTTTTTTTTTTTTCATATTCGACGGATCGGATAGAACTATTTATTATCTTGTCAGTTTACGTGTTTGCCACTAAACCGTTTTTTGTTATTATAATATAATAGTAGTGCTGTACTTTACTTAACTATTATACTAACAAGATTCCGTCTCGGTTCACTGTCGTGTAGCCTATGTACACTATTATGTTACTTGATTCTTTTGTATATAATATACATAATGTGTGGTATACAAATATAATTATGTGATTTATTATTGTTATTATTATTATTATTGTTGTTATTATTATTATTATTATTATTATTATTATTATTAAACCCATACACGTCAAAAGTATTATTATATGCCAATAAATTATTGTTATATTATTATGTTTTCAGAGACGAAAATAACATTATCAACCGAACAATAGTTTTTCGCACTTTCAAAAGGTAAGAAAATATTTACTTCATCAAAATATTGTTATAAGTACCTACCAACGATTGACATTATTGATATTTGAAGTTATTAAAGTAGTGATTAACTTCAATAGTGCAACACCTTAAAATTATACAACACAATGCATTAATTTTATTTTATTTAAAATCACCGTACAGAGAAAGATAATTTTGTAATAACATATATTTCTATTTTTTGTTTTTTTTTTTTTTTTTATAGACATGTATATATTATGCTTTTACAATCTATGACAATATGGTGGATAAGTAAAAAATAAATTATGAAAGTAAATAATATAACAATAAAATAAACAAGAGTATTGTATAACAACAGATCGGTGACCCTTTTTGTTTTGTTTTACTTCTCATTCATTACAATACGCAGAATACCTATATAACTAAATCATAATTTTTATCGTTATTTAGAAGAGTGTTGTTCCTGTATGTATAATCTCGAGAAAGGATTAAAATTTTCAATAATTTTCTAGAAAGGGATTGTAAAGAAGTTGACTTTTCATTTATATATATACAATATACATATAATAGACAGTAGACATAGATATATTGTATATATTATTATTATGGGATGCATTCAATGACTTTCGAAGAAAAAAATGTGTTTTACAGGAAAAAATATCATAGTAAATAAACATTCCACGTAAGCTGCTGCTGAAAAATACTTACGCGATGTATAGGAAATGTCAGTGTACATTATACTGTTCTGCGAGTACCAGTTTATTGTTTGTCTTTATACGTAGGTATCTATATAATAAACGATAAATTTAAAAGAAAAAAAGTAAGGAAAATATAACCTATAATACTACGATGATAGAACAATAATAATATGAAATTAATTTTTTTTACTGACATTTAAAAAAAAAAACTCGTCACATTTAATTTTAAACGTCCTATGCCACTGCTTGTTTGTTCTTTGTAATTTCTAACTACAAATAAAATAATAGAATATTAAACACAGATACGTGTAAAATATTAAGTATATACAATTATTGCCGATTTTAGTTATTCTACTGCTAACCGTATATTATAAATACTAAAGTATACGTCCATCGAAGCGTGTTAAATGTTTTATTGGTTTTTATATTTCTATTCACTAAACAGTTTTTTTTTTTTTTTTTACAACATTTTTAATGGAATAATGCATTTATAAAGTTGTTTTGAATATATTATAATTTATAATCATTATTATTTAATAAGAATGTGAAGTGCCTAGTACGTCTTTTACACATTACACTGTATAAATATTAAATAAAATTATAATATTCGATTGATAGTGACGATATCGAATTATTGACTGCGTGCGAATCGTACATTTTTGGTTAAAAAAATTATAAAAACAATCTTATCTCACAATTCTAATTTAATATGAAAAAAACACAGATGGTTGCAAATTCCAAGATTAATGTAGCAAATGTTCAGCAAAATACTTAAACACGAAAGCTCTACAAAACGTATATCGTATCACTTTTTTTCAATTGGTCACCCAAAAACAAAATTATGGGTTAATATTGTATTTGTAATTTATAAACAATTTTCAAAACAACTCGTTCGGGTTTAGAGTACATAATGAAACTATCACAATATTGATACAAAACATTTATGCTTTAGATCCATTTCATAATTTTCATATATAATCATTTTTTAATAACAACTTGAGATCGAAAGTCGCCGTTTAATTTTATGACGCTATTTACAAATATATTTTTATACTATAATAAACATGACGCGATACAGTCATACTCGTAGCTAAGGTATTTTTGTGGTCAACATTTTAATGTATTAAAGCCATACACATGTTTGACGTAAAACTTTTATTTAGTCTAATGCTGCTTGCAGCTATTAGGTACCTATTTTTGCATTTACGTTTCTCTTTAGCTATCGTAAATCACGCCACCCTATTTTTGAGAATAAAAACATAATAAACAATATTATTGACATGAATAGAAAAAATATTTAAAACTATTCGGCTTATACATTTTGAAGGTATAATAATTTTGAAATTTATGAAACCATATACCATACCTACATAATATAAGACCGCATACATACGGAAATACAGACTATTAGTCAACAGTCAATTTTTCTCATAACAAATATTGATTTTGAATGGTTCATGATTTGTTCTAGGAATGTGATTTATAATAATTATTATGTGCACAATTCGTAAGTCATGAGTGATGATAATCAAATAAATTTGGCACGGACTGAAGAGACAGTATATAATATAATATAATATTATTATTGTTGTATGTATAGGAACGTCTGCTGCAGCGGAGTGCTCGAGATTCCGGGCGTGACGAGAGGCACTTCATGCGCGTCCCGGGCCTTTATTATTTTCTCATATATATATAATATATTATATTGTTATAAACGCGTCTGGCTGAGCGCCAGAGAGAGGTTCGACATACGAGGTCAGGTAGGACATGTAGAACAGTACTAGCTGAGAAATGGTGGCAACAACAATAATAACAATAATACTAACTCATAGTACATAAGAGTATAATTCACCGAGCACATCTATTCCGATTTTCTCCTTAAATTATCGAAAATCTGATTTTTAGATACAATTATCGCACTTATATTAAAATACTATCACATTTATAAATACATAGAACTTAAGGAGTATTCTGTGGTAATACAAATGTCTTTCCTTCGTGCAGAGCATCCCTAGCTTACATTTATTAAAAAAAAAAAAAAGAAATCCAAAAACGATAATTTGAGCAAGTGCATAGTAAAATTATAAAATATTAAAGGATAAAATGGAAATGAAAACACTTTTCGAATCATCTGATATGTATTTAAATAGTGACTACAGTGGAGAATATCGCGCGAGATTCATTGCAACATTTTTGTAGGTAAATCACATAAACATACAATAAAACTTACCCGTTAACTACCTTTTCAAGTATTTTGTATAACATGTTATATCGTTATAATTGCTTAGTTCTATCGAATGAGGATTTTGATTCTTTTGAAAACCAACAATAACGCGTGTCCAATTATTGTATATAATATAATATATATATATTAGTTTGTATGCTGAAAAAAAAATAGAATTCCAATATATTATTATTATACTTGTACGCGCATATTCCTATAATGTGTTATGACAGTGTCGAAAATGTCAACGATTCACGTCGAATGCATCAATATTTTGCGCAACGTATTTTTTTTTTCATCACAGCAATTGATACGTAATAACTTAAAATAATTAATATATTTATATATGGGGGATTTATTCCCTAATATCTTAGTTCACCCACCATTCTTCAATTTTTTTTGTTGAAGGCTTAATGTTTTTTAAATAGTGATATTTAAAGTATCAACTCGATTGTATTATTCCAGACTACTTTGGACGCTAAAATGCTATATGTATGATAATAATAATATATAATAAGTACACACGTTCGGTGTGCGAACGGTGACGCATATACGTTACGATTCAAATCACGTCAACTGCAATTGTAGACGTACAATAGTTTTCGGTTTATACATCAATTTTAATGATTGGCACGCGATGAGCAATTCATATTGCTCCAATTGTAATTACAATTCTATAAGAAATATAACTTATTGTAATACGTTCTGCTGCAATGCAGTTTCCGTGTTCAGTGTGGCTCACCATGTAAATTATTGTTGTGACATTATATAATATGATAAAAAAAAAAATTCACAAATTTATTCTGTCAAAATATAATATTTAAGTTATATCTAACAATTTGCAGTGGGCTCCAGTCCAATTTATAGATTGTCCAACATTACATCGTATTTCTTATATTACGTTTACTATAGCGAAAGGATTGAATTTGAAAAGTATATTTTTTAAATATACTTTATATTATTTTAAATGTTTGATTTTATTGATTTTAAAGATTATTATCTGGAATAATTCAATAAATAATTAAATTATTTTTTCCACGGCGTTTTTAGTTTCCCGCTAAATATAAAAAATAAAAGGTGACAGAGGAGTTAAAGGACCCTCTTGCGTATAATATAAACTAACGTCTTAATTCCGTTCCACACTTGTTAGTTGTTATACAAATAAAGTATAAATCTTATAAATTATAGTATGTGCGTCTACTATGGCTTTAATAAAAGATGTAAACCGTCAACGGTCGAAATTAAAAAAAAAAACTATTTAGGGTAACTTGATACCACAAATTATAATATAGTATACGTTTACAACGCCCCACGCGTGGATGATAAAACGATTTTTTCTCATCTATCCTTGTACAAAACGCTATATATATATAAAAGTGTACGATTTATAACAACAATTCTAGTGTACATTTGTCACCCTCGCGGAACATAATATCTCGAGATTATTGAGGAGTGTAAAAAAAAAAGTAGATAACTTAAGCGTATATGTAATATATAGCTTTTTCCATTATGGAAAAAATAAGTAAACTTTTCTTTTCTTTTTTCTTTATCTTGTACGAGAGACAATTTTTTTTATATAGTTTTTCGATGATTTACTACGTTCTGCCTTTTTTTCTCTATTATTAGTGTACTACATCATATTATATATTATAACAAAAACACCACCCGTACTAACAATCAAATTTATTATGCCATAATATATTACAAACAAAGTCTATTACAATATCGTTTTCTATAACAATAATACCACCTAAATAATCTATTTGCATATTATATATATCATAAAACAAAAACTGACTAAGATATGTATCAATAATTTATACAGCTCAAACCAATGTGTCTAGAAACTTGACATTTTACACAGAAGTCCCTTATATATAAACAGATTGTAAAAAGGAATTTTAGAAAAATCAACCCCTAAAAGGGTAAAAACGATGTTCAAATTAAAATGATAAAAATGTATTTATCATTTATATATAATACTGAGATGGATATTTGTATCATAGATCGGTTCTAGAATCACTTGTCCAATTGTCAAGCAGTTTGATTAATAAATAGACTATAGAGCAAACTTCGGTGTAGGTAGGTTTATATTATATTTTTATAGGCATAGTTTTGAAAATAAAATGGAAATATCCCATGGCGCCATCTGTCCGGGTTTTAAATCAATTTTTGAAAAAATGTCTTTTATACGAAAATATTACTCACTTGCAGGTAGTATTAAAAATATGTGTATTTAAATTGTTTGCTCATTTTCGCGAGTTGAAATACAACTATCACAATTTACTGATGAATTTATTACGCTTAAACCGAAACACGCATCAAATCAAACACTATATGACTGTATTAGCTATGCACCAAGTGTGAATAGTTCGTCTCTTTCGGATTTACTTACAAAGCGAATACATAAGCAACGACTTCTGCGTGAACTGGAACAAACTTGAACTGAAATACACCAAAAATCGTATTTGTTTATTTTTTAGTCGAATAATAAAGCTTTATAGTGTTAAACGCGAATTATAAATTCGTTTGAGAATAAAACGTTCGCTTGTTTGTACAACCACCGCTGTCGGCTTAAAACAATATGTATTTGAAAAAATACGATCATCGGAACTACTATTATTATAACAATAAAAACATGTAGTCGATTAAACATGACAAACATATATATATTATATATATATATAATATATATATATATAATAATATATTCTGCCACAATTTTAGTTCAATTCCACCCATTCTACAGTTAGTTAAAATTATTTAATTCAACTGTTTTCAGTATAATAATTTAATAATACTATGAATATATACATGTTATAACTATATAAACTCGAACGAGTAGGTACAAACTGCAACTCTGCGTGGTAATCCAACGCATCGACGTTGCAACGAACCCATTAGAAACGTCGCAAAGCGCGAAATTTATAATATAGTTATTATTTATTATGGGTACACACGAAAGTCTATATATTATTATTATAACGTTTTACGGCGATTTTTTAGGGCGTAGTGAACAACCCGTCGCACACCGGTGTCATGCCAACATTTAATATATATAATAATATATCCTAATCGTTATTGAGATAATATTTTGTACGCGAGTACAGAGTGGTAGGTATTATTTATTTTTCTTTAGGTCCGTCACACGCTTATTAAATATAATATCCACAAATAATATATAACGTAACAACAATAATGACGTACGTATTATAATAAGCACCGCGACTGTTTACTTCCAAACAATTTCTTCGCGGTTGAGGGGGGTGACAAAAAAATAAAAATAAAAATCTGCACGGTATTTATAATAAGCGTTCGTGCCGATTTGACGTTTTTCGTACCTCTCTAGTCAATACACAATAAAAGACCCCGATATATGTGAAAGCGCATGTGTGTGTGTGTGCATTTTGTACAATCGTCCGCTGCGAACAATGCGCGGCGGTTCTTTTCTTGAAAAAAATTCTGTTTAAAACTCCAACGGCTGGTTATTATTATTATTATTACTATTATTATTATCGCACCGAATACGCATATACCTACGAATAATATGATATAATTGATTGTTATTCGTTTATTTATTTTTCTGGATGGAATTCCATCGGGGCCCACGGTACGAATGCATAATAATAATAATAATAACAATAATAAAAGAACAGTAATAATGCGCGGGGACAGTATTTTTTTTTCCACAAAACATTTTATCCCACATTATTATTTATTTCTTCTCACCTCCGCTGCTGCCGTTTTAAACGTTTAAATCACAACATAATCGAATATTATTCGTACACACATACCTACATAATAATAATGTGCATTATACACAAAGCCGCTAAACGCCTTTTTTAGTATTTATATAGGTCAGCGCATTATTGGTAATAACAATAATGATAAATATTGTATACCTGCATCGCCACCGACGATGTCAAAATAAGTATTATTATTATAAATTATTTGATTCTCGTGCGCGTTTTTATTCAAAAGTATGACATTAGAATTCAATATAAATATTTAATATTAAATTTCATTTTGTTAACAATTATATTTAATGAGCATATTGATAAAATAAAGTGTCTCCTAACTACTAACTACTGCATTATAACTAGAGACGTACCTATTTCAAGATTTGTCACTATATAAGAATAGTTTTTATAACGTCTCTATTATCTCTCAAACCTTAAAAAATCGAATCATCACCAATTATTTTCTTGTATAAAGTTTGTATAAACCTACAAGCACTCAACATTATATAAGTTCATGTCAAATCGTCAAGTTTCTTCCATCATAAAATAATTGTCTAATTTAGAAACTTTGAAATAATAAGTGCATTTTTACAATTTTTTTATTGCAAATTTTCTGGAAACTGCACTACTGGCCACTCACTAGTTATTATTCATTATAATAGGCAATTTTTTTTTTTTTTTAATTAAAAAAAAGTTAGATTTTATCAACTAAAATCTAAAATTATGAATAGTTACAATTTATTATAATCTATTAATCACGAAAAAACCAAAAAAAAAATATTTAATAATAATATTAAAATAATTCAATCAGTATAGGTACTTAGATTTATTTATGTGATTTACCAACAAAAAAATCTTTTACATAATTACTAAATAAAATTAGTGAATAAATAAAGACGATTAAAATTCTCAAGCGATACAGCTGCTACAAAATTGAATATCATCTGTGGCATTGTGAAATATATTGAAAAATACTTTATCATGACAAAAATAAAACAATCTTGATTTTTACATAACTTCAATATGACAAAAAAAATGTTTATATTGTATGTTTATTTAACGAATTACGATTTATGATGATTATAGATTTTACACTCAAAATATGCTGTCATATCTCCCTAAAAAATTTGCCACCCGAGGCAATGATACCCTTTACCACCTAAATAGTAAATACAACCCTGAATATAACTGCATTGCTAACGTACGGTGGCGTATGTACTGAATGAACTCGCTCCTGAATGTATAGTGTGATTCATTTATCGTAAACCGAGCAACATCGTGTTGCATATTTTTATGTCTTAAGAATTTAAATAAAAATACTGTTTAACTATAGAAAAATAAAAATTATACGTGTATGATCTTGATCGTACAATCAACAATTCTTGATATTTCCTGAGCTATTGCTTGATTAACGTTATACAAGAATCACCCTGTATACAACAATATAATATTATTGTGTACTCCAAAGTGAAAAAAAGGACGTTATATCCTCTCGAGGCTTTTCCAAATATCCCGTTTACGGCCTTTCGCACGAAATCTCTTAAATCGCGTACATTATGATAAAAACAAAACACCATCACAGTGTGCAATTTATAGGAAAAAAAATCGTCGAGTGCCGTATTCAATTTAAAATAAGTATAAAATAAAATAAAATATTATTATTTCGTCGCGCGTGAGACAGAAAAAAGTGATAAATATTATATACGTGCGTGAGAAAAGTCGTATGGCAATAATTATTATTTTTGGATCTCACTGGTATGATATTCTTTCTATTATAATTATATTATAAATAGTTTATATATTATGTTATACTTTTCAAGTTACTCAAAACGTCTCGAATATTATATGTATTATCATACGACTTTTATAAAGTTTTGATGACTATATAATATATATATTATATATAATTTCAAATGTCACGGACAAACGTCACATTAATATTACACAAATCGGTAAGGTATATACGATTACGCAACGCACACCTCCGTCGACTACGAGAGGACACATGTGGCGCAAACCCCATGCCGATGTAGTAAGTGCGTGTGCGAAAATCGAATAAAAAGAAAACTATAAATTTCAAATACACGTCTTGAATAATTATTACGATAATAATATTATTATTTTATCGTTGGAATAATATTACTAACGACACGACACATGCGCAAAGTCGCCTTGTCGGGTTTCTTAAAGATTTTTTTATATATATTTACATTATACATTTGAATCGATAAATTATTCCGTGATATTATTGTACATTATTTTATGTATCCGCTTGGACCACGCACGAAATTCATTTTAATTTACACAATTTTCAGTGCACTTTTAATCGTTAGGGTTAACGTTATTGCGATATCACTATATACTAAATTGGTAGACGTGAAGCCTAAATTGGCGAATTGCTCTTTAACGATCAATTTCCGATTCTGATAGCTAAAGTCGTTCTTGGGTTTTTTTTCCGCCCTAAGAAAATCTAATTTACGCTGCACATAATCAATAGTTATTTTTTTGGGAAGTAAGACAGGTATATAAAATAAAGACATTCGTTTTAACGATATAAACCATTGTTTTTGTATAAAAAATTGATAAAAATAACAGCTAATAGAATATCAATTGCACAACATTGATGTTTAATTTAGTATATTTTATATTATATGAAAAATTATGCAAATCGCATAATATCCGAAAACATGAAAATAAAAATATATTATTACATATCAGAACCAAAACATTTAAGACCAAAAATACGACTGGCATTGACAAAGACAAATGCAAAATAATAAAATATATGTGTAAACAAATTCAAAGAATGGATTTTCAGGTAGATGATTTTTTTTTAACAAATCGAAAATGATTTATTTTAACAATTATATTAAATATTTTGATGTATGATTATTTATTGTTAATAAACCGACTCGGAATATTATATTAGCTCAAGTGGTCAACATTATTGACGCACAAAAAAAAAATCCTATCTATAATTATTATCCTTATATGTTAATCTATAATAATATTATTTACATACGAGTGTTTTAATTTTTATTTTTGTGGCTTTTATGTTATAATATAATACGGCAATGATTGGGTTCAGTCTAGAATATCATAATCTGCTTAGATATTTACTTCAAAAAGAAACCGCATCAAATGCATCAGTGGATCTAATCCATATGAAGAACTCGTATTAATGAAATATTAAGCATTGTGCTTCCAAAAATCTATTGATATCATTTTTCTCAATATATTATTTTCGAGATGTCTTTGCGTATTAATATACGAATCATTATAATATTATGTACAATGTCGTTCCCGCTGTATACGTTAGGTACCCCGTTTTCATAACATTATTATATGTTGGACTACCTGTACATGTTATATTACGTGATGCGTTATATTTTTCCGGTGTTACTTATATACTTAAACATACTTATACTTTACACCGTTCTATAAAGGCAAATATTGCTTAAAATATTTACTCATATTTTTTACTTAAAAATCCGCTCTCTGGCGGTACTATGGTTTTATGACTCTATAATATAATATCATATTTTATGTGTGTACATTTTTTACCGAAAATAACTTACTGCGTCTCATAGGTACAGCCAATATCAGTAATGATTGTTAACTTTGAATCCATCAACATTTCAATACTTCCGTTTTCATACATTTTAATACCTGGTACCTATATAATAATATATAAAATACATAAAAATGCTTTTACTCAGTCTTGACGTCAGAATATATTATAATATAGATAGGTAATAATACTGTTAGGTATGTATTTTTTTCATTGCGAAAGTTCAAAATAATATGATATTATTGTATGATATGTAATATTATTATATTGAAAACCACTCGTCACAAAATAATAAAATAATATTAAAAGAACGCTCCGATATAATATATTACTATTGTTTTTTGTGTATAGGCCACGCATAGAACCTACGTAGTACAGTTTTGTTTTTATATAACATGTATGAATTTGAAGGAAAAATAAATATATATTGTATATTCACAGCGCGTGTTTAATCGTCCATGAAGAGAGTTTAACTCGGAATTTAGAATATTGTTTCCCGCAAACATGTAACGTAGTATTACCGTTATATCGAATAAACCCTGACGAGTAGACGCGCATAATATATAATATTTATAAATTATAATATATAATATTATCATGACTTACATTTTCTCCAGTTTGTGAGCGGCCAAGGACTTATAATAATATCGCTTCGAACGAATATAATTTCTCATCACTCGTGAAAAAAGAAACACAATCATATTTTTTCTATTTTTTTTTCCCAGCCGTCCAATTGTAAAAATAAAGGAAAATATAAATTTTCAATCTTCTGCTACGTAACGAAACTTTAATATTCTTTACGCTAAAAACACATTTCGAGGCGACGACCGATATATTTTTTATAAGTATATGCACGCGTGACCAGTGGATTGTTTTATACATAATTATATTGTAGTATTATTGTACAACTTCGAATTCGTATACTAAAACGCATCGCGTAGCGAACATTGTTTGTGTAGCATGCATAGCACACGCCGTATAACTTTTTTGTGTTTATATTTCAATGTTTTCCATGCACGCAAAGTTTTGTAAGTTTATTCGTACACATAATATATATAATATATATAAGTTATGCCACCGCCACCGTTCGGCAATTTGTTTGCAACGCTTGAAAATTAAAATTACAGCCGACACACGCATACGCAGAAATACACAGTATAAGTTCGCCGAGAATAACGAATGTGGTTTTTTTTTGTTTTTAAATGTTTCTAACAAAATGACTTATCGTAATTATTATTATCTTGAGAAAAGAACTCTATGTTATTAACGAATTAAGTCCTGCCTATGTTATAATTTCGTATTTTAAAGTGTGTGAAAAAAAATTATAAACAAATTAAAAAAAAAAAAAAATAAAAAAACAGAAATATTACGCCCCCTATGTTTCACTTTTCGACCTTCGGTTTATCTTCGTATTGACGTTAAAATCTGTCTAAATCCAAATTATGTGGCACCGAGTGCCATAGCGGAATAATACACTGCGTAGAATAAAATAAAACGTTTCAATAATCCTCGACGAAGCACAACATAATGTACAGTATACTACGGCTAAGGGGTTATTCGTTTAAAATATATATAGTCTAAAATCTTCAATTGTACACTACAATATGACGGGTTGTAGTCGATGAAATCGAATGTCATCAAGAGGTCCAAAAGAAGAATAGTTCGAATCGTTGTTTTCTTTTTCATATATGTTATATTTCTATGTGAGCATTATGAGCACAATAAATGTCTGGTCACTTCAGATCCACTCGAATTCGTCACTCCGTTCCGTTTCTATTGTGTTTCGAACCGTGTTTTTAGTACAAAATGTTATATCGTTTGGCCTTTTCAAAAATATTTTCTGCATTGTGTTCGCGATGAATTTTATATTTCACTATTTCCTGTTATTCTTATTCTTCTAAATACGTATTATATAAAAGAGATGGTTCTGACACATCCTTATGTTACATTTCAATTGAGGTGTGCATGCAGGTCATTACAATTCGAAACACCACCACGTAAATCCGTTCCATATTATTATAGAATAAACCACTAAATAGTATTTATTTTGGATGACGAAGACCAATCATGTATCATGTACTTTATTATTTAAAGTCATACATAAATATGTATTTTTATTGTATACGATTATTTCATTATTATTTCATTGTTAAAATAGTAAATGACCGTTTTATTTGCTATAGTAAATTTGTATTTAAATATCCGCTTATCGTTATCATACACTTATATAATTTATATACCAAATAGTTTTTAAATTAATCGAATAGTTAAATTGATTATAAACTTACTTTTAGTGAACCTAAAATAACTCTTTGGGTTTGTGCCCATTATTATCCATCTACACAGTTTATCAACTATTAACTCTTGTAATTTATTTCAAACCATAAAGTAATGTTAATTTTGTTTGACCAACGGCTATATATATATGTATTTTACTACTAAGTTAAACATGATAAAATATATTTGGCTTGGCGAGTATTACAGAGGATATATCTTACGGCACAGCTATACCTACCTATATAGTATAAAGGCTATTCTATATCATTATATTAAGACATTTGTGGGCGTTAACCATTAATGAGGGTAGATACACTCGCATAAAGTGCGCATTAATGTCTCCGGTGGCCGTTGAAAATTCCGAACGAAACTTCCAGCAAGTTTTAAAATTATTTCACTGAACTGACTAAGTTTTCTCTCCGGCAACGTCATCCCGAAGTTACCGGCAACGCGTGTATAACTCATTACATAGATTTGTACTTTTTATCCGTGTAATTTCGACAGTTGTTTTGAAAATTTACTGCACTTAAATTGGGTTTCATATACGAGGAAACTACTTTCAAACACACGATTTTACTATTCGTGTTATTTTTAGTTTTATATCAAGTCTATAAAGTATTTGGTTGAGCTGGGTTCACAACGAATACGTGCCCCTTGTATGAAAATTCTTCGAAGACATACAAACTTTATGTAACAAACATTTACTATGGTACTATGGGGTAGATTATCGAAACTATAAATTATAACTGAATTACTGCAATAGGAAATTGTTATTGTTAAGTTTGAATAGATATAAACTTCGGAATTGTAAACTATATACCAACAACAATTTTAACTTTTGAGAGTATATGATCAATTTAGGTTTCTTGATAAACTGTGTATTTCCTTCAAATTAACCTCATTTGGCTCTCGGTGAACGCGATTTAAACAACATTGTTAAAACAAATATACTTACTTGAAAAATATACGAATACATATATTATATATATATAAGTATACATAATATATAAACAACTTAAAGTTTAAGTTTTATACTCGTTTATAACGAATATTATAATCTTATCGTCGAAGATCGTGTATTTTCAATTACGACAATATAATTACCTAACCGATAAAATATATTAATTAAACAAGTGTGTAATTGGTGAAATTTCACTAATTATTAAAGTTATTGAAATTAAACGTCAATATACTTTAACAATACACTAGAGATCATACGAACATTTGATACTAATACACATTTCTTCAATAACAAATTAACCTCCGCGCGTATGTGTACACCAGTAAGTTGTATCTTAAAAAGATACTACCAAAATATTAAAATTCAATTTTGAAGGATAAGTACAAAATCTTTAACCGTTTTAAATTCAATAAAATATAATGTCGATATTGTTGTACGTACGTCTCAATCTTTAAGCTCATCCGATCAATGTGAAACTTTTGAGGTCTCGAATACTGCAGCGACCGTCCGAAATTGAATCGCGATGCATGTCGGCTTTTGTTCTTCTCTTACAATTACACAAATAAGCTCAACAGTAATCGCTAATCAGCTATCCAAAAACAATCCGTTTACCCGTCTAGATGATTGGAATTACTGTCGAATGAGACGGCGTTTTCCGTGGCATACACTAATACAGTAATATCTATGCGCCATGCGGATATAAAATTGGCTTATATTTTACATACTTCGAAAATTGGATTTCAAATCTGGACGAGAAAACACGAAGAACTAATAGAGTGGATAACTGAGTATATGTACCCTTGTACGATGGTCGATGACTATCAAGGGTGTGTTATTGCTGCAATAATTCACCTATATTTTAATAACGATAATATTTCAATAAAAAAAAATATATTAAATATCACCCTTAGATAATTGCCAGCTGCTTTTAATCATTATTCTATCATTGATCGAAATAGCTTTTTAATAAATCGCGTATCTATGGATCAAAAAACTTCTACCCGTTGGGTTAACTCGCCCGCATATCTATTAATTTTATAACCGACGAGGGTGCATCCACATTTTATAATATGCACTGTAAAAGTATACTAAGCCAGCTCGTGCAGTTATAATATTATCATTAATATTTTTATGCTGTACATAATAACTGTATATACTTAAACACGACCTAGTCCTGGTATATATTATACGAATAATGACGCTTTATAATGACCGAACGGAATCGCAAATGCTGTCGGCGACAACTTCCGAGTAATATTTACGTTATATCAAAAATAATACGAGTGTTATACTTATAATAACGCTATAATATACAAAAATACTTAGACGAGTACAGAGATGAAACTGTTGGGTTTAACTTACGCCTCGAACCTGCTAGCCCCTACCGCCGCTCGACTGCCCCGTTGTGTAACCATCACACCGCCGCCGTCGTGTATACCGTACCTATATTATATAGTAGTGCGATGCGAGTTTATAATAATATCATGTTGTGTTTGTTTTTTCTTTTTATAATATTATATTATCGTTATTATTTTTATTTTAATGGTCGCGGTATACAATATTATTATAACGACCGTTTACGTGCTCACACACGAGCACAAAACAAACCTCTTTGGATGTAAATTAAAAATGCCACCAGCAATGCACATAATATCTAACCAGACCGAAGAGAGGATAAACCTGCGCCTCCACCGCGATCGCCGTACACTCGCGCGTTCATACGTAGGTATATACGTATATAGTTTATATTATATATTACACAGGTACCCGTCGAATCATTATATTTCAGTTACTTGAGTAAATAAAGCCTCGGGTACACGCCCACCCGATGAAAAAAAAAACCCGAATATACGACACACACACACACACACACACACACACAGACACGATTCCCGCCTCGAAGATTCAACGACCGTAATAATATTATAATATTATTTTTAGGTAGGTAGGTGGTATGTAGATTTACGTACGACGTGGGTTGTTCGTGTGCAGAGATATTTTGTTTTTACCAGACGAAAACGACCGCTAATTTATCGGATATCTATCGCGCATAATACGCGTATAACACAACATTATAATAATATTATGATATGATAAATAAACGGTCCGTTTTTTATTCACCTACATGTTCGTCGTCTTGTCGGTTTTTTTTTTCATTATTATTGCCCATTACGATTCTTCTTTCGCCCAATAACACACAATTTAATGGCCGTCGCGCTGCGGCGACCACATACGAATCGATTCCGATTTGCGAGTCCTGCCACTTCGTCGTATACACATACCTAAAACAATACGAAACACATACTAAATCAATATATAAGACTCACAATATATTTTACACATATTATTATTATTAACGGACCCACAACATTATTGTACACACGTAGAGTCTTCACGCGTGTGGGACGCTTGTGATTGTTTATGGTGGTTGCCGGGAGGGCCTGTTGTTAAACACATTAAAAAGGTTAAACGGACTGCTAGAAATTTTTAATTAAACGCCAAAAGTACCATTATAGTATCACTATGCGTTTTATCGTATTATTGCTGTCGTCGACCGTGGCGGTTCGTACGCGAGTCGCGTACACTGCATAATAGTGCATATAGTGCATAATAATATTGTTATATACACGCATGAAGTCAAGCACGCACGGGACAATTATAACGGTGTATATACCTTAGAATGCGATCGGGAAAATTAAAAATTTTTACTCAATTATGAACACTCGATTCGCGTATTATACCACTCGGAGATTTGAAACGACCAGATGGCCAGACGGGAAGCCGAGTAAGTATATAATGATATGTAGGTAAAACACTATAGGTACACACGATAAACGGACCAATTATTTATGTGCGTCTTGTTATCCCGTCCCGACCGGCACGCGAATATTATTATGTTATTATTATATTATATGCACCCGTGCTACGTACACGCGCTTTGCCGACGTCCTACGTCGCAAAAACGGTATATAATAAAACGTTTTATTGACGTGTATATTATTATAGTGTCTATGGTAAAAAGGGTAAAACTGTAATTCCGGTAGGTTCCACCTCCACGCACGGTTATTATTGTTAGTGGTTCTTAACCTGAGAGTTAATGAAAAATTCTCTGGAGTCACAAAAAAAAAAAATGATCCCTTGTCGATGTAATAGATAACAAAATATTATTTTCCTGTCGTTTCGGCCAAAATGTTTTAAAATAATTTATTACATTATATTTGCAAGGTCACTGTGTATCACTTAAAATATATATTTCACTATGTACATATTAATTTTATTCTGCGTCGAAAAGGTTAAGTAACATTTAACGTATAAAATATTACATAAAATGCAATGTTAACGTACGTCTATATATCGTTATTATACGTCACGTGTAGGCTCACGCTATGATTTAGACCACTAAACGATATAGTTTAAAATATAAACTAAAGAAAATTTACCGTCCGTCGTCGCCACCGCCTACTTTGCCGTATTACATATTTATACGACCCATTTGACTGCGACGTATTTACCTTGTTTTACGGTCTCGAAGAAAATAACACTGCAGTGCATTATTAGGTATGCCGCCGTATATTCTATTAAGATATTGTGTATCTACTCACCGGTATGAGAATCACTGTGTGAAAAATAATTACTCTATTAAAATTTGCGGTACGTGTAAGTACGTTTAACTACCTACAGTAAGCGACTTAAGGGCATTGGGTCCTTTTGAAATTTAATATTAATTTCCGTTGTATACGTGTAATGTAGTGTACAACACTATATTATCACGTCAGTATTATGTATGGCCGCAAATGGCGATTCGCTCGTAAGTAAGTATAAAATGCAATGACAAAATGTGCCGTTTAACACGTTTGTGCTCTAAAAGTACATGATATTTATAAAATTGTAATACATTATGGTGTCTGATTGTATACGTAATACCTATTACCTGTCCAGTGCCCACCAAATGGTTTTTATAAAAGTTCGAAAATCCACATGAATAAATGCAATATGCCGACTAAACACTAAATAAAATTTCTTTTTTATTGATCATTAGTATTTGATTCTATGTTTCTGTATCACGTAACATTTTATCTATTTTAAGCATAGAATATATGAAATTTATAACATTTGAAATAATAAATGAAAGAAAAAAAGATAATCTTATAACAAATAATTTAAAAGCGATTAAAGTGATATCTTTTGTCGACAATATCATAGTTTTAAAATTTTATGTCGTTGTGGTTCCGTTTTCAAATTAAAACCATTTGAGTGACAGTCTTTTAGGGGAACTCTTAAACGCATTTTAAAACATAAATCAATTAAACTAGATTAATGTGAGATTTCTAGGTCCTGGACATCATATTAGATATAACCGCAACCACAGATACCATACGTCAACTTTCACGTACATTTTGTTGTAATCTTTTCTCAAACGAATTCTTTTCTGGTATTAATTTTAAAAATAATTTGCGACACATTTCGTTCTCCAATAGTCAGCTAGAGCTCCTATTTAGTAGTTTATGTAATTATCTGTGTGTTGAATTAAACGTAATTAAACCTTTATTTACCATATAATATACGCTGAATAAACGCCTTTTGTTTGACATCAAAATACCTGCAAATCAAACAAAAAAAATAAGTATTTTCAAACTTAAAAAATCACTTTAAAACAAAATTAAATTTCAATTGACACAGTGTATCGTTTCTCGTCAGTTTTGTGTTACAAATGATTACATTCGAGCACCAATTTCTTATTCAGATATATAACAAAAAAACGCAATTACGTCTATAATTCGGATATCTAATTACAAAATAATATTTTTCGAGTTAACTGTATTGAAAAATAACACCGTTCCGTAAATAGGTATTCACATAATAATATGTATTATATATTATATAAAACAATATAAGAGCACTACAATTTGAAATCAAATAAAACTCAACAAGACTTTGAGTAATACGATTCCGGGAAGTTGTCAACGAGACACGCCTTAATTTTAACGTTACGAGTTTCCGACCATTAGACCGCGAATATTTAACTATATATATATATAATATATATAATATTATACATCTTTTGGATGTTATTATTTACATACAATGACACATAAACATCGTGTTTACCATAAAATCGTTATGCCGATCGTTATGTAATTATTTTGTTTTATTTTACCATTATGCATATTAATAGTGTAATTACGGCGTCCTATTTTCTCGTACACTGTAAATACTCCTCAGTACTGCGCAGTACGCGTACTCTTTTTTTAAAATTTAAAATAGCTTTACATAAATCACTGTACACTCGTAGAGTATAATATTTTCTAAACATATTTATTTTTTTCAATTTACCTATATGCGTAAATTATAGGTACCCAACGCGCGCGGTCATTGTTTATCGTCAACCGTGTCCGAAAAAATATCAACCGGACATAAATCGTTATATTGCGACACAGTTGGTCGTCCGTCTTCGGCGCAATATTCACCTCTTCTCGTGTGACGATATATCAATAGCATGTGCGCTTATCCCTTACTCCGCGGACCGTTCATAATTTCACGGCACGGGTATGTGCGTATATATGTTATTATATACTACTTGCGATAACTCTTTCTACACAATACACAAAGGTACCTATATATATGCCTTGCGTATATTATACAATATTTTACTTGTCGGCCATAAATATAACAGTGACCCGACGCGTATATTATAAAATGAAACGCACCGTACAGGAGAAGAATTCCTGTGCTATAGTCGACAGTCAGTCACGATTCCTTGGCCAAACATCAAAGTTGTCGGGTCACATTCTGCACGACCAGCGCGTTAGGTCTACGGAACGTGTAAAACAAACGACATTATAACATATTTCAGTGGCGTCGAAAATAAAAATGAAAAACATTATAGGTACTTAATCATTTTTGATATACACATTTAACGCGTTATCGATCACCCAAATACACATTATGAATAGTATAAGGTGTAAATAATAGCATACAGGCACCTTACAAACGCAATTTTATTTTATTATATTTCGAGAGATGTTCGGTCTTTAAACATCTCAACTTCATTATACATATATATGTATAAAAACGTATAATGAAAATGTTCTTTTATTCCTATTTCACTTTTTTTTTCTCGTAGAAAAATTTAATTTAAGATAGTGCTTTCGTCTAAGTTAATAACAAATAACTTCTCTATATTGATACAACAGAAAACATGAACGACTTAACGCAATATTTGTTCGCAATAAAAAAAAAACAAACTTATATATTATTATAGATTATAGTTATTGACTTTGAGGAGTTTAATAAATTTTAAAATGATCTCTTAAAGATCAACTGCGACTGGTCGGATTATTGAAAACATTATTTTTACGTAGAACCACGATTGATTGTATTTAAGTCGATCGAATGTATTAATTTTTTATATTTGTTCTGAACAACTCCCTTACGTCTGTTTTTTTTACACGGATACAAGTCTGAGAATATTTTATTTAAAAATTTTATATCACAATCTATATATTATACCTAATATAGTGAAGATTAATTTCATATAATACGTATTAATAAATTAGAAAAATATAACGTTTTCTCACGACAAAGCAATAATACCTATTTCTTACAAAATAGTATAATAGCGTGTAATAGGTATTAGTTTACGGCGCCGTGAGACGTTTAATTCGAATCATTAGCTATAGACGATGAATTGAATAATGTGAAATCTGCAATGGGGCTGAACAATACGTATTGTAATCAATTGATCATATTTATGTACGAGAATTGTATTCATCACGATTATAAATGATAATAATATGGTACAGACTGTACGGATTTAGTATTGGTGCGACAATGGCGCTTCGACTAAAGAACAAACCTCGATCGTCAACGGTAAATATGTTTGACTTTTGCGATTTTAACGCATTTTAGTCGTGTTAATAATATCCGAGACGTAAAAACCGCACGACATAACCTGTCGAAAACTCCGAGGTTACCGTGGTTATCGTCGTATTACTGATTGTGTCGCGGCTTTCAAGCTCCGTTTACGGTTTTGGGACGATTACATCGCGTCTGATTTAATATATTATAATATATTATGTTGTATTAAAATTAAGTTTCACGAAACTGTAAGTTCCGTCGTCAAAACCGCACGTGACATAATTTTAAGAAGTGCACTCGTGTAGTACTCGTGTGGTCGACGACCAAACGCGCTGTCTCTCCCTCTGTAGTTCGCGTGTGCATGCGTTCTCGTGTCTCTTTTTCTCCACGTTCACACACACACACGTCAGTGGTTCAGCGTGCGCATTTATTGATCACCTCCTTCCGCCATTCACTCCTCCTTCGTCAACCTCTTCACTTTTCGGCCGGGTGACACTACGGAAGGGTTTGATTGATGCGATGCTGCAACGGGGACAATCCATCCATCAATGGACAATCCCTGAAGCGACAACTCTCTCCGACTCGCGTTTATATAGATCGATGAATTCGAGGTTATATATTATGATCGATCGGGATGGTTACCACAAGCGTATTATTATTCATAACTAAATTATATTATGTTATCAATATCAAACACGCGTGTCTCGTCGGTTTACGATTTTTGTCTTGGCATCTATACGTCTGGACCACCGTCATTGACGACGACGACGATTCATCATCATCATCGTCATATTATTATTCTACGTTCGTCGTACGCTGTCTCCTACCGTTTTTATCAACAAAATCCCATAAAACGTTTTGACCGCCCCGTGTATGCGCAGCCATCACACCGCAGGCAACTATGGTGTCAAAAGCACTTATCAAAAATCAGCTGTCGAGTTAGACCGTTTTAAGATATGCTAGACTAGTGCTTTATATACATAGAGAGACATCAAGATATAATAGTATTAATACGCGTTTCGTTTATATGTACTTATTGCGTATTATATATAATACTATTCTTTCGTTCCTTCGTCGTGAGATTATGCTGTCACTTTGACTAACGATATTGGAATAGAACATTCCATAACATGTTTATTTCATTTTTTTTTCAAATTGATTTTTTATCTATTTTTTAGATGTATATGTATAATAGTATATACACTGTAGATTTGAATAAAAACTAACTGCCACTAAGTGCTATTTCAATAATTAAATATTTATACGTTATAATAATATATTATACTGCTATAATAATCTAATGAATAATGTTGCTGATATTATAATGAAGCAACAACATACTCTTGTAGAAATATATATATATATATATAATATTGAAACTTCTATAGATAACAGAAAATGGACAGGAGTAATAGATTAGTTATTTTTAGGCAAAATTTATGCATTTTATCTTTTAGCTCCAGGCAATTTCATCTTGTACTATACAACAATGATATCACGTCAGAACAAAAAAAAAAGAATGAAAAAGAAACCTTTTTTCTTGTCCTCTCTGATCAGGTTAATCCGATTTATACGAGGGACTTCAGACATCTCAGTCCGAAGATTGATTAAAACACGTCAGATAATAAACCCGGTCGTACAAATACGCTTAATTCTAATCGCAGAAAAGAAATCTGAAGCATTTAGAGGGACCTGAAGAGTATAACTATGAATTGTGACAAAAAAAAAATGTAATATCTCACAAACGCGTTATCTGGAATGACGCAAAATCCTATTATCCCTTTTTCCTCTTTAGAGAACTAACCCCCCAAAAAGGTACGCGCTTTAGATGGAGATAAAATTCCACGCGACCACATATTATACGCATATTCATATATATATATATATGTGTGTGTGTATTTTATATGGGCGCACACAACTATAGTTCGTCGTCCATACGTTCTTTTATCTGTTATTATTATAATCCTCAATGACAGTTCACCGATCGATCTGTCGTTAGAGATAGGTATATAGCATATATTTTATATAATATATATTTACATTCATTCCGGGCTTAAATGCAAGATTATCACTAAATATACTCTGTATATATTTATTCTCTCGGTGCATAAAAAACAACGTAATTTATATTCAAATCCTTTAGATTTAAATTTAACGAAGAGTTATGCGTACCTAATAAACTGCAAGGTGATTTGAATAAATTATGCGACCCGATACGATCTCATCACAATCCATAAGTTTGGTGTTAATTTTTCGTCTTAATTACATTATAAGTTATCAAATTCACTTATTGGTTTATTATTATTAACGTCTTAGTTTTATAATAGGAAAAAATATATAAACATATAACATTATTTTAAATACTTGTGTTTAACTTCACTATACTCATTTTATAATAATTTATTATAGAAACCCCGAGTCACCAAATTTAACAATTTTATATAAGTAATAACTCAGATGGCAATTTAAGTATTATATACCTATATTAATTATTTTACAATAAATAAATTACCATAAACTATAGAATTTCTGAAGAGAATCTGTTAATAAAATCCATCGATAAAACTTATCTTTCACTGTAACATATTAGATGATTTTACATAACAAAGAATGTACTTCAAAGAAAAATGGCATATCTTGTACACTTGTATTTGTATGTGTACTGCTTGCGCACTACGATATTATTTCCAATAGTTACACTAATCGATTCAAATTCTTCTCATATAGACACGAAAATATTTATAATTTTTAATTTTAGCAAAGAAGAGTCATATAGGTACGCGAAAACATGCAAATAATATTATTTTTTTATAGAAAACTTTGAAATAACAATAGTGATTAAAGTTAATGGAACATTAAAAGCTTATAATATAATTTATTTTACCATTAATTACTTTTATTTTATCTAATAAAAAGACATTGATAAAAATAAATATTTAAAACAAAAAAAATTTAATGCATAGTTTCAAATTACCATACGTACCTACATAAACAAAAGAATATAAAGTTATTCAATTTGAAAAAAGAGTATGTTTATAATTCTATTTTTTTTTTTAGATATGAAAATGTAATTTTATAACCCGTATAATAAAATTGTTGAAAGTATAATTATATTTTATAGTAAAAATTGTTTAGTGTTTTTCAAAATTAGAAAAATAAGAGCAGAAGAAAATATTATGTAAATGGAGCTTGATGGAAAAAAAATACGTTTGTTACTTTGGAATTTTGATTGCATAAATATTTATTACTTGAAAAATGTGAATAACAAAATAGGTTGGTTATGTATAAGTATAATATAATATTTATGTATTTAAAATGTTTTATTTAAAAGGTACGCGTAATTCTTTTTATATACTTATATTTTCACCGCATTATTTTATTATTAACTTTATACTTACATATCATCAACAATGACTTATTTATAATGAAAGTTTGTACTACAATACATTGTAATTATGTATACATATTTGATATACAAAAATGCTTATGTGAACTACTGAGGTAGTATACCAATACTTATGATTCAGTGTATAATGGTAAGTTTTCATAATTTTGTTTAAAAAAAAAATCAACCAAAAATGAAAATGATTATGTTTTATAGTTATTATATTTTCATAAGACGTATGGTAACATTATGCAGTTAAGAATTTTATGAAATAAAAAATAAGGGTTGTTGGAACAATTTAAAGCTATAATCTCATGTTGTATACTTGATAAATATATATTTTGATACTTACATATATTTCGTTATTATATTGCATGATCACTACATAGGTGCATAATATATTATCTAGGTAAAAAAATATATATTTTAAAAACCAAAAACACACTGACATTTCTTTATTGAATGCAGACATTTTTTCGCATTATATTATGTAGGTAATGTGTATAATGTATACACTATAAAGACTTCAGGTATGAATGATATATTATATTATGTTTTTAAACGTGGGTATGCCTATATAAATGGATTTCACGATGTATATTTTATACCATTTAAAAGTCCCATTTTATTTTATACAAAATATTCCAATTGACATCGCGCATTTTTAAACATACATAATATAGCTGCTGAGCTTTCATTGAACTGAGACCTTAAGTAACTTTTTTCTTTAAAAAAATTTTAAATAGAATTTCATGTATAAATATGTGTATATTTATGTACACATTTTAACAGATTTAAAAATATTTAAAGAACATTTGAATTTATTATACCTATACGTTATCATTATAATGTTTCAAATATTATTTGATTATATTCTTTAAACCTATCACGAAATTATTGTTTTTAGTATTCAATACTTAAAATCAAATTATAAATAAATAGAATAAAAATGCACGTGTACATGAATAGTAGGTATATGTTTTTAAAATTACATTAGCATTTAACTTATTTTCCATTGTAGAAATATAAATTTCATGAACGAATTTTAAACCAATATAACTTTTATTACGCGTACAAAATACAAATATAATATCTAGACGTAAACAATAATCGTAATACACTAGTTGGAGCGAATGGTTAAAAAAAACATAACATACAAAAAAAATAATACTATTGTATACTCAGTGTATTATGTCTTACGCCATTCAATCCATACTCAAGACTCAAGAGAGACCTGTATAATGTATATATTATATTAATATTTAATACGCGTCAGCATTATCAACAAAAGGCAACATAAATAATACTTAACAGAATTTCAAAAAAATCGACTCTTCAGCAAAATTTATGTAATTGAGCTTAAAATTTAAAAATTTAAAAACATAAACTATAATAATATTATTGTTATAAAATACACTTACCGTAATTTTTGTTTTATTTTTCAGGTTTTCTTTACGGAGACATTTTGAGACGTCTGAATTATAACCAACCTGTAAGTAAATGACAGTTATCATTTTGAATTTTTGTTTATTTTAATTTGTAGATCAACATTTTATAGTAAATGCAATAAGTGTAATAATAAATATACATAATAATTATGATAAAATATGTATAGATGTATAATAATTTTATGGTAAAAATATACGTCATTGTATTGTTACCTATACGCTCTTGTAGAATATCAAAAGCTAATTATTTAAAATTTGTAAATCCGACTGCCTCTTAAAACAGAGATTTCATCGCATGGGTTACTATATTAAATTTATGCAAAAACAGATACGTGACAAATGTATTAATTACAAATACGATTTAAAGTTTATACCTACCTAACTATTGAACTAAAGTGCCTATTAAAATAAATATATACGTATTTAAATAAGATACAATAAAAAGATACAATTTTCATGTAAAAATCGTATTTAATGAATTCGAGAGAATCCGGTCCAATACCAAATTGAGTTTCGGGTGCGACAGCAAACAATTTTACGAGTTTTAAAAACTTAATTTTCATGCGCATAATACTTTTTTTAAATCGCATAGTGAAAAAAAATCTCAACCGGATGCCGCCGTGGCTATAACTGACTCCTGCACGTACAAAATTACGTATACATGTAATATTATTAAAATTAACCTTAAAACTTGATATAGCCTATGTAATATTCCAATATAAGTAGTAACAAAATAGCCAATGGCAGTCACATTAATAGTTGTTTATATTATACACACCGTCTATTGTTTTATTTCTTTCCTCCCGGCGTACAGTTTTTGATGTTGACCAGGACCGCCATCGGACGAAACGGACTCGCCGTGTACAGTACCGCAATATAATACCTATAAAATATACATAATATATTGTAGACAGAGTCGTTCGTGTTCTAAGAAGTCCGTTACTTTCTATTGGTTTTCGAGATACGAAAAAATAAAGTAAAATCAAAAACGTGTTTATTTAGAAACGAAAAATGGTCGTCAGTCGATTTTATAATAGGTTTCGTTTGTGTTTCTCCGCGACATAATAATATTATGAGCGCATATATTATTATTACTTTCAAAATAGCCAGTCCTCGACTCCCCGTCGCATACGACGGTCGGGATCGCGTCCGACGACTGTTATAATATCGTGTAGGTTACGCCTTATCGTGATGGATTAATATAATATTACATATAAATCATACGTCGCGATCGCAATTCTCCGTGAGCAGGGGATGTCCGAGGCCTACACAGTACCTACCTACTTATAATATACAGCAGATCGAAACGATTGAACCGACGGCGAAATAGAGCAAAGTGCGGCGAGTCACGAGAATATATTATTATTATTATCATTATAATATAGTAGTCGTATGACAATGAACGCGTGTTCTTATATATCGTCGGGCGGCGGTGGGATTTGTGGCAAGTTGAGCAAGAATGCAATATGAGGAACGCGCGCGTGAAATATTGCAGTTGGCAAGGATATGGGCTCGTTGCGCGTGCATAAACCGCATTAGAATATGATATTTCAGCGTCACGAGTCACGACTGCGGCTGATAATATTATATGTACGGACGACGCGGCGGTATGCGTTAACCGCATCGAGGGGCGGAAGAACACCCACCCGATCGTAAGCGGGTGCGGTGTAAGGGGTGCAGGTGGGTGTATGATTATACACATATATATATATACACGCGTATATATGCGGTGCCTTCTGGGTACCGTTCATAATAATCGCTGTCAAAACGGAGGAGCCACTTGGCAGCGGCGGCGGGACATGAGGGATGGAATTGTGCTGTGATAGGAAGATTCGGTGCGCGTGCGAAGGGGAGTTAACTCGCGGACTCGACGAATTTAGTATGCGCTGCAGCGTTATAATCAATTAGCTAGTGGTGCGTATATACATTTGGATAGATATTTGAATATATATAATATATATACATATACACGAGTTAGGGTAGTGGTGGTATTAAATAATACAATACAAGCGCGTATAAATAATATACGGAAATGACTATATATACTATGTAAGCGTCTTATTCGATTTTAACGTGTACGAGCTTAACGAATTTCACCCGCACGACGTCTTAAGATTTGGTTAACTCTGTTTGTACCTACGCGTAATTACAATATACATACAACGTAATATTATATAAATAAGATACGAAACGAAACTTTAGTTATACGCCATAATCGATAGATTTTTATAATTTATCATCTAGTCTCTATGCTGTAATGTATACCTAAACATATAATAGTAGTGTCAACTTTTTATTTAAAAATTGTGATCTGACTTTAACACGATTTTAATTTTGTTTTTTAATTTTATGTACCCCTAATATAAATGTATAATACATTTTATACACTTACGTAAAAGTAGTATTTAGAAACATGGAACAACAATTAAAACTAGTTTTAACACCGCTCAGTTTACCTATGTAGTATGTATAATCAATTAACACCGGGTCGAGAAACATAGAAAATGTCATCTAATTTTGCTTTTCAGTTTTCACACCAAGAATATAAATATTTAATGATTTAACGTTAAAGTACTCCAAAGTCATTATTTGCATTTTAATCTCCAAACGCTCTAAGAGTGCACATTCAATAACATTCTACATTTCTGAAGTGTATAATATTTCTTTGAAAATTAATAATTAATATACGTGTTTTAAAATTAAATAAGTGTAAATGCTTTTCGGGCAGAATAGTGAAATCATAACCGTAGTGTAAAATACTTTTAAGCTTATGTATAAAAGGTATAGTTTATAAATTTAAATTAAATAAACACACACACACTTTGACACGCCTATATTATATAACTGTATAGTAATTATACACAATTTAACTTTTCATGTATTCATAATAATTACTAAATTATATTTTTTTTTTGTTTAACAGTTCAACGTACCTATATATCTAACGTTAAGATAAGCACAAAATAATATGAGTATTTAATGCGTTTTTTTTTTTCAAAATCGGTAAAAAAAATAAAGAAAATAATAATAATTAATAATTGCGCAAGAATAAGTTATCAAAACTAATTTCATTATTAAACTTATTATACCCAATCAAATTATATTGACTTTATAACAACCTTTACTTCGATATCAAAATACTTATGTGCCTATTATGAATAATACATTTATATGGCACTTATAATTAATAAATAATCGTATAACTGAATAATAATATCGTGTAGAACAATAATTACTATCAGTTTTTAGAGCACGCGAGGGAGCTATAATTTAATTATTAATGGATAATGTATATTATAGTTTATTATGATCTGTGTTAAATTTCAAAACAATACCCTCAGGAATGCTCAAAGAAAACAATGATCCCAGTTGCGGAACCTACAAACTTGACTACAAAAGTAAAAAATATGTAATTTTTTATATTATTAACAATATTAACTATTGGAAGTACCTAAATAAAATGGAAATTAAGATTTATATGATTATTATTATTATTATTATTATTATTTTTCGTATGATGTTTAACGCTATGCATAACTTTTGATCATGTTTGAACGTAGGTATGTACTGTATATAAATTTAAAACAAACTACATTCGAAATCAATAACTATTATTTATTAATGTTTATTTTAGCGTATGATCATGGTGGATACAATACCTGCAATACTTATTTAATTTGTACAACTTGTCAAATAAAAATGAAGTGATCCATTAGTTTACCATCGATCACCACACTCGTGCGTTTCAATTTCCCTCGATTTATCTGAAATTATGTCCAGTATAATATTATAATACCTATAATTACATAATATCAACACTAAAAACTATAGGGAGTGCTGAATAAAAACATTTTTTTTTTTTTTATTATAAAATATGCTTACGCATATATTATTTGTTTGAAATATTTGTCGAATAACTGCCAAAACACACACAATATTTTTATTGTAGGTGAATTTCCGTCTGTCTCAAACTCCTCCCCCTATCTATCTCGACCGTACGCGTGTATAATTATGTTAATAGAATAAATTACATTACTGCAAGATACCGATTACTGACATACCATCACAGTGTATTTATCAAACTTAATTAGCCGTTTTTAGCCACGCTAGGTCTCGACGTACGATAGTTATCGAGTTCAATTAGTTGAGTTTTTCGTATGGCCGGTCCGACCGGCCACCGGCTATATTTTACATAATTATTATTTGTTTTTTCGTTTCATCGTATGTACATATTTTATTATACGTTATATCTTACTGATTTATTAGTATGTAGTATTGTGTACATACCTGATGTGTATGGTATAAAACGAGTATAATAATAATAATAATAATAATATGCTCGTTTAATTGTTGTGTATATGTTAATATACGCCATGAGAATAAGTCATCGTTTTAAATTGTTATTTAACATTCACAAAACGAAAAACAAAATTTCATTGTTGAATGGTCTTGTTAGTCGTCGAGATGTATACATAAATGTCGTAGTACAAACATTGGATAAAATAGTTCCTAAATATATACTAATATTTATACTAGCACATGTAATATTGGTTTAACTGTAAGATTATTCGTTACATACTTATAATGACAATTTCGAAATAATGATTTATCGGCGTGTACATCATATCGAGTAGACGCGTGTAGTTTGCATTGTGATTTAAGTACAGTGCGGCTTAAAAAAACATGTTTAACAATAATATATTATATTATATAGAGAAAGGAGAGAGACAGAGAAAGACAGAGATGAAGTTTTCATGTTAAATGTTTAGAGAAAACGAAAAATAACTTTAAAAGCAAAACTCCGGACAATGCTCTTCCAAAATGATTCATTATATACAAAAAAAATCACATTACTAGAAAGACACGATTTTTGCTGATTCAGTGAAAAAATAAAATTGTCAATATGTTATATCATTTTAGTTTTCGCTTCAGCAGCATCTGCTGTAAATATATTATTATATGTATAACATTTAGATATTACCTATTCGCAAAAACTGTTAAAAATTAGTCAACATTTTTTTTTCTAAACGAAGGACTTTATAGTATGAGAAAAGTAAGTATTAAGTATATTATATTATAAATATTTAGTATGTACTAAATTATGACTAATGAAATTGAATTAACTTTTGATTTTTAAAATAGTATTAGATATCTAAGGAGAAAATAGTTTTTGAAAAATAATTAAGGGTACCCAATTTAAATAATTAATTAGTTTTTATTATTAAAAGTAAGACAGATTTTAAAAATATTTTTAATAAGGAGTAATTAATCACTTACTTATCACTGCAGCAGATATTCATTAAAATGTGTATATAATAGTTATATTATAATGAACATTACACAAACTATAACTTGAGAAATAAATTTTACTTATTTAAGCTTTTGTTCTAGTCGTTCTCATAAAGTTATTAACATTACACATTAATACTCTGGTCTGAAATGGATGTTAGTTTTTAAAAAGCAATAAAGCACAAACAAAGATTTATATGTATTTAACTTAATATATACTTTTTTTTAGTTTCAAGTTGTCTGACCTGAAAGAAAACTATTGTTCTGCCACCAGTAAGCCGTTTATTATTGTCATTGTTGGGTCTAAAAAACCGTAGGTACCTACAAGAAAAGAAACTAAAACTACTTTACTCGCGGCCGTACTTTTGGGCCAGTAATGAAGACAAAGTCACACTAAAGTTTTTTGACTGCAGAAATAGTTCACTTAAAAACCAAAAGCCAACAAATAAAATGTCGAGTAACAAAAAAAGATACGGTAAAATAAACCTTTAAATAATACTTAATTACAAAAACAAAAAATTACAAAAATTCGTATTGTATTATTTTTCAAATGTATATGTCCATCCATTAGATAGACAAGAATACAAAATCAAAATAACAATAGAATTCCGAAAAAAAAATATTATTAATTCTAATGCAATAAAATTATATGATTTGTATTATAGTAAATGTTATTTTTCATTTTTATCGTATCTAATATATTTCTTCGTATATTTTAATTAAAAGAATATTATTTATTTTTATAATATTATGATAGCATTATGTATAGTGTATACAAATCAATTTAAATTGATTTTTAGTATAAAGATATTGATAATACATTTTCCGGTATATTAAAACATAGACATACTTAAAGGATCAATTTTATAAAACGTAATAATAATATTTAATGTGCTTTGTGTACAATTTATAAATGAATGAGAAGAATTTTAATGTCTTTTCTTTATAATATTATTTTACAAATTAATGAAAAAATTAGCAATTTTCATAAAATAATCAACTCCGACACGTATGAAAAATATGGCAAATGTAAAACGTATCCAACAAATATTTAAAAAACCATATATTTTTTATGAATGTTAAATAAGTAGTAACGTATCCAATTCACAATGCTAATTCATAATAAACCAACTTAAAATTGTGCACACTTAGCACAAGCATATCAAAAGACTTAACAGATAACATTAATTCATAAAAAATAAAATTAAACGCGTATAATCAGCAATATAATAAAACTTATAAAATATGCATCCGTAAGTACTACAGTTTTTAAAACTCACCAGTAATTCACGGCACAATTACCTTAATTGTTATTAATTTAATTTTTATCGTACCTGTGGTATAATTTCAAAAAAAAATTATACAATACTAACAACAGTTTAAAGGTTCTTACGACAATAATATACATAATATTATTATGCCCACGAAATTACTGTAAAATAAGTTTCTACATAGATTGTAGTCACATAGTTATTGCCTATTAGTTATAGAGTCTACTTGGAAGCAATAAAAGTATGCCATAAACATTTATACAGAAAATAAAATAATAAAAACGGAATCTGATATGTCTTTGTCGATTTCCAAGATGCTTAAAAACATTTATATGATTTTATTTACGAACGGAGGTCAATGTATGATGTACAAATAATATTATAATTATTACATTGTGATATATATATATATATTATTTAATTGCGTTTACTTGATCCGTAAACCATGATTAATGTCCAAGTAGTATTTTATTATAGCCACTTATTATTTTTTTTTCGAAAACGTCTCCTCGAAGGAAGGGACATAAATTTGTATATAATTAATTAATCAATGTTCACCGGTTGCACATCGTTCTTAAGAATAACAATCAAGCTATTTTATGTATATTATAAACGGCCTGTTACAATTAACTATTGTGTGATTTCCGTCCATCAATAATTATTTACCAAGGTTCACCATTTATTTTAGGGATAACTTGCGATAGAACTATGAACCAGATGCGCCAACGTCCGCGTCACACAGTTTATTTAAAAAACGTTTATGGAGGAAATAATAATATTCCATTTCGTGTAAATCGTATAAATTATTTGTGCGCTTATACAAGTCGGATACACAAACACTGTATAATATGACTTAACCATACCGCGAGACGTTCAAATGAATATAGTGATATAATGCTATTCCAGGACATAATAATTATAAATATATATATATATAAATAAGTACAGCATGGATAACGAACTCGAGCATTTGATCAAGACTATTAAAAGAACATAATATTATAAATATTTCAATAAAATTAAGCAAATACTTTTATGGCTATAATAATATTACTATGCGAAGTACATTTCTGCGATATAATTTTAACGGTAAATTAAATTAGGTACATACTACAACCTCAGTAGCTAACAAGCTTTGATTAATTAAATACAACGAGGAGATGGAAGAGAGCAATATGTAAAGCGTTATTGTATAAATAATATAATTATGCGATTCGAACAATAGAAAAATGATAACAGTTTAATTAGCACTCGAATTTTTTTTCACCAACTAATATAATAATAGTGATAAATATTATTGTACTAGTCAATGTTTTTGTTCACACACAATACAGTCTCGGGTTAAATACTATCCGGTAAATAGGCCCCTGGGATACTTTTTATTTCTTTTTTAATCAAAACCCACCACATTTATATTGTGATAATGATCAGTTAATGCGATAAAACGCAAGTAAAAAAATTATTACTCTATACAATTCGTTTTACTTCGTTAAGCTGTAAACTAAATCGTAGTTGAAGACTTAATCGTGCGCACGTATAACGTAAGACGTATAATATAACTTCCGTGAAAATGTATGTGCATGTTGTTACTGGCCAGGTGAAAATAGGTATGAACAGCTAAAATATTCAAATTAAAATGCGTTAATACTAATTGTATTATATTATTGTGTTTGCACAATATACTTTACATTATTATGATGTCAATATTCGGCATTGTTTCTTGTAACAAACGCTGGTCGGAATTATATGATTATGTCACAGAAATCAGCTATTCCACACTACCATATTGGTGACGATAAATAATAAATAATAATATAAGTGCTATCAGTGTTATCGTTGGAAAGTGCCTGTAATACAACGTCAATCAAAATAGTATAATATTGTAATATAGTGTTTAGTACAACTGTTTATAGTACAGTTTACTAATGAGTTAACGAGTAACGACATTCCTATCGGAATCAATTAAACACAATGGTCGTATACCTATGCCGTTTAAACGCCACGTCATTGTTTATCCACGAGTAGAATATAGTGTATATATATATATTTATACTATTCATTCGACTATATAATACCACTATATAATTATAATAATATTGTGTGGGAGTAATGAATTCAAAACACGTTCTTCGAACAATGATTAATGTTTTGAGATAATTTTGTTTGTTAATGGTTTTAATTTTAACAAGATTTCGTCAAACGACTCGCTTACGAAAACGAACGTAATTCGTAATAAATTATTTAATATGCACATTGCACGTGTACATTTTTTTTTACTCCAGACGATTTTACAACGGTATAATTTATATTTAAATTTTAGTTATGTTTTATTCGTATTTGGATATCGTGTTCGTACCTAATAAATATTCAATTTATTTCAATTCAAAATTTCGTCAATGTCTAATTCAGAACATCATACACAAGATTCAAAAATCGTGAAAATATTACTAATAGCTTAATAACATTATTGTTCTATCGAATTACATTGGTAATCAGCCAACGATTTTATTTTATACACGTAGTCGCACCTCCGGATTATATAATATAACGACACACTTATCGGAATGACATTAGAATTCAGAATATTATATTTTAAACCTAACAACTCACTGTCCTACCTACTACATATTAAATTGGCGTCCAAAGTGATTAAAATATTAATTGTTTACAACACTTTATAGATCGAACAAGTATATCAGGTTTAAATAAAGTTGAAGAACTTTATCTTTTGGCTCATTCTAAGAGCTCATTAACACCGTTCATCTATTTCGTCACGTCTGCATAAATTACTTTAATGAATCTGTCAAGTTTCTCTCTCATGTCATAAATTATAGCCGTTTCATATTATATCCTAAGATAACCCTAAAATGTTCGTACGGCAGTGTGATTTCAATTTTTGTAAGTAGAGAGGACAGATAATATATAGCGAGATACCTACAAAAAAAAATCCACCACTGCAAGGTAATTCATTAAATGTGTCCGATTTCGATGTTATATTCATTTTTAATGCATCTTTGCAAAGGAACAACCATTAACCCATCCTACGGAAAAAATATTTCCATCGAACACTTAACGAATGGCCGCGTTGTGTAGATTTAATCTCGTTATAAAACATTTTATTTCCATTTAGTATTTTAGTACTTACGCGTCTACCTATTCATTCCTCGATTCGTATTATTTATGAAAAACAGCGAATTTATCGAATCCAGTATACATATTATACAGTAGGTATTTTATTATATTTTTATATAATACATAATAATTATAGGTACATAAAATTGCAATCTTTTTCTCGCGAATCCTACAAGCACCTTTAACGATATCCCAATCGTCGGGACAACGTCTCAACGAGCGTTCACCCACAACATCAATATATATAGTTCCAATAAATATATACGTTTAAAAATAAAAAATGTTATACTCGAGTTATTTCTCGTATAATATAATATTATTGCATTCTATTATTACAATGTCCGTATTATATCGTATTCCGGAATCCCGCGGAACGCTCCACACCCGGGAGGATGAGAAAAAAGTAAATAAAATCAAAAGCGAGAAACCCATAAGACTTTCTTCGGTTTACACTATATCGACTCGCATACCACACCACACATCACGCGTCATCACTGCAGCGGGTCGTAACTCGGTAATAGGTTATGCTAAGTAAACACTGCACACACGCGCGTCATCGTCGATGCGCTCTCTCCTCGGTCTCGGCGTACGGTAGCAGCGAAAACGCTGGCGACTAAATCCGTCGACGGCCGGCCCGGGAGTTGTAGTCTCTCGCGCGGTCCGTCGACGAATGGGTTTTCGTGGGCGATTTGTGTACACGATCGGTGCCACGAACGGTATAGATACACACACACACACCACACACACACACACACACACACATATATATATATATATATAATATGTATCCGATATAATTTATACAACAATAATATCGTGTAATTGAGTGACGGTTCGCAGCGACCCGTCGACGTCGTTAAGGTATTTTTACGCCGGCGCGTGTTTATTATTATTTTTTTTTCCACTCGATTTCATCAATCGGAGCGTAAAACAGTGCCAGTTTATGTAAAAAAAAAAAAAAATAAAAATAAAAAAAAAAAACGTCAAAAATTCCAAACGCTGCGGCTCGCACGCCCGCGTATTTAACACCGCTGCTGCAGTCGTCGTCTCGCCGCCATCGTCGATCCGCACACGGTCGATCGACCGATCGATACGTCATGATGGATCGGCCGAGCAAACACGGGCAAAAGACGGTAATAATAATAATAAGACGCCCGCGTATTCGAAACACACACACACTCGTATTATAAATATAAATAATATTATTATTCTTTTCTAAAAAAACCATCTGCGCCGTTCACCTCTCACCTTCACCCCGACGCCCACCGAGCCCGAGGCGTACACACACACACACCGAGATCGCCCTGCTCTGCGCGCGGAGCACAGCCTCACGTCTCCCTCTCTACCGCGGGTTCTTCCCGCGAACACCCCGGCCAGCTGGTCCACCACGTCATTCTCCAAACAACAATGTGCGTACGAGAGTAATATAATATATACGCACACACACGAGAGCGTGCACGCACGCACCGGAGGTTCTTCTGACCGTTTTCATGCGGCGGCAGACTCGTTTCCCGAACGATTTCGAATCGCCTCGTTAACCGGGTGAAATAATATATCGGCGGCGGCGGCGGCGGAGACCACTACGACGACGACGATTATATACACACAACGACGGCGCGTACGACGTGCCTCACACGCACGCACGCGGTGTAATAGTAGTAATAATCCTAACCGGCCACTACTGCTGTTGTTGTATTTCGTACGCGTCGAGCACCAGTCGTCCGTCGTCGTTCGTGTCGTGCGCAAGTGCGTCGATTTTGGTCGCTTGAAATCGGGTTTAGCCGCGCGCGCGCGCGAGATCTTAAAATATATTTTTTTATCATACGTGTATGATATCGATATCGACTTCGTCTACGAATTATACGACTACGTATCGTCGACACCGTGCGATTTAGTCAAGTGGACATCGATCGTTTTTTGTCGTGCTGTTTTTTAATAGTTTTTTTTTTCCGTTATCATAATACTACCGTCTTTATCATTCGATTTCGCGCCGCAAATGAGTTCGTTTCGAGTGTACACGGCGCGACGACGCCGAAGGATCGTCTCCTGCGCCGACCGATATGATCAGCTGCAGTCGTCGCTGTAGCTTATTTCCACCGCCGGTGAGTGAATTATGTATAGATTACCCGTATTAAATTGTCCGAAAACCGAAACGACATAGTATAGGTACCTCTCTGTGAAGTCTTAGTCGTGCAAACTATACGCGTCAATCACTCGATGACTGCAAACCGATATGATTATGACATAATATCATGTATACACCGAATTCATCGATCGTTTCGAATGGTCTCGTTCTTATATGTCTCGCGCCGTCCGGACGAGGGATTTTCGGGTTTTTTAACGCACACAAACCGGTTTATTATACTATAAACAATTTCTAGTCAAATCGAATATACCTATATCTAATACGCGTATGCGGTTTAGAATACACACGAGCCGCACGTGTGAAACGTACCTATACCTACTCGGTTAAGTGCTATAAATATTAAAATTATAATATCGTGTGCGTCGAGTATGTTAAAATATAACTACGCCCCGTATCGTTAGCGACAACATTTTACTATTGTCTGTTATCAAATTATAATACCTGCACGATAAATCAAAAATTGATATGCCCTTGCAGGATTTGTGCTATTCTGAAATCAATTTTCAGTTCACTTTTAATAATATGGTATGATGTACATTTTTACGTCATTATTAAGTCGACTGTTCAATACACAAACGATTTTTTTCCGATTTTGTATTTTATAATATCATCACTACGTAATATTGTGTTACAAGATGAAATACGTAATAAGCTCAACAGTGACTAGATTCTACGAAATGGATTTTAAAACCAATAATAACTACATTGCAATAATAAAATTGAAAATAACAAAAAAATCACTAACCAGTCGGCGCGATTCTCTGCTGAGTTTTTATGTTTCACTCATATGCTGATTTGTTTATTTGGCTTACCTTCCGAGTTCTGACGAATTAGGTATATCTGAAAAATACGAACAGGCATTTCGAATGTTATTATGAACTCTCAATATTTCACCACTGACTACTGTATAATATCATAATATATTTATTATTTAAACTAACTATATTATGTATATACACTATAACTACTACAAACTTCTTTTGATAATACTTAAATGATTAGATAGTAAAATTTACTTTCATTATAAAATACAACCATCATACTACAAATTATACGTTACTCGGTTAGTAAAAAATGACGTATTAAAATAATCAAATTGTTTTCTATTATAAAAGTTAAATCGGAAAAAAGTAGGGTCGTTTTATTTCTTCGTCAATATTCATTTTTTTATTGAATATCTTTGCTAAATATTTACATTACAGATAAGATTTGTTTATTTGAAATTTACTAAATATTAAAATTGTTTGCTTATCTTATCACTTCAAAGAGAAAAAATATTTTATATTTTGTAAGTTATAAAACAAATTCCTGGAGTATAATCAAAACCATTTATTTTATTTGTGATTAAAATAAATATGAAAAAATATTCATTATTACCATACAAAATATAATAGCGTAAATGTTTATTTCAAAACAATAAATTATCACTAATTGCTAATTGGTCTTGTAAAGAAAAAGGTAAAAAGTCAATAAAAAAAATTACGTCTTCCTTGTTTATTTTTGTTAAAAAAAAAATTATATGATGTATTGAGTAACATTAATATCTATAAAAAAATATTATAGAAGTATTTTTAATAAATAGGTACCATTGTAGGGTAAGGTATAAAATACGGCGGGGTAGTTTATATTATATTATTTCTTAATGTTCTTTAATTTATTGTGAGCATGTAGAGGTATTAATGTATTCTTGACTTTCGTATTAATATTTTGCATGCCATAAACCACTAAAAAATTATTTTTATTTTAAGTTAATAAAAAACAAAAACAAAAAACTGAATTTCTGAAAAAATGTTTGTTTTAAATTCGCACACACACACAAATAATATAATTATTACTAACCATTAAAACAAATCTAAACAAATTAATAATAATGAAATTGTTTATAGTTATTATAATCATTTAGTTGTTGGTGTGATTTACTGAGTGCTGTGCAATAAACAATAAAATTATTATGCTCCGTCATTACATGATAGGTAGGTAGGTACTTTATATTTACTCAAGTATAAAAAACACCAATAAATTGCAATTTTGCAATGCCTATTAATTTTACCTCGACTACAATGGTTAAAAAATACGTTTTAAGTTCTTCAAACTCCATTGTGTTTACTGTTTTTATGAAACAGAACTTGAGTTTATTGCATTTCATACGGTTATTATTCGTGATACGTTTTTATAGTTATTACTTATTATGATGTTAAAGTGGAAATCATTAGTTAAAGAGGAAAATATATTGCATTGATGAACATAATTTGTATTCAAATACAATAATATAATGGGTTAAATGAAAATTATTGTTTTTAAACAGTTTTTGGTTCAACACAACACAGTTGTGTCCGTAGCACCCGTCTGACATTATATAATTGCTATAAATGACATGTCGTTAGGGTTTTCAAAGTACTTGTCAATCTTCACTTCCTGTTTTTGATTCGAAACATCAAAACAACCCTTTTTAATTTATTTCTGTAAATATTAAATATAGTTAACTGTACGAACACAACATTTTTTTTTAATAAATAAACATAACCTTTTAATCAAATTAATAGACTGTTGTTTTTATCAAATTAATACTGAATAGTTGATTAAATATATTTTATTACGCGCGGGTTAATAGTCTATAAGGGTCATTTTTAAGTAAATGATTCCACGCCTTTGCAAATAGATGTATATTATATTAGCCAACGACTGTATTGTTTGGTTTCGTAACTATAATAACAACTCAAAATCTTGTTAGATGTGACTACTAACTTACTGTAAGCAGTTATACTAAAAAAAATAAGTACTAACAATCGACTTCTATTATTTTGTAATTAGAAGTGTTTCTTTAACATAATACACGCGCGTAACATGAGAAAGTTAAAAAAAACGATCTAATTATGTACCTTTGAGTATTTTACAATTGTATAACCATTGTTCTTTAATAATTCGTACATAGTCCATTTAGGCGCCTTGAGGTTCTACTAATTAACCAAAAAACAATACGAGTTTACTATACAACAGAGTCAACAGACAATTTCAGTATGAATTGTTCAGTTTATAACTATATAATAGTATGTGTACAATAAAGTACCATCATGGTATACTAGAACGAGAGATGGTTAACATTTTCAACATATCAAAATAATAGTTTTATGTGGTGTACAGTATTATAATATCGTTTTTGAAAAATCCATTCATGGATCATTATATTTTATTATTTTTTTTATATATATTTATTTATATTTATTTATATTTATTTATAAAACTAAAAAGACAATAACAAATGGACCAGAACTCTCGGGACGTATAACATTAAATAGGCGTCAAAAATGTCGTTTAAGCTTCCGTATATATTATACATGTTTGCGGATAATAAGTGTTTCTGGAGCGACGCGATTGTTTTCGTTTACCATTTAGGTACTTATATACCTACATGTTTATGTACGTACGATGCGCGGCAACAGGACGTTAATTACGTATTCATTTTACCTATCTGCAACTAGCTCCAGCTTGTTAAGCGTCGACCGATTGTGTTCACTTATATACTTATGACAATTGACAAATACACACTAATAACTCAAACACAATCACTGGTGTTAGAACGACGAGAAAAAAATAAGACTAGCGTATATTATTGTATATATATAATATGCACGTACATGCCAATCCTTAAAAACGTGACAGGTAAGAAACTCGTTGTATACAAGAGGAGATAAAAGAAAAAACCGTTTTACAAATGATTCCTAGACAGCTGTCACCTCGGAATGACGAAGGTACAACCGCGCCACACTGTATACATTCCGAATGCACTCGCATTCGTGTGAGGAGGTGGGGGCGAGGGAGACTTAAACTCCTTTTTATATTATATATACCTATTATATTATTATGTTGTTATTAAATTTGTCGCCGTAGTCCCACCCTCCCCCGTCACGCATGACGCCAAAAAATGAAAAACAATCCCACTTCTGTCGTTACCCTGGGATTTTCGAGACGCCAATATTATATTGGGTATTATATTCTAGAAAATATCATTTGTGTGTTCGGACCAATGTCTGCAGCTCAAATATTATATCCATATATACATTATACATTATTATAAGTTATAACCATCGTGAATATATTTATATACCTACCTATATATAAAACGAAACCTCTGTCCGAGGATGATTAATGGCTATTGTACATATAATGGTGTTTTTTTTTTTATTTTATTTTTTAACTTCTCCGTCCGTATTATATTCCCGTGACAGCTGTAAACGTTTGTTGTTATGACGTCCTATATCACTTAACCTTATCTATCAGTATCATACAATGGGAGCCGTCCCGCGTTCTACGTTCTTCCGCGCGCATATTTAAATATTAACGACGACGTCTTGAATAGTCGAACGACGTTTAAAAAATAATGTACGCGCAGGTACAACTCCCATATTATAATGTAACATTACTGCAGTCGTGGCCCGTGGTGATTTCCGAGTGTTCCGAGAACGACGGACAGCCGCTGCATCGGTTCTGCAGTAACCTCCCCCCCGCAGCAACTGAGTTCGTATTGTTGTGATTCAAAAATCGTAAGTGTAACATTAAAAGCGCGTTATCTTTTATTATAATATTATTATATTATATTGTAACGAACAAAAAAATAAGAAGAAGAAGAAGAAGAAATAAAACGCCCTATGGCGTCTTCCACGACTCTCGACGAGCCCACACTCGTCGTTCGGGACAGGTAGTGAAAAATGTTTACATTTCACGCACGCACACACATACACACCCACCCAAAATACACACGAACCTTATGCGTACTATTATTGTGTGTCCTGCAGTCCGTCGTCTGGACGTGTGCGTACACGGTTGAGGAGGTAGGTATATATCTGCCCGTATTATAACAACACACTCTGGTGTGTCCCGGCGAATCGATAAATCTCCAAACCCCGTACGAAATTCCTCTCAAGGATGAAAATCTCGTGTGCACGGTACACGTGGCCTTAACCACCCCCCACTCCTTGGCGCACACCCGTGTAAAATCACATATATAATATGGGAGCACCGCGCGTTTTGGGCCACCCGTCGTGTCCGGACGACCCTCGCTCGCGCGCGATTAATTTATTAAACCAACACACGGGGGACGAGAACCGGTTTCAGTGAAACGTAAACACGCGGACCCCGTGCGCATTAAGACACGATATTTAGCGCGACTCCTCCGCCGGATCGGGGCAATATTATTATCTTTTGCCTCCCTTATCAAAAACCGCCGCCAACATCACCACCGAAGACTAAGGAATAATAATTATACCGGAAACATCATCCATTAACCGGACAATAAAATTTTAGTAATAATTACGTACGAAAAATGTTTATCGCCCCCAGAAATATAGTAGGACTAGGTATTATTATCACCGCAGTGTGGTTCGACGAGCGTACTAGGTACATACATCGATATAATATTATAATACTAGTGTTATTATAAATACGAAAAAATAAAGTTTACTGCTGGCCGACGATGAACGATTTGAATAACTCGAAACGGGCGCGTGACCCTCGTCGTTCAGACAATAGGTAGAAAAAAAAAGAACTGCCTGCGCGCATCGTGAATCAGATAATAAAAGAAAAATGCTCGTTGTGGCCGGCAGACGGCGACTGTCCCGTATTGCACTCTCGGGTGCATCGTGTGTGCGTGTGCGTTAAACAATCGTGCTGCACCGATCCAGAGGTTACCAATTATCAGCCGGTAGCCCCCTTGTTGTATAATATAATATTATCGTGAGCAAACCCGACGTCGCTTTGGCGTAGAAATGTAGAATATTATTATTTATTGCGCTACACTACTGGTCACGCTGCGCCATTCGGTCATAACCAACAAAACACGAAATCGGAACTGCCATGCCCGATGAAAAAATGTGTATATTATATATAGAATACGAAATACTTACATCGTTATGGACGTCCGTTATTACGTATCGGACCGTCTTCGACGCGATACTATATTACATGGTTTTTGGGCGTTTTGGCAGAGCTCAAAACGCGCTCGATCGCATTTTATTATCTAGTTGACCGTCGTCAGTTCTGCGAACGCCTTCCGTTATTGGCTCGCGGACAATATTAAAAAGCTCATGACGATTAGGACATTTATATACTCGTAAGTCATTTGATATACTACTATACATCGACGTCATCCACTCGTTACGGCATTTTAATAGTTTATAATATTATCATCACATTCTTCGTGGCGTCGTATAACTCGTTCTGAAAAGGCACCGCTATTTCTTGTCCTGCGAAACTTATTCACTTGCACTGGTGCGATTTCGTCGAATTCTACAACACATAATTTATTTACCACGATAAATATTTAAAAACAGGAAAACATTGTATGACACTACGTCTTATCACCGAATACTAATATGACTTTTCGTTGAGCGTTACCTATCTATAATATTTCCTTCAACTTGAGCGATGACCAAAAGCGTCAGTTGACAGTACAGCGAACACTTCGTATGAAATAAATAGGTTAGGTTAGGTTAATATTTTTCATTTCAAGTAAATTTTATGAATTTTCCCCATTATTTTACAATTTAGGTATCCTAGGTCATGTCGTATACCTAAAATCCTAAGTCAAACTGAAAATATATAATATTTCGTTGTTTATTATGAAGTATTACTATATATATCTAACTATAAAGTTACACGAAATCAGTTAAAGTCAGGAAATCAAAATATCTGTACCCAGCCCAAATATATAATATATATTAATGATATCATATTAAATTATTGTCGACGTAACACGCGTGCGAGATATGACAATGACCGCGGTTTCGTAACTAGATTTTTGTCCCCATCTATATAAAGTTGCTGTAGTTTTCAATACGAGAAAATACATTACAATATATGTATTATGCGTTGCAAGACGACAGATGCTGCAAGAAGATGTAAAGTTATTATTGCACGGCGAACGAGATTATCATGCAGAAGTTTCGCGTACACCGGTTACCGGGTTTTCGACGGTCGCCAGGCTAACCGCATTTGAATACAACAGCAGACGGGAGCAAATCGTGGCGGTATATTATAATATTATATCTTTCTCGGGCGCAGCGTGTAAGCGTATATAATATAATATTATTTGTGTCGTTTCCATGAATGAAAAACATCGTCCTCATTTCGGACTGCGGTCGCACTGCAGCGTATAGCGTCCTGTAATAGGTTTTTTTTTGCCGTTCGATACACGATTTTATATTCAGAATCCTATAACTATAATATGCTATACACGTAAATAATACACGACGACGACAACGTTGACGTATAATGTTCTCCTTCGACAATGGCTAAACAAATAATAATAATGTAAAAAAAAAAAAACAAAACGGCTGACGCAATTCGAGTCCTGCGAACGCTATAGTGATGTATATAATAATATAATATGTATATTGTATACGCATATACCATTCGATTTATATAATATGCTAATCACGGCGAAGGCTAACAGTTGAACGTTTGCTCCGCTCAAAGTTTTCCGCACGTCGTATATATTGAGTGAAATGAATAATAATAATTGTCCACTTATTTTATAGGCTTAAAATAACGCACGTCCGTTCGAATTGATCGACACGATGTTTGTTTATCATTAACAAAATTAAAATCCACTCGTCGTTTGGTATCGGTTGAAATATATTGTATAATATTCGAATAAATTCGATTTTACGATTTACAACTCCGTTGTTCGCGATGAATAGACATGAGTGCACGGCGATGATACGTACGCGACTTAAAACACGGTACGCCATGCATACGAAACCGTGAAATTTCTGTTTACCCGATGTTTACTTCCCCGCGGGAGGTAATTTTTTTTTTTTTTTGGTTTACAAATAATTCCAATACGGTTTTTTTCTCGTCATCTTTTATTGAAGCGTTTATATTATTGTATACTCTTATGATCTCGTATTCTATGAATCAGATCGCTCGTTCACGTCACATTTAATCACATTCCTAAGGTCGCAGCAAAAAGGACGTACACATAAAAATCATAATAGATAAACGGGGACGTTTTTATGTACACCATACGGTCGCCAGTCTGCAGTTGTAGATTGTACGGTATTTATTTTCGAGACGACAAAATAATATGTGTCTTTTCGGGGAGCCGTAGGTGGTGATGGCAGAGGCATTCCAATTAAACCGAATTAAAGACACATAATATTATCAGAGGTATCGGGTATCTATGTTATTATTAATGTCGAATTTAGTGGAACGCTCGCTCGGGCGGGGATATAGATATTTTACGTAACGACGATAGACAGCCGGCCGGGCTGTCGATTAAATAATAATAAATGTGATGTATTTTATTCAAATCGTACGTCGCGCGCGTCCTTAATATGATTTTAAATCTGTGCACCGCGCGCACACGACGGCGCGGCTGCGGCTGCGCGCGGGGAGTGTACGGTGCAGGCGATCGCAGCGGGTGGAAAACGTGAGATACAAAGAACCCGATAACCCACCGGCCGGACGGACACGTCGGACAAGTCGATTTATTTAAAAAGAAATAATAATAATAATAATAATAAAAAGACCCCGAGATCGTCTAGAAGAGATAATACGCCGGGGACGCCAACGATAGAGTCGGTCGGTCGGTCGTTCGTTCGTACACATAAAACATTTCGACCGTATCACGGGCCCGCGCCTATACGCACACCATCGCGGAGGAGCGCGCGACAATGAATAACTGCTGCCACAACACGCTACACTACGCAGTACACATATAGTGTGTCGTCGTGTACAACACGAGGATAATGTAACGACTACGGCGAGAGAGTTAATTATTATTATATTATTTTCTAGCCGACGATATTGGCCGAAGACGGAATACCGAAGCCTGAGCATATACACGTACTCGTACACGTCGAAATCGCTTTTCAATCTATTTTCCACGTCTATTGTGAACCGCGTGTGTTTCGTTATTATAAAATATAATATAATATAATATATAAATCGTATCATTATTATATACCCTCGTACGTGTGTATTATATGTACGTATGTGTGTACTGTGTACTGTGTATAGTCCTGACGATTTGTCACGCGAACTGTTAATAAGCGCACACGGCACAACACACGATGATACCGTGTACGTACAGTATATAATATTATACATCTCGAACGCGTCGAGTTGAACGTACCCGTCCGTCGTCGTCGCGAAGGCATATAATATACGTGTAAAATATATATATATGTGTGTGTACGCCGATCCTGTTAAGCGTATGTGTACGGTTTTTTTTTCTCTTTTCCAAAATCGATTCGTTTGGGTGTAATAATATTATATATTGTGTATAGTATTACGATAACAACTATTATACGACAACGAAACTATCTCTGCACCGCAGTCAAACTCGCCCAAACTCGTAATTTCCACTGCGCACACGTCGTCGTCGTCGTCGTACGTTTCGTATATAATATATAAATATCATAACATTTGATCACACGTACTATTATGAACAGAAGAGGACATCGTCACTGCCGTTCGCACACAAAAGCCATATCCTCGTTGTTAGACACGACGTACGATCGACAGATATTCCTATTATTGTATGTACTGCAGTCGACGCGTTTTGTTTGCCTCCGAAACGGGGAGAAATTAAATTTACGTACCTCTACGAGTGTTAGTGTGTGACGCCCGCGACTTAATAATATATATTATACGAATATAATATATATATGGTGTAGTCGATTGGGAGTGTTGTTATTTGCTCGCTATTCACCGCGAATAGGATCTGACTCGCAATTTCAGAAACGGGATTATATTATATACATTTCGAGTCTCCAAATGATACATATATACATTTTATACGGACGTCGCGGTCGTCGTTGACGACGAAGAGGATAACGAAGTTTCGTCATATACATTATAGAATATACATGTATAGTAACTAAATTCGTTAGCCCGACGACTCGTCATTTTCAATCGTTTCGGTTTGGGTTCCGCTGCAATTACCGAGCCCCTTATTCTAGTTTCGTTTTCGGCATTCATCCGAGATACTACTGCATATGTATTAGGCATAATACAGGAATTCGATTTAGCCGTCATCGCGTACCCTTGTCGTATAGCAATCAACGCTCTGCAACCGGTAATATGGTTTACCCCCGAGAACGGAATAGGGTGAAAAGTGAAAACCGTCATGATGCATTCACGTCACAGATTGTAAATAACAATATTCACCGAAATTGTTCTGGAGTTTGTCTGTCCACTGCAGTGTACACATAATAATATATATACACATAACATGTACCCACTTTGAACAGAAATAAATCATATGAATGCGTACATCTGTTCTCGATACGTTGCCGAGGTATCTCGTATTTTGACACGTTTGACCCGCGCGTGAACGTACGCAACATCACTGCGCTAAAATACTAATCTTTGGCATGTGTGTTTTTCTCAGACCCGATCGTTCGTGGAATCCAATACGAACTCGCATTGTAATCATTGTACACGATATAATAATATAAAATGTATACAATAATATAAAATAGCCATCGCTAAGGTTAGGATTTATTTGCATTGGTATGTTTATTTTGCAGCGTCCTTTTGCAAAGTATATACGAATTACTAATAAACTGTATACAAACATTCATCATATCGACGTGCAAATAATCTATTTTTTTATTTTTGGTTTGTGTATAATTTATGGATAATGTATTGCATATTTTAACTATGAATACGAAAAAAATGCATAATTTGCGATGTATTTAGACGAGAATTTAAATAAAGCTATATATTCCACGATATATTAATTCGTTGATAATATTTAAATAAATAAATGACAAATCGTTGTTTTTTAATTGATTAAAATAATTTAAAATAGATTATAAACGTTTTGGATTTATTTTAGAGTTAAACGACTGACAAAAAAGATTCAACTTAATGAAAAGTTTGTTTGTTTTTCTTATGCTTAATCCATTTCAAGCAATTGTAATAAGACGCTTCTATTTCCCCGGCGGTAATAGGCAGTAACTAATCACACCCCATGATAATATAGTAAATTATATTATTATTATTAACGTAGATACCATGTTCTGGGTGTATATTGTGAATATCGTGTTAACGTTTCATTTTGGTCTCTGACACGAAACGTATATTATTTACACTGATGTACCGAACCATACACCGCGCGCATAGATAAAGTATTATTATTGACTGAACCCGGCGAATCGCATAGGATTAAGCCGCGGGTTTCCATCACTTTTGACTACGCCGTGTCGTGTTTCGTGTGTAGGTAATTTAATATAACGTCGTATGGAACACATCGTTACCTACATTATAGTTGAATATCTCTACACGACACGGTATAGAGGAAACCCAGCTGTACACGAGCTGTTATAATGACGGTCGATATTATTTTCAATATGCTTAACCAAAGAAGATATTGTATAGGGTAAACAGTAGAAACCTTCGGAAAACGTGTTCCGAGCACCAGTCTCGTATCTCTACTAGGTCTACCTATATGCGTTATAATGTTATAATATTATAAATATGAAAATACTTACCAAGTCTTTTTGTCTGTGTGTTTCAGGTGTAGAGTTGCGGTCATGAAGTTTCGTAACCACTCGGAATCGTCGTATTCGCTCAGAAATCGAGCGTGAAAAGGATCGACCGTTTTTGTCGGAATCGACTGCAACCGCGGACGCGCGACTCGCCGGACGTTACCGTACCGACAGGTGGTGCCGCTGACCATGTGCGCGGCGCCGACATTAGTGGTGGCGGCCGTGTTGTGCGCCATCGCGACCACGGCCGTCTGCAACATGCAGCCGGTGGCCGTGACAAACACGGCGGCGGCTTCGGCAGGGGCCGCGGCCGGTGTGGCAGCCGTCCCGGTACCAGGGCGCTGCGAAGAGATCACCATACCGATGTGCCGGGGCATCGGGTACAACATGACTTCGATGCCGAACCAGTTGAACCACGAGACCCAAGAGGAAGCCGGCATGGAGGTGCACCAGTTTTGGCCGCTGGTCGAGATCAACTGTTCGGCTGACCTCAAGTTCTTCCTGTGTTCCGTGTACACGCCCATCTGCATCGAGGAGTACCAGCGACCGTTGCAGGCGTGTCGCAGCGTGTGCGAACGGGCCAGGGACGGGTGTCTGCCCGTCATGCAACGGTACGGGTTCGTGTGGCCGGAGAAGATGCAGTGCGACAAGCTTCCGGTGCACGGCGGACCGGAACTGTGCATGGCCCAGGACGTGTACGAACAGCAACACGGATCGACGAAACCGACCAAGAAGCCGGCTGGGTTGCCGGGCAACAAGTGCAAGCCGGGCAGCAGGGCAAAGGGATGCGAGAAATACGCTTACAGCGGCAGCGGCGACGAAGACGGGTGCGAGTGCAAGTGCCGGCCGCCTTTGGTACCCGTCGACAGGGAATCGGTCCGGTACAACCGGAGCGGCGTGTCCGTTGCCGGCGTGGACAACTGCGCGATGCCGTGCCGGGGTGTGATGTTTACCGATGACGAGAAGGACTTCGCGTCCACGTGGATCGCGCTCTGGTCGAGCATTTGTTGCGTCACCACGCTGATGACGCTCACCACGTACACCATCGACACACAGCGGTTCAAGTACCCGGAAAAGCCGATTGTGTTCCTGTCCGGTTGCTACCTGATGGTCAGCATAGGTTACCTGATCCGAGTATACGCCGGTCACGACGCGGTCGCCTGCGAGCCCGACGGTTCCGTCAAGTACAACGCGTCCGGGCCCACGCCGTGCACGCTCGTCTTCCTGTTGCTCTACTTCTTCGGCATGGCCTCGTCCATCTGGTGGGTCATACTGGCGTTCACGTGGTTCCTGGCGGCCGGCCTCAAGTGGGGCAACGAGGCCATAGCGTCTTACTCTCAATACTTCCACCTGGCCGCCTGGCTGATACCCACAGTCAAGTCGCTGGGCGTGCTGGTCATGTCGGCCGTCGACGGAGACGCGTTCGCCGGCGTGTGCTACGTGGGCAACCAGAACCCGGACAACCTGAAAATGTTCGTCTTGGCGCCGCTCGTCGTCTACCTGGCGCTAGGCATATCTTTCCTTTTGGGCGGGTTCGTGTCGCTGTTCCGCATCCGGAACGTCATCAAGCAACAGGTGGGCCGGAGTAAAGCCGACAAGTTGGAGAAGCTCATGATCAGGATCGGCGTATTCAGCGTCCTGTACACCGTGCCCGCGTCCGTCGTCATCGGGTGCCACTACTACGAGGCCCGGTACATGCCCGACCGCGTGGCTCACTTGGCGTGCCCGTGCTCTGAACCGGACCTCGACACCAAGCCGGTGTACACCATGCTCATGCTCAAATACTTCATGACGCTGGTGATGGGCGTCACGTCAGGCGTGTGGATATGGTCCGGTAAAACGGTCGGCTCATGGAAGCGCCTGTCCCGTCGACTATTCGGCGGCGGCGGCGTTGGCGGTGGAGGAGGTGGCGGTCGTATGTCCAAGGGCGGCCCCAACCCAGTACTCGTCAATCCGGGAAAACAGCGCAAGCAGCTACAGTACATGCCGGCGCCCTCGGTCCCGGGCAGTACGCTTCCTTCGTCCCACCACCTGGCTCCATCGTCCAGCCTGCACCACCACATCATCAAACAGGCGCCGCTTAGCCACGTATGACATCAGTACGCCACTCCTGCCCTTAGCTACGAGCAACCAGACCCGTCCGAGGACATGATGCCCTCCACAACGGGGCTCAGTGACTATGGTCCTCTTTAAAGGGTCGGGCAGGAGGAATAATGATGAACCATCAGAAGCATAAAATATGATCTCGACATGTACTTTTATTATTATTATCATTATTATTATTATTTTTTATTTTTTTTTATTTCTGTACAATACATATTATCTCCTACTCGAACAGACGAACCGCCCACCACGTTTAAAACCCGGACTCGGCATCGGGAACACATCACATCGAAAATAGACGTGTCTCTTTGCTTGTAATAGGTAACCTAGCTACGCGGTTCACACCAAAAATAGTAAAATATATAATGTAACTTCGTCGTTAAACCGAATTATCAATGTGACGTTTTCGACTGGTTTGACGAGTTGACTAGGTAATTGAAACAAAAAACGTGTAGCTACCCCGTCGGCCTTAGGTTTATTTTCTGGTGCTTTCCTCAATTCAATTTCAATTTATATTATTTTCATTTTGTAAATAACTTTAAATTTAAGAAGCGTATACTAGTCGTAGTAGTTAAGTTGTGTATTTTTTTTTGTTTTGTGTTAACATTAAGTAACCCTTTTATACTGTAATTAATGTAAAAAGGAAAAGACAACATTCGGTTATCCGAAATTACTATAATTAACTCATGTTTTTTTTTTCTAAAAAAAAATTAAAAATATGAGTTGTTCGCCAAAGTCGTGCAATATATTATATATTATTCCAATGTTTCTTTTTTTTTTTTTTTGATAAAAAAACATAAATTTATTATTTATAAGGCATTTTATTTATATAGACGTTTTTGTCTCTTTTAGACTTTTACTGCCCAATATTATACGAAAAACAAACTGTATACGTAAATTAAGTGATAATATTATTATAAACATATACAAGTAAGTTTATTATTCATGCATACAAATTATTTATACTATTTATAATATATATATATATATTACTTTATTGTAGCAAAAAATACTGTACATATAATATAATATGTTTTAAATAAAAACTGTACATTTCATGTTTTCATAATTGAGTGTAAATTTTTTGACTTCATGAACCAACAATAAAAAACTTAGTGAATCTCATCATTATTCATTTCAATGAATGGACTTGAATTTAAAATAGGTTTAATCACACTTATAATTACATATTTTTCGCGTAAATTTCCTCTATAATTTCTTAACCATTTAATTTTTTTTAAATATTTATATAATATATTTTATTTACGTGGGGGATTCATTAAGTCTGCATTTTTAACAGCCAACAGGTTCGTGATTGGAGAATAAATCAGTCTTAAGAAGTTAAACACTTTAGTTAAATTTTTATACAGTGTATCAGTCTTACCAGTGAAGTTAGTCCATTATTGTTATTAATCGTTTACCCAGTAGCTGTCGGTTTACGCGTATACTGCTATTATAATATTATAATAAATGAATAATCATTGAAGAACAAGCGCTACACCAAACATTGGTAAAAAAAAAAAAAACATTTATTATAAATACAAGGTATTGACTATAAAATATGTACTACAGACTCGCACCTTTTATCCTTGTCGTAATATTTGTACTTGGTATACAGTACCTATACAAGTTTGTTACCCTGATTCATAACATTTTAATATAGACGAAAAATTATAGTTTAAAAACAAAAAAAAAATGTTATATTGACATTTTTAGACTTAAAGCTTAATTTTAAAGTTAGAATAGAATGCATATTGAATTCTTGATCAAATCGTTTTAGTGTCATCGTTCACTAAGTATTGGGGGCAGTACGAAAACATTGCATTAAATTATTATAAAAAGAATACCTATTTGCGATAAGAAATCTTGTCGCTTCCAATCCGGCTAAATGCGTAGCCAGTTTTCCGAAGATAACAAAACGAGGGATGCGGGCAAGGTAGGTTCGGTATGTTATACTATTCACGAGTTTCTTGTACTTGTGACAGCTCTACGATGTACAATTGTTTGTAAATTATTCTAGTTGCACCTAATATTTAGGTATTTATGGTGTGCCGTGTGTTTGCGCCTACTTTTGTACAATTGAGACACCGGTTCATTATTGATTAATTTGTTATGGTTGACACTTATTTTCCGCCCAGCTCAACGTAATAATAATGAATTGGTTTAGTAGATACTTGATAATGACGTGATGTCCAGAGCGCAGTCGAGTTCAAAAAAAATTAGAAGATACAGCTATAATATATATATTCTACATTTAAAAACGAGTATGCTTTTAACCGTTAGTATAATGGATTTAAATCTATATTTTCTATTTTTAATTAGTTTATCTCAGATAAATTATTTCTACGTCAATATAACATTACATCCTCAAAGAATATTATATACGTTAATTAAATCTTATATTATAATATACGATGTATGTTTTTTACGCTCAGGCATTGGCATCTGCAGTTATATTTTTAAATTACTATATAAACATATCCGAGTATTATTTCAATTCAAAAAAGTTGTATCTTAAAAAAATCTAATTTAAAGATACACAAACATGTTTATTGCAAATGCAGAGGTCATCATGTAGTCAGAAAAATAAAATTTATACACATCATTAAAATTTAAATTTAAATATAAAATTAATTAAAGATAAATTTGGAAAAGGTACTTTTATCCTTTATTTTTTTGCTTAGGTATTAAATTCATCACTATTTATTCAAAAAACGTTTATAAATTATTGAAAACTATTATAGTTATTTATATTTTTTTAAAACACATAATGTTTAAAAAAATTTCGTCTTGACTATCTAAGTTTTTTTTATTTTCAATTTATTACTCTCTTATCACAAAGACTTATTAATGCACTATATTTATATACTGTTATACAAATAAATAACATATATTTATTATGCATCTATAAATTTAAAGGTTAAAAAAACTTTATAAGAGATTGAAATAATATTGAAATAAGTCGTTTCGATTTTATTGTTTTAAAATTGTATTTTTTTTTTTTTTTTACTTTTACTCTAAAATAATTGAAATCGATCAAATTCAACTTTATAGAACTTTTAATATAATAAGTAATAGCTAATAAATTACAAGATCGTTTTAATTTATCTACAAAAATAAGGAGTGTAGTTCTGAGTTCATCTTATTTATTGGTCTACATAATAAATATTTTCTATTAAATTAGTAGACAATAAGAGGAACTCGTTAAAAAATATATTTATTAATAGTTAGTACTTATTGATTGATGAACAGTTGGCAGTTGAGAATTATTATTACATAACAAAAAAACTTGCTATCAAATACAGCTCATATTCATATACAAGGTAAGAACTGAACTACTTTTTTCGATTTTGAGGCGTGTTCTTCAGTGAATTATTGTGAAATAATAAATATAAAAATATAATTCATTTTATTAATCACTATACCTTAATATTATTTAATGTTCAGATAATAAAGTTTAAGGAACTATAAAAATAGATATAGAGATAAAGTACATTTATAGTTTATATGTTTATACACATTACACATAATATATTATATAAGTACCATATTCTAAATGTACATAAGCACATTTATATACCTAAGTATATATTTTATAAACATAATTTGTACAACTTGTTATAATGGATTTTATTTCATTATACCGAAATTATTAAATGTTCAAAACTTAAGTGCTCAGAATAAATAGCATATTTTGATTACAAAATAAGAGTAACCATAATAATTATCAAGAAATTAAAAAAAAATAAATGTTTAATCTGATGTAATAAAAAAAACACTCAATATCTTGATTCCATTAGTTTAAATGAATAATTATTGCGATAATTACTTGATTCTTTTATTTTTTCAGTACAGTAAGAAATATAAAATCAATTTAAAAATATTAGGTCAGTTACTAACTGATGATCTGATAATAAAATGTGACATTTACTTTTACTGAATCAAAATATTCTGAACGTGAACCCATATAATTTATTGATTACGAAATATCAATCAGCAAAAAAGGTCTCAACAAATCATTTTTAATAATAAAGGCTAAACGAATAAAATATTCTAAAATCTATTTAAATTTAATTAAAAATCATTCGCTCGTATTTAATATTTAATGGACAAAGTTGGATGTTCATCCATAATACAAATATATTTTCAAATTATATTTTTTTATAAACCACAAGTTTAAATTAATTAAATATTCATTATTAAAATTAAAGCATAAAAAGATGAACATTTTTACGATTATCGTTTTGTAGTGCAGAACTTCTCATCATCTGTCAAAGTCAGCTTATAATATGTGTAAAAATTATTTTCATTTAATCATTTCCCATATCATTTATTAATCGATATAATCACTGACAATGAGAAATATAATCCATGATAGAGTGGATATTACCATTTTTAATTATTTTTCCGGTAAGTGGTATATTTTTTTCAAGACAACAAAGGTATTCAAAGAGAATTATTATTACAGGAAAGCGTAGGACTTGAGTGGACATAGACTACGGTCGCTGCTATATTGTCACGTGTTTCTGATGAATTTTTAGTATCTATTGTTTGTCAAGAACTATATCGTGTCTCCCAAGCCACGACTAACTCTTACTGTTGCAGTGTTTATGAAATATATTTTTGATGATTATATTTTACTATGTATCTACCGGTATAAAGTACAAATTATTCACGTTAGCCTGTTCGAATATTAAAACACCTATTATAGGGAGGCATGACTAATACTATGACAATCTTTGTACTCTCATACGTGCAATCGCCATCAGGATGATAAATTATCAAATCGATTTTAGTTTGCATAATGCGTACATATTATATATTTTGGCACGTGATCGATCCAATCGGCATCCTATCGTTGCGTGTTATCTATACGACTATACGTAATTTTAAAAAACTTCCATACGAGTTTCGTATACATTTATTTTATTATTATATATTTAAATATTTTGTGTGTAAAAACAACATTTCTGTGATGTACATTGTATGTTTCTTGAATCAACTACACGGACAAACATATTAATCATGATAATGGACGTGCATGTATCAGCACAATAATAAATCGATCGATTTTAGCAGAGGACTATATAGGTATGCATATCAAAGTATTATCTTCACTCAAATGTTAAGGCTATAGCCTGTAATGCTATAACAATATTATCTCTAATATAATTTTTTGATATCTGCAACTATCAAATACGATTACATTATAATATACACACAGCATATTTTGTTTTTTTTTTATGTCTCTAAAATGGTTATTTTATTCTCGTATTTTTTTAAGTATTTAATTGGGATATAAAATAATTAATTTTAATCAATACCTATATAAACATTAAACACTCAAATCAATATTATAATTTATATTTGTCTTTTAATATGTTAAATATGCATTTTTAATACTTCTTATTGATAATAATATCATAGTGTATATGTTGTATTTTTATCAGTACTAATGTATAGATTTCATTTTCATTTATTGACTCGCAAAAATTATAAACACTTAGTACCTGCCATTTACCAAATTTACATTCACTGCACACCGATTTTTTTTTTATCGAATATTTTATGCGAAACTTTACTATCGTTTTTTTCGAGGACATTAGCTCGTTTATTTTTAAGATTTATAGATTATTTTTTAACCTATATATATATTATAATTTACATAAACAGATGGTGTCACTAATAAATTATATATAATGGTAATCAATAACAAATAAATTTAGTTTAAATGTTAATATTATTTGTTTAAACAGAGGGTTGAACTGTAGGGCGATATCCACCCTTTTAGTTCTCGTAAATCAGATTTTAAATTTAAATCGTAAAAATTATTCACAAACAATAATTCAATAAAATATTTTAAGTAAATCTATTGAATACACCATAATTCTATTAATTGAATAATTTATTTTAAAATTAGAAATAATTTGTATATGCTTTAAAACAAATAAAGATATAACTTTCTAAGTGAATAAATATACCTACTTGAAAATGTTATTAAAATATTAAATAGCATGCATATTTATTTCCTATCAAAAATACAAAATTATTTCATTTAGTTGGTATAATAAATAATTGTTAATGACTAATGTTTTATTTCTTTAAATTAATATTATAAGCAGTATATGTATTTGATTGACTCTACATTAAATGTATTAAGTTCAGCTATAGGTAACTTATTAAATTCTGTAACAAGCTACTATTTATTGAACTCACGAAATAGAAACAAATTTAATTTTCAGATCGTTGACTGCCTATAAGCTACAGATTCTAAATTACAAACGAAATCGGCACATTTCCCGAGGCGATTTACAGGGTTGGGTCAGTAGCCCCATAAGAGCCCTTTACAAAAGGTAGACACTGCAAGAGGTAGCAAATAAATCGTTTTTGGCCATAGCAATAAACATTTATCGGACGTGCCGCGGAAACGGATATAGAAAAATCCCAAAAATAAAATTCAGCCCGGACATTGGATGTATAAAAACACAAAAAAAAAATATAATGTGTTTAATTTGTATTACATTTTTTGTTTGAAATTAACGATTTGTAAATAAATTATTCCGGTACAAAACTTTTAAACTTTCAATTTTATTTAAAAATTGCTTGAGTTACAAAAGATTTATAATTTAGCATTTATAGCATTCATTATAATAATATCGTATGATATAGAGACCCGTAATTATATACAATAGCCATCTATTATACTTATTTTGATTTGGATTATTTTTTTTTTTTTATTATTTTAAATTAGTAATAAAAAATAAATGTGACATTTTTTCTATCAAAAACACATTATTAAAGTTTTGTTAAAAACTTATAGCTACCTCGGCGCTGTAGTATGAAAATTGGAAATTGAGTCGTCAAACACAAATACCGTTATAAATATTATGTGCAGACTAAAATATAAAATAATAATTATGGACGTAATAATTGTTTTTATTGGTTCTATAGAATAAACAGTAGAAACAGAATTAATTGCGTTATTAACCGATTAACTATATATAATATTAACGCATAGTTATTATACTATTGTACTGTCGTTTACATGAATTTTTGCACTAGGAACCAATGCAACGTGACTGTGAGCACGAAATAGTTTCGATCAGAATTGCCCAGACTTCCCCCGTACTTATACCCCGCGTCACCGGGCTTGCGTATATTTGTTTAAAAAAATAATGACGATAATAATAATAATAAACACAGAGTCGGGGAAGAACGTTTTTTCTTTCAGGTAAGATGAACAAAAAACACTCGGGATATAAAATAACCATTTAATAATAACGTAGTGTCGGACGTGTACCTAGTATTATATTATGTATATGCCGCGCGCGATAATCGGAAAACAAACACGATGGGCGTCTTCTCGGGTCCGCCGACGTCGCGTATTTTGTGTGTGCCCCGAGCGTACTTATATATATTATATTATATTTCGTATAGTATATTTTGTACTCTTCGCCGTCTCTCCGGCACACGGTCTCTATCGTCAGGTCTCTTTCCATCCGCAGCCTCCAGAGTCTCGTTCCCCGCAAGACCAGATCTATCTATCTCTCCTCTCCCGTCAACAACGCACGACGCGGTCTTTAATTAAATTTGACCGGTTTATTTTCCTACTCACGAGTGTGTGTGTGTGTATGTGTGTATAAGCGTGTGTACGTATACACATACGATGTGTATATAAACGCGCGAGCAAGTCGGACACGGTAATAACTCAGAGACTCGTTAGCGCTACGACGACGAGACCTTGACTGGATCGTAGTAAGCGTGTGTGTGTGTGTGTGTGTGAGTGTGTAACTATATACGTGTATGGTGTATGTAATAAATATATGTATTATCATATGATTATTTGTATTAAAATAAAAAAAAACCTAACCGCTCATTTCCAATCGATCGATCCGATTAAAATCAAGTATATAATACATATTTTTAAATATATATATATATGCATTAAAACATGCATATTATACCAGAGACGCGTGCATAGATCCTCGGTGTATTTTATCCCTCGCTCCTGCAATCCTGCACTGCCAAGTAGGCACCTATAATAGTTCCCTAGCAATATTATAAGTATTTTTATTGAAATTCAATCAACGCTCGCGTGTCTACATCGCCGCCATTTTATATAATTAATTAGAAAACCAGTAAACAAAAATTACTTAGGTATCACAAGAAACAATTTTTCCCCGCCCCCACAAAACAAACAACGTGTAACAATGACGCGCTCATCTTGACATAGCTGTACTTCGTTGGACAACGATTATATTTTTAGAAATCGATTTTCTCGTAATTTAACACGCTCCAAGTAATACATTGGATTTTCTATACTGTATCCGCACATACAATACAATTTTATATGAAGGACACTATATTTAACTATTGTACCTATCACACCATTATATTATAACATTGCATTATTACCTATAATATGTATGCGTAAAATATTCATATTTTATGATAAAAAAAAACCATTTTAAATATTACAATGTTCATTATACTTCATTATTGTATGATTCTCTGAAAATCATAACTCGTTTTTTTTTACCACTAAATAAATACATTATTATGTACTTACCGTTTTTTCGTGAAATAAACTCGTAACTGTAAATTTAACCAAATAACTGATTTATTTTAAACAATATTTACGTATAAATAATATAGGATGTAAATTTCAAAATTTAGAATATATAAAAACCGTGAAGTTTAAATAATATATTATATTAAAACTTATAAGTAATATCGTACCAACGCAATATAATATTGTATTATGTGTAACACGTTTGGCCAATTGGCCGTAAAGCGGTAAAAACATCGTTCTTAGAACCTCCATTTATAGCGCAATTTTTTAATCGAATAGCACCCTTTCCTTTTATTTCCTTTATTCAAAAATGATATGTTTGAAACACAAAATCCAAAATAATTGTCGTATAGAATAATTATAATTATAATTTTTCGTTGGACAGAAAATCATTAGCGTCGATTCTCTCGACTCAAAATACTAATGTAAAAAAACGAGTTTTCCGAAAAACAGAATTTACAAAAATGTAAATATATATTCATATGATCACTTTCTTTTCACAACTCTGTTTTTTAGAATATATTATTTTAGTAACTTATTTACTTATACATACTCAGCTTATCCTCACCAACTTTATGATCAATGCGTCTGTAAACTGTTTATTCGAATGCAATGTATCATTTGACTAATTTCCGCGTATCTGTAAAAAAAAACCATGTTCATTATTTATGTTTACCAATAATGTTAATATTAACTGCCTACGGCCAAACAATTATTCACAAAAACCAATACAACATCGTGTAAAATAATTTAGCGGTTTGCGTTAGAACATCTGAAAAAATGATGTACCTACATGTATATTGTTATGCATGTATGTATATTATATATATTATTACAAATTGATACTTTAATTTACCTATAATAATATAACAAAACAGTTACGTGCCCTATAGTCCAAATTCCAAGACTTTAAATTAATACTTTTTTCATATATATATTTTACTGCAAAAAAAGTTTCCAAAACATAAAATAGACTTAACTTATTTTTTTATATCCAAGAATTTTATTTTATTGCGTTCAGTAATTCACTATTTCCCGACACCGTATACTTTGGAAAAGTGATTACTCTTGAGATCTTTCCACATTTCAAAAATAATGGAGGTCAATTTAAAGGCATAAAAAGAATATTATTAAACGTTAATATTTTAAACTTACATTTTGTAAAACAAAAATGATTAATGAGCAATAAAAATATACAACACATTTATTTTGAATAATTTATAAAAATAAATACACACAGTATCATCAGCATAGCTTTTTAAATATAATACTTTTGAATTATTACAAAAATATTAAAATTTTATTTTGTTTGGTTTTTATTTAAAAAAATGTTCTTAGAAATATTCAAATATGTTTCCAGTCAGAATAGTTTTTCATATAGACATGAACTAAATAACTACATTTAGTTCAGCTCATTTAGTACAATAATTCATCATTAAATTAAAATTTAATACATTCATATTAAAACTTACTTAATGACAAAATTTTCTTATACTCAGCACCAACTCTGTAACAAAATGAATTTCCCAGTTCATTTTATTTATTTATTATATTTAACATGTATCAACAAATTATATCAAATAAAATAAAATACTAAATACATTCTATAATTCTTTAACAATATTAAGTTGAATCGTATTTTATGTTGCAATAATAAATATATTTGAATTGTATGGATTAATAGTTAATCTGGTTGCTTATACTATTCATTGATAATCAACAGTTTTGAATAAATATAATATAATATTTATGATTTTTAATCCTGACATTTATAATAATAAATAAAATTAATGATCGAAAACACAGTAAATATAGGCTTTTTATGATGGTTTTAGGTACACAATTTTAAATTATCTTATACCTATACTCATATTATACGCTTAGCCCACTCTAAACAACATTTATGATTGTGTTTATTTTAAATTGTCATTTAAAACGTCACATTAATATATGATTATTTATTCTCTAAACAAATTAAAATTTATTATTATTATTATAAGTGACCTAAAATAAAATATTTCATCTTCAGTTTTAAATTAAATGCAATAACCGCCTCTATTATAGAAATTTAATTATTATATAATGATTTCTTAAGTTTGGGGGATTTCAAATTATTTAAATTTTTTATGCAAATGATTTACTACAGTACTGCTGTTGTGTCATTAAATATATTTTATGTTTAAGTATTTATATAACCACACGGCGTTTACTTATCTTGGTGTTGGACATAATTTATGGCTATCAATGGATTCTTGATTGTGTCACTACGTAAATACATTATACAGGTGTATAATGATCTCATAGCTATATGACTATTATGAGTATATTATAATATGCTTTGGATAAAAAAGAAATAAACGTTTTGTTATGACGTAGGTACTATATATATCTCTATAAATTGGATATTAGTCGCGACAAAAGTACAATTTTATTCTATACCTCACGAGTGCCAACTAGTGTAGTTAAAAAAAATCATCATACAGGTTATGTTATTAAAATTATAATCAATTCGTATATAACTCATGTTTGTTTGTTTAAACATATATTTTGAATATTATTATAATTATAGGTTTACAGATTAATTCATTCATATGAAAACAATGTACCTATCTAGTTTTAGTTGTACAGCTCGTTTTATACTTGCACACAATAAGAATTTAAATTGTTTTTATTAACTAACAACTCTATACAACTTTACTGAAATACAGTCTATATGATAACCCTCGTCAATGACAAAATGTGGCGTTTACTTTAATTATAATTTGATTACAAATTTGAAAATTGTATCATTGTTTTATTACAAAATATATCATGGTATTATTATCAACCTATAATAATAAAATGACTATTTTAAAGTTGGTTAAAAGTTTTCATTTGTTTTGTAGTTATTTTAAATTTTTGTTCGAAAAAACATTTTGCAGCCATTTTAATTCCAGGCATCAACCTAGCTGTGTTTCATGACAATATTTTATTTGTTTATAATATGCCAACAACATAATGATAATTAAAATAATTTTTAGTTACCAGTTTCGTAAGTTCCATCTAATTGATTTTCAAGGGGTGTTGGTCAAATATATAAATTCTTCGACTAATAATAATTAATTACCCATGTATGATTTGATTATTTATTACCAGTATTTTAACGAACACTTATCGAGAAACGATCGTAGACGTGTTAGTTTCTTGGTGCTCAATCCGAGTTAAGGTAGGTAATTTATATTATACACAAAACAAAACTAACAAGAAAAACGACTATATAGTATGCGTATATACTATATAGGTACTTTATTTATAATTAGCCTCAAGGATGTAGTGTTATTTAACTATCATATAATATAATAATGTAATTATAAAATAAATGTGTATTTAACTAGTCTGAGTGTAAAATTGAAATATTTATTGTTAAAAAATTTCATTTAAATCATGATTAACGCTTAACATCATACAATTATATGGTCTTTAAAAATAATCAAAACCAACGTGAAAATTCAATTATTTTAATTTGTCATTCTAGAAATTAGACGTAAGCAAATAGTGTTGTACCTATATTAATTTCACTAGCCTAACTCACTTTAATATTAATAACAAATGAGTACCAAGTAAATAATAATTAAATATATTAATTTATATTTGTAATTGGGTAACATTGACATAGATAACGGCTATGCACTATTTGCATCATGTTATTTACTAATATTAAATGCAAGTACTCAATTAAATCAGAATTTGAAAAAAAACTTCTAATTCGATTCTACTGGAGTATAGGTTTTGATTTTATTTTAATGATTATATTCTCTTTCTTAATATTATTTGTCTAGGTACCTATTTAAAACATAAAAATGTAACAAAAGTGTTATCAATATTCATAATTAACATATCTTATCAAGTCTAAAGTCAACAAATTACTTTATTTAAGAATTTATAAAGAATAATATAGTTGTGTATTAATTATTAAAGCTGGTTTAAATCTCCAAGTCATAAATTTTACTTGGAAAGAAAATGAAAATGTTATAATCTATAAGTAATAAATATGTATAATAACTAATAAGTCAAGTATAATATTTTTGTATTTTTATCCATTCCGAGTTAGAAGTTATTTTCTTTTAAGTTTAATGGCAATGAATTTCTATAAAAGAATCGAATATTTCTTTTTTTAAGTACACAATTTTCATTATTATACGGGTTAAATAAATGTTAATAAATACTCACTAAATTAATTGTATCTTTTAAAATAGTTGTATTATCTCTAATGATTTTATTAACATAATATAATTAATACTGTATATTATATATTTGCAATGCACCAACGTATAATAAGTATAATAATTAATAGCAACATGTATATTATTATGATTATGACCATAGTATACGCCTATGATATAATGATATATTAGAATATTATAAGTATCATATTATTCAAATATAAAACTGATTGGGTTTACAAAATAATTCGACGAAATATTTTTTATTTTTTTCAAAACTGTAATCCTACGCTTTTTAATCAAGATGAGTAAACATTTAAATATAAAATAATACTCGAATTGCACAAGACGATATAATGATATAAAATATACTGTGCGAATTAAAAAATAAATGTCAATTTATGAGGCGTCAGGTATAAAATGAACGATTCAAGTCATAATTTTTTCTTCTCGGTAGATATAGTACCTACCTACAATGCAAAAAAAAACATTCTCTTGTCCAATCGACAAATTTTGCGTAAACCAAAAAAACGTTTAAACATACGAAATGAACAAAAAAACGTCAAGATAACGCTGTAAGCAGATTATTAAAATCGTTATTACTCCGATTACTCGTATAATATATAGCCCGTAAACTAGAAATGCCGTCTGACACTGCTGTACATTATAACGGGTGTACGGCAATTTTTTTCAGTGGTATACAATATTATTACAAACAACATAATTATGTAGATATTCTATACGCCTATCATGAAGCCTATATTATCATTTTTATTATTTATTAGTCACTCCTGTAATTATTAAAATCGAAAATAATAAATTATACGTTGCTAATAAATACCGTTTACCACCGGATCATGATCGCACACACGATGCACCCCTGTTTTTGTGTTCTTAAAACACGGGATCGTATTTTATAATAGTATATTATAATATATTAGATAATATTATTCTATATTATTATAGAGACACCTCATGCGCAACGGAAACCCGATATCGTCCCAAACTTGTCGGGTTTCGTCGAGGTGTGAAACGTAAAACGACACTTGGTGCTCCGAAACACACTATGTGCCTACTTATAATATCGATTTTGTTGCGTTAAAATATCTAATTTCTAAATATTTCGCAGTAATAATAATAAGAAAAAATGAGGAATCCTTATTTTTCTTTTTATTTATTTATTTGTTGTTTTTATCTTGTTACTATGACAAATGTGATACAATACAATTATAAATATTACTTTTAATGGCCTTAACAAAGAAAATAAATTAACCTAGCAATTATAATAAATTTATATGTAATATTTAAAATTATTTTTATAATAATATAGCAGTTTAATATAAAGTTCTGGATAACGAAAAAAAAGTAGATCTAAAGATTTTGAAAATAACCATAATAAAATTTTTTTTTAAATGTAAACATAAACAAAAATATACTTGTTTATTAGTCAGAAAATCTACTGAAGGTTTTCATATACATACACTTGTTTACAAACTAATTTAACGAAATTTAAACTATTTACGCAAAATTTTAAATATTATGATAACTGTTAAACTGTAATGTACTATTAATCCTTTAGATATTAACCTTTTTTGAGATAGTCAAAGTCCATAGCTGCTTTGACTTTTTCTAAATAATAATAACAATAATTTAATGATACTTGTCTACCTACTTGTTATTTAACTTGGAAATGAAAATTATAATATATAATGTGTACTATAATACTATTAAACCTGTATAACTTTAAAACATCGTTTATCCGTGATTTGTAATAGACATACTTATAAATGCTACGAGGATATTTCATATAAAATCATACTCATTATGTAAGTGAAAATTACCCTTTTAAAATGACTTTTAATTATCCAGTTTATAACGCAATTTTATGATATAACTTAAATGTATTTGCAAAACATGTGTTAGTTTGTGTTCTTTTAAATATTTAAAAATGTATTTTGATAGTAATATAGTATGATGAACAATGAGACTTAAATGAATTTCGACGCAATGTAATATCTCAGCCGATAGATATGGAGGCTACCTATATTTTAAAACCTTTTATAATAAATGGACAGTAGAAGAAATCGGTATCTTGTTTTTAGAGAAAAATGACTAAACCAGACATATAGTAGATACACGGTGTACTTACAACGTAACAAACCGTTACAGTTTCTAAACTTGGGTATTAATTAAATTTTTAAATTAATATTAAATTATTACCTATAACAAACATCAACATCAATATGAATTAAGTATTATAATATGTGGTGATTATAGCCATCGTATAATTATAAAATGTATAATAGTACATAATTGATCACATTATAATATGTTTATGCTCGGTCTTAGATGTATAATAGCTTCTTTATGGTAATTGCGGTCGTCTCACTCGAGACCATCCAGTGCATAATATTATTACTCTTGTTTTGTATTCAAAGTTTATAGGTGAGATATGACCATAACGACTGACTAAAACAAGTCGTACTACATAATACAGCTAAGTTGTGCTCGTGGGATAAAATAATATTATATTACACACTTCTGTTCGTTAAAAATCACATTATATTCTAAAATAATTACCTATGTATAAATTAAAAATCCCAATTCCTGAGTGATTATTATAGCACACTCTTTTTTACCGGTTAAAAATGGTTTAACTATAAAGCAACTATACTTAAGAATACTGTTTAATATGTGTGTTATATCTAATTCAATAATACCTAAACTATGGACACTGAATTCTAATGATTAAAAGCAATCAAAGTTCGTAATAAATTAACTATAGATAATTAACTGTTTATTTTTCTTCTATACAGAATTATAGAATCAATTTTTTAGTATAACTATGAATAAAATTCTCTATTACAATTTTGAATAATGCAGCTGTAATATTGTTAGTTTCAAACTTATACTCGTATACAAGAATTTAGCCATATACAGCATATAATAATATATGTAATCATATACCTGGTATTACGCTCGATTAATCAATTATTTTTATTAGTTAGAACCTTTCTTTCTTTTTCAGTCCTCTGTAAACTCAAAAATTACTGGACCGCTTTAAATCAAAGTTATATTAATAAATTTCTTGAGATTTGAAGAGAGTTCGTAGGTTCAATTTTAAACTTTAAGCTTATTGGTCTGTATAGGGTTAGGCTCACACGTGCATTTTATTTCAACTCACGTAAATTATATTTTTTTTTTTGTATACATATAGGATTGATATTGTATAAAGATAATGAAATAATTTTTATAATTGAATATAATTTTCTGTATTGTACTTCATTTTTCATTCAAGCTAATAAAATTATTCTATATAAATATAAAATATAAAATTGAGTAATAACTATATTATATATAAGAAACAGAGTATGTATTTAAGACTAATGGAATCAAAAAATACTCTATCGATTTTGATGATTCAAGGTAATTTTAAATAATATGGATTAAACAAGTTATTTTAAGGTGACTTATAAAACTATTAATAATATTAAAATCATAATCAAATAAATATTGTTTATTTCTGTTTGTAATTGGTTAGGTATACTTATAAAAAAAGTTATTTATTACTCTCCATCGCAGGTGAGTTATTCGTCTTAGTTTATCCCCGAGTAAAGCTGGATAATGTAGCTATAGTATACCTATAATATATGCCATAAAACAATCTGTGACCAAAAATGTACAATTTGTTGTTATTATTATAATACCGCAATCGTCGACCAGCGATAATATATATACAACTACAGTATACCTATCTAACTAGTGCTCAATGGAATATATTTAAAACATTATTCGAAAATTGTCGATACACATGCGACATGCAAATATGCTACACATATATTATATTATTATCAAAATATATATATATATATATATATATTATGCAATATACGTTGTAGATACTAAAGTACAAATAAGTATATTATTATTATATTACGTTTTGGAACATTCCGAAGACGACACAACCCGTATTTAACCTGTTAACGTTTAAATTCGAAAAACTTGTACACGCATTTGATAATGAATATAATAATAATAATATTAACACACACACACACACACATACCATGTATAGATACAAAACGCCGATAATCTGCAGCTTGTGTGGTCTCGCGTCGCTTTCGACTGTTATAATAATATTATGCTATTTGCATGTACACGCCACGCCAGGGAAACTGGGCCTGATATATATATATACACACAAATTTATTTATATTATATAATATATATATTTGAATGTGATTATATACTGTACACGTATTAGTACGGGATATGCTAAAGAACGCACTTGGAGTGTACGCGTAGTCTCGGCCATATTATATTCTGCGTGTATACATAGGATATATACAGATACCTCTATAGACTATAATACCTACTGGCGCTGGGTTAATAAATAATTATAGACTCGGTGCCGTGCGCGTACTACGGGACTAGTAAAAAAAAAAAAAACAAAAAACCAGGTAGGCAGGCTAACTGGATTGATCTTGTTTACCGAACGGACGTGGAAATTATAATAATAATGTATATAAAATGTATATGTACATAAAGGTAATATTATGTATACACGTAAGCAGTAATTCTTGGTGGAGGAGGACACGATGGTGGCGACGGACGGATAGACGGCGATTTGTAGTACATTTATTATTTTTAAACTGCGGAAGATTTAATACATAATAAAATTGATTGAATACTGTCTGTCGGACGATTAGTTTATGAGTTATTACTTAAAAGTGTTTAAAGTTTAGATTAGCGAAATGGAGTGGGACGGGGATACCTTGCAAAATACTGATCTACTACTCCGCTCACCTAAACTTTAAATACTTATGACTTAAAACTCGTCCAAATTTTTATTTAAATTTACTATGGAAGTACTTCGAAAAACATTCTGCATCAAAATATGAAATTAAAAATATATGTAATATAATATAATATAATGTACCTAATCATTAAAAAAATATATAAATATAAAAAACTTTTAAAAACATTGGTTTATTTTGACTGAAAATTATGTAAAAGAAATATTTAAAAAAACATAAATACATTTTAAAATAATACTCGTAAATATTTAATAATAAAAAATCATAACTATTATATACAAGTGTCAAATAAGTCTCTTATTCCGAAAATTTAAAAAAACTATGAGCTTTTTAATAAAAAAAATGAATAAATAATTTAATATAAAAATACAACTCTTAAATTTTTACGATTATAACTATGTTTAACATCAAAATTGTACATACTTTATAATGAAATGTATAAATACGACTATATGAGACAACAAGAGAAGTTTAGAGCGAAAAATAAGAAATGGAAAAGATAGAAAATTCCATTTAGGTCAGTTTTCCACTGTATTCAGATCGTATAAAAGTTAAAAACCTATCAAGTAAAATGAATATTTTTGTTTTGCACCGCATTCTGTTTTAAACAGTTTTCAGTGGTTCTGTTAGAAAAATAATATTTGGATACAATTTCTTTTCATAATAAAAATTCAACATAATATAATATAAATATATTATTATATAGTGTAACCTCCCTTAACAGACACATCCAATTAACGAATTTTTTTTTTAGAAGAAATTATAAACTTTCCACAAACTTAATACTTTTAATATTAATCTTAGAGACTCTACAGACGTACACTAAAATTTTCAAAATCTTTAGACCAACTTTAATTTGTTTATCGTTTTTGTACATCTTTGTTAACTTTTAAGCTAATAATTAATAATATTATACGTCACACGATAATTTCATCAAAAACTAAGTGGTTAAAATTCAATCTACTATTATATTACTATTAGAAAAATTAAATAGGTACTATTTACTACTCTTAATAAATTATAAAATATTTGAACATAGAGACTAACACATCGTATCTTAGAACCATTTTTTATAAAGTTATATAATAATATATCATTGAGTTCAAATTGTGCTACACCTAAAATAAAAAATCTTCTATACAATAGAGCATTTATTAAATATACATAAATATAGTATATTTAATCTATGAGCAGAGCGAGTGCTTAGGTTTTTTTAATGTTATTTGTAAGTTATATTTGCTAATGATATGGAACTTCCACAATGTCGTGCCACTCTGTTGACAGACTCGTATATGAAAATCATTAACAATCTTTATTTCTATTAGAGAGAATAAAAAATATTTTTGTTTTGTGTTAAAAGACAACTACATCGTACAAATAATTTGAAAAATGAATAATTAGTTTCATTAAAAATATATTTTATTTACCGTTTTGTTGTAACATTTATAGAAGGGGATAATCAATAAATATCCACATCAAAAAAATATTTCCATAACTACAACTGAAAACTAGATATCCGATAGATAGACATTTAATTTTAATCTTTCGTCTAAAATTTGGTATCAGATCAAGCATTTGCCCCAGTGTCTCCCTCTAAATGCGCCACTGAGTACCAGCCGATTACTATTTACTGCTCTAGTATACGATCTCTGTGAATGTACTCTAATCGTATGCATATCGCGTGGTATATAGTAAACGCTGACAACCAGATGCTCAATATTACTATTCTAATGGCATGTTAGTCCATCTATAAACAACTAACAAATAATAATAATTTTTCGTCGTCCATTAGCTCGATATTGATTGTCGTATAAACAAATTAACATAATAAATTAAAATTTCTAATGGCGCTGAATGCGTTACTAGATAAATATTACGTCTTTTAATTATACAAGTCAGATGTTAAAAATACCTATTGGGTACTATTGTACTAATTTTGTTTATCGTAATGTTCCAACTAAGGACGTTTTGATCGTTTAATTATTTAGCAAGCATCGTATTAACACATTCGTTCTTCTGTTCAACATTACTTACATTTGTTTGAGCAAAATAAAATGTTGTATAAACGTTTGGACTTTGGAATGATGGTTATAACAATTTATGATTATTATAACAGTGTACTAAAAATGTATAATAATGATAGAAAAATAAAATAAAACAAAAACTATTATTCCCCTTTTCGATAAATTAGACGCAACTAAACATACATAATCGTATTTGTTTTGTTTATTGGGGTCAATTTATTATACCAAAAGTAAAAATACCAAAAATACCAAAAATAAGTAAAATATATTATGAAACAAATAAACGATATTATTGAGAATTTTTATAATTAATAATAATCATAAAGAATGTACGATATGTGTTCGTTGTTTGTTACATATTTATATGCAAATACGAATAGTCTATTGAACAATTTTTATCACTACAATAATATTAAAAACAACCTAATACAATAATGGCACCTTATTTAATTTATAATATACCAAAACCATATCGCGTTAATTTAAATTAATTTAAAATTTAAGAATATTTATTTTATTCTAATAAAGTAATAAGTAAGATTTCTACAATAGACTACAGCAGTAGTTTGTTTATTGCTTAAAATATAATATCATTATATTATAGGTAATGTAAGATTTTGGAATAAAAATAAGAGTACCGTTTTAGTTTCGCACGCTGCCTTGGCTAATGTCCAAAAGACCTGGCCAATATTCATATAGCACATAATATCTATACGTTCTTTATAGCTAGGAATTTGTATAAAATAATTTCGTGCATCATTTTTGAAACGACGAATTTATTTAGGAAATAAATCATCAACTTTACTGAGACGTCGGATGCCTAACGTGATAGAAATTATTTTTGAGCCTTGTAACGAAATGATTTTTGGTTATTATATTGAGTAACAAATCGGATTTTAATGGCATTAAATTGAAGAGCTTAATAGTAAACGGTGTGTGTGTGTGTACTGTGTATATATAATGGAATTGCTATACCTATAATTATTTTATGCAAACATTTATATGCATTCATAATATTCTACGTAGGTATTTAACCTTTAACATTTATTATATCATATACTCATACACAATACACATATTCAAGTTTTTCATCACCAAAAATATTATCATAGGTCACATAGGTAACATAGCGTCAAAAATGTCCTTCCGATAATAATTTCATGATATTGATATTATTGAATATTATAGTTTAAACATTTTATTTAAATAATTTTTGATTATCTAGTCTTTTACTAATGAATAAAAAATGTAAGCTCAAAATATTCATTTTTAAACGAATAAGTTTTCTTTTTCTTTATTTCAAATTTGTAAATAACAGTATATGTAGGTATATCACTGCGTCGAAAGCAATAAACTGCAGTAATAATAATACATACAAACAGACATTTATTTTATAGCTATTTTTGTTTGAAATAATAATGCCGATCATCAAAAGTTTAATGTAGGGAATTTAAGTATCGCCATTTATAAAGACATATTATAGTATATCGCCATGTATAATAATATGTATATTGTATAATGTATATACTATATGAACTAAGGTAGATGTTAAAAATAAATTATTTTATAATTTCACCTGTTGCTATATGGAACACGATATTACATTAATTTCGTCATTAATCAATATAGTAGGTACACTATTCATTGAGTATAATATTATCATTTTGTACACAATAATATATATTTACAGAATTATTGTAATATTGTATTATCGTTGTAAATTTGTAATACAAATTATTACAAGATATTTCATATTATACGTTTATCATTTATCCTATACAAATATGGATTTTATTTTAAATATTTAAATTTAGATTTATTCCCACGGTATAAATAATGTAATGAATTTTATGACATATATTATTTATACATTTGTTTTAAAAGCAATTATTATAAACTGTTATTTTATCTTGTGATATTTTGTCTTTTTATATATATTGTCCGAAATATTGCCCTGTGCTGAACAGATGACGACAGTACAGTCTAGTTGCCAGAAAAAAAAAGAATGTTTAACAAAAAAATCTCATTGCCAGCCAGCAGAACTGTAACAGACGACGGGGAGTTAAGCTCAGGCTGTAAATACGAACGAACGCGTCAACCGAGTGTCGTGTGATGTGCTTTCGGTAGTGAATATTTTTTCTTTTAGGGAGCTCGATGGATCTTAGATGGATTTTGATTATCGCCCTGCTTAGCGTCAGAGGTAATTCTTTTTTCTAATAAAATTTTGTAGTTATATTGTTATTTTGTCTTATGAAAATATTAATAATTCACATAGATAAATTTTATACCTACGTGTAGGTACGAGATTTGTGTATGTTTTTACTGGATAGTTTTTTATTTATAATACGTAACATTGAAAAGTGTATTTATAATATGCATATTTTTTCTTTAAATAATGTAGCATATAATAAATTATTAAATAAACGACCCCATTAGGACTGGGGAAGTATTATAATTGGAACATGACTAAAAGGCCATTAATACTGTATCTGAATAAAAATAGTATTTTAAACCGTTTGAAAAATACTGAAAATGTTTTAAGAAAATACATATACATATTTATATATATATTTTTTTAAACACTAATAAAATTTTATTTATCATTATTATTACTATAAATTATCGATAAGAAGTATTTTTAAGCAACTAGCGGATATTTTTTTAGTGAAGATTAAAATGAAAATACTACATAAGTATTACTTTTTATATAATAATTAACTTCAATTATATTTTAACATCACATTTTTTATCCTTTTCTTTAAGTTTTCAAAAATTATGTACAATGAAATCTTAAACTTATTATATTATTATAGTATAACACGTTTAAGATTTCATTAAAAATACACTTAATTATACTATAATAATATATTTAGGTAAGCATATAAAAACCATTGGAAAGACCGCATTAGTCATTCTGGTTGAAATTGTTACATTTATTTTCCAAATAAATAGTTTTTTTTCTTATATTAAAAGATTGAAAACATTTACTTATTAACCATTTAGGTATAATTTTTAGATAATTTAAAATGTTCTAATTCGTCCGTATAAAAACGCGACTTTTCATAAAATTGGAAACTCCCTCGTTCAACGCGATCTTGTCGCTCGCGACATTTCTATTTCTGTAGGGGCATTAGGTTATGTTGTGTATTAATAGTGTACCGACAGAACACAACTGGGACACTCTGTTTGCAATTTTCTATTTTTATATTACCAGCGGCCGTCTGGGATTTTTAAATACTCTCGTTGGTGATTATTTTTTTTTATCAATACACGGTTATTAGCCATTACCTTATGGCTTATACTAACTATTATTTTATTGTTCTGTGTATTGTCGATTATTTTTTTATTTTTTCAAGTTTTAATTTAGTACATTGTCTATCTAATATAATATCTTATCATTCTTATCTAAAACTGTAGGACCATTTACTATTTCATGATTCATTTTTACTTTATCGCTGATTTTGGTTTAGATACATTTTGTGAAACTTTTGCCAGTGTACCATCGGCGTCTATAGCTCCATCGGAGGTGGACTGTCAACCATACGTAGAAAAAGCCATCAAAGAATTAGTTACTCCAGAACCTATTGGTAGTTAGATATTAAAAATTCATAAATTTCGTTACATATTATATTCAGGAAGTGTATCATATTCAGGAAGTACAGAACGCGACCAAAACATTCAGAATGAAATCCCCACAAGTGGAAGCACTCCAAATGATGATGTTACAGGCTCGAGTTCTCAAGATGGTAATTCTCCGAATGATAGCGGACAGAGTACACCACCCGAACCGGTAAAATAAATTATTGTAATAATGAGTAAAAAAATGATACGATTCAATTTAAGTTATTTTTGTATAATTTATAGGAAAAGTTCGAAAAAGAAGAAGAAACAACCAGAGACGAAGTAAATTTAAATGAAAACATTAGTGCAATAAATGAAATTGATAATCGTGATAATGAAGTAATTGAAGCTGAAGAAATCAATACACATGAAACAACAGAAAAAACCCAAGTATACAAAACTGAAGAGGAAGATAATGAGATTGAAATCGTTAGTGAAGAGGAGGAAAATCTGGAAAATAATAGTATACACGTCGTAGAAAATGAAGTAATAGAACCTAAAGAAGAAATTGTACCTATTATATTAGACAAAGATGTAGTTAATAATAACGTTGAAATTATAATTGATGTTGAAGATATCAAAATTAAAAATTCTGATAAAATAGTGGAGCCTAGTGTTACTAAGGTACAAGAAACAATAGAAACTACTAAGAGTAACATAGAAATAGAAATTCCAAAACCGTTATTTAAAGGAACAAAAAAAAGGAACCCTAAATATTGGAAGTTTGATCCAGACGATGAGCCTGAAAATACTGCACCAATTATAAAACCAAAACCAAAAAGAAATCTTAAATACTGGAAAATTGATCCGGATGAATTTCCACTTGAAGAAACACCCAAACCAGTCGAAACTCCAAAATTACGTAATCCTAAATATTGGAAGCTCGATCCAGAAGAAGAAAAATTGTACTATAAGCTAATGGAAGCTAAAAAGACTGAACAAACAAAATCAGTTCCCCAAAAAGGTAAAAGAAATCCGAAGTACTGGAAGTTTGATCCAGACGAAGAAACAAAAACAGATAACACCGAAAAATCTTCAACGATTGATAATACGTTAAAACAAGATTTAAATCAAAATGTCAAAGGAACCAGAAAACGAAATCCGAAATATTGGAAATTTGACCCAGATGAATATGAAGATGTAATAAAAAAAGAGCCAGTAGCTAAAGTGAAGCGAAACCCTAAATACTGGAAATTCGATCCCGACAATGAACTCGATGAACCTAACAAAACAGTTGAAGAAGTTAAAACAGAAAATGAAGCTCATAAAAAAAATAAATATTGGAAAATAGATGAAAACGCTGAAGACACAAAAATAATAGAAAATAAAGAAGAAGATAAATCAAAACAGAATAAGTATAGGAAAACAAATGAACCTAATGAGGATACAAAAAAAGTAGATGAAAAAGAAGAAGAGAAACCAAAAAAGAGTAAGTATTGGAAAACAGAAGAAGTTGAAAATATACCCAAAGAAGTAATAACACCAGAAGAACCAATCGCAAAAAAAAATAAGTATTGGAAAAAAGAAGAAACAGAAAAACAAAAAGAAGTGAAAGATGAAGATATAACATCTAAAAAAAATAAATATTGGAAAACAGAAGAAAAACCTGTGGACCCAATAAAAGAAAAACTAATGGAAACTCAAAGAACTATGTATTGGAAATTAGATGAAGAAGAAAAATCATCAAAATGGGAAAAGCATACTAAAAACGAAAAGATTAAAACTACTGAAGGTAAAAATTAAAATTCGTAAGAAATTAATTTATAGACACATTTCTATGATTACTTTTATATACCTATTTAGATGAGGTCACAGTTGAAGAATACCTACCAGAAGAAGATTTAACAATGGTAATAAAATTTAATTTAATAACTTTTAGGTCATAACGTAAGTTGTGCATGTTATCATGTGATAGCATAACAAATTAACGCCGACTTTTATATTATTATGCATTTTTAAATGAAAATGTCTAAAAATAGTTGTAAATTATAAAAAAATATTAATTTAATAATTTAGGACGAAGTGGTACCAAAGAATCTAAGAAATAAAAGTCATATAAAACAAACGTTAAAAATAGGTGAAGACACTGCTCAGTATGATAGTTTTCTATCAAAAGTTGTAGATTCCACATTAAAAGAGCTAAAAAAAGTATATGAAGTGGCAATCAAACCTTTGGAAATGACTTTCAAGTACAGAGATCTAAGTAACAGACATTTCGGAGGTAATTATAATAGTAGATTATTAGTGTATAGGTAATATTTGGATTATAACATAGTTATTAAATTCGTACTATTTATCATGTTTTAGAACCAGAAATATTCTCTAAACCACTTATTCTATTCATGGGACCTTGGAGTGGTGGTAAATCTTCAATAGTTAATTATCTTTTGGACATTGAACATTCTCAATTTGCATTAAGAACTGGTAAGTAGTCTATTATGCAGATTAAAAGAAGTAATAATTTCCTTATGCAATTAATCAACATTTAAATTGATAAATGTTTTTATACTAGTATACTACCCATATTTAATAATTAACAGGTATCAGATATACCTATGTTATAAGTTATAATAATATAATACCTATAACCTATATTTGAAAATAATTTTTAATTACTAAAAATCTTAATTTTACAGTTAATATAATAATAAAATAAATCTTACCTGTGCGTATTTGTACGTATTCGAGTATAATGTTGATCATCGTGTGAAACACTTTTTACATACTAATACTGTGCAATTAATTAAATAATATTGAAAGTTCATGAAAACATACATTATTTAGGTAACGTTTAGTTATGAGTTTATGATCCATAAAATGAACTCGACGTTATATCTATATGAGATGTACCTATAGGTACAATGTATAGTAAAACATGGTGGCGTACGAAAAATTCACTATCCACTGGCCAGTGACACTACATCAAAAATACTAAGTAGGATTTTTTTTAACGAACTTTAAAAAATATAAGTCGTTCCTCTGAAATTACGCAGCACTAGCACTGTATACCACAATTAACACAACGCACTAGTGGAAAACGCGAAAGCGATTTGATCGATAATTAATTGAAATGACAGACAAAGGCTGGACTGGTGACGACCACATTTTCACGTCTTTGATTGACAGGCGATCATGATTAACCGCTCTCAACTATACCGTACACAACGGGGACCGCAATCACGCCGTTATAGTTTATACCACGGTTGAAAAGTAATCGCCGTGAGATATTATGTTAATGTTACCGCGTAAGATAAAATCACAGAATACATTTAAATTAATAAAATAGTCGCATTTAAAAATACCTATTTAATAGCTAATCGAAAATTACCGTTGTGTTACCCCTACTTTTTTCAAATAGGGACGCATGGAACAGTACAATATTTAGATTTTTGTTCACTAAATGACAGTCACTATTTTTTATAAAAATAAATTACTTACAAAATGTGTGTACCTAAGTATTGATACAGCGATACGCGATACACATATAGACATTGATTATAGGTATATCACAAAATTTAAATCAACCATTGCAGATAAAATATACTGTCCTAAGAAACAAGAAAACTCTATTTTAATAAAAATAAATATTTTATTTCCGTATACACTCTACACAGTGTCTAATTGTTATATTTGCTTGAATTTATAAGGAGCGGAACCATCTCCAGCGTATTTTAACATAATGATGTACAATAATCGAGAAGCGATTCTAGACGGAACGCAATTAGCAGCCGACTGGACGTTTTCGGGTCTTCAGAAATTTGGACAAGGTCTGTTGGACAAGCTCCGTGGACTCAAATTACCTCATCCTTTATTAGAGAAGGTAAATAATAATATCTTAATCTTTAGATTTATTGTATAGGAACAAAGTTAATGGTCATCGAATTATGGTATTACACAATAGTACAATACGTCCAAACAGTATTATTACCAATATAGAATGTAGATGGTTAACCACTAAGAAATTTCTTGTAACAGATGACACTCATTATTTTAGTATTTGGAAAATATTTGTGTTTACTTATGTTTTATATTTTATTGTAGTAATTATTTAATAACCAAAATAATTACATAAATTTTATTACTATATTTATATCTGTATGAATGTTTTTATTACAAAACAAGTCAAATACTTACCTATTACAAAAATAATATATTCAGTTTTTATTTGTCCACATTTGATATTTTAGTAATTATTAAAAAATAAAACAACTATGGATACTATGTTAATTTTTTTATTACTTTATCAACTCAAAAGAGTATACAATATTTTCTTATATATATTTTTTTCATGAGCTAGTCGAATGGTAATGTTAAAAGAATCGATCTATATTTTGTAACATCGTAATACCATAAATTAAACACTCCTACTAAATATTTAATCTATGATTACAATACCATCAATTGTGTGTGTTTTTTCCACAGGTAAACATCGTAGAGATACCCGGAATATTAGAAATGCGTAAACACGTGGACCGGGTATTCCCGTTCAACGATGTGTGTCAGTGGTTCATCGACAGGGCCGATATGATATTCTTAGTGTACGACCCGGCGAAATTAGACGTAGGCCCGGAAACTGAAGCAATATTGGACCAGCTTAAAGGCAGGGAATATCAGGTTAATATGATATATTAAATACGTATAATTACCACCGTTAAGTAGTTTATTTTTAAGTTTGGTATCTCGCCCAACGACATAATTATTACGTACACGTTAATTACTTACCTACTATATAATATTATTAATAAATATTTGTATTCGATTTATTTTCTCTATTTTTCCCTGTGTCTCGTGTTTAGACAAGGATATTGCTAAACAAGGCTGACAAAATTCGCGCTGAAGAACTGATGCGTATACAGGGAACGCTCATATGGAACATAAGTCCGCTCATGTCCAGTGCCGAGCCTCCGGTTATTTATTCTGTGTCATTGTGGTCAAACCCGTACGAAATCGGGTCTCCGGCCAGGTTGCTTCACTCACAAGAACTATCATTCTTGAAGGACATCCGTTCAGCAATCGACAAGCGCGTTGAAAACAAAATAGCCAGTGCTCGGCGATTTGCGGTACGTACAATAACAACAATTATAATTTATAATAATATATAATATATTATAATCTAGAATAATATATTTTTACAAAAAAAATTTTATTCGATTTTATAAGAAATAAAATATATAATTAGATGAATATTTAATTATAGTGGTTTTCCAATTTTTTTTTTTTTTGTTTTAGTATCATAAATGGTAATCAATTATAGATTTCTCATACTTTAAATAATGAAAATGGTATTCTTTTCTAAAAATAAATAAAAACTATAGCGTGTAACCTGTTAAAATACTGGTTAAAAAATTGTAACAAAAATAATTAATTGTTGGTGAAAAATAAGAGTTAATATAAGTACTATAATAATAGATGCATAATATAATTCTTTAAACTATACTTAAATGTTTATTTTCGTCTTTCGAGGTTTCAAAAATCAACTTGAATCCCTACCGTTAATCGTTATAGCCGGTTAAATATTATAATCGATCATCCCGTATCTACGGTATAATAATATATATTATTATTTAAATATAGTTGACAATTTTATAAATAATGATATGGTACCCATAAATACGTGATGTCACTATGGTGTGTTACAGGTGAGGGTGCGAAACCACGCCAAGATGGTCGACTGTTACCTGACCACGTATTACAATCACAAGTCGTTCTTCGCAAACCGGAAGACTGTCAGCGACGATATCATTGAAAATCCACAGAACTACCACATCTACGAAGGCCTGAGCACGCTGACTAACATATCGAGATACGACCTGCCTGATCCGGACGTGTACCGAGATTTCTTCCGGCTTAATCCTGTGTATGAGTTTAAGCGGTTGTCTGATACATGTACGTACTTCCGAGGATGTCCGATCAACAAACTGGACATGGCCATTGCCTACGATCTACCTGACCTAATTGGCCAATACAAAAGACAAGAGGAGCAACTGGTGGTAGAGGCGCCGTGAAAATGCCACGATGATGTTATCCGAAACCCATCGTATATACAGCTGATATATTATATTGTTTAATATTCAAATATTATGGTTTTACCAATTATTTATTCGTTTTCGTGTAGAATGTTTTTTTTTCTCTTTGATTTATATTAAATTGTTAGATAATAATATGTGTGGGTTCGAAAAAAAATATTACCGTTTCAAATGAACAAAAAAGTACATCTTAAAAACGTGACAACTGCAATAATAGTATATTATAATATAACATCGTAGAATAGGTAGATCAAATGTAATCTATTCTGTGATAATATCATGTATATGGTCATCAAGCAACGTGCATTACGGTAGACACCGCATTACAATATTATATAATATATATAATACTATTATAATTTATAGATAATACTATCGCGGTAGTCTTTTTTACGACCGTCTTTGAAGTTGATTAATTTTCTTAAATTAATATTCTCGGTCGAGTAAGATTTTGGGACCAGTGACGTGTTTAAGATGCTATTTTTAAGTTGGAAATATGAATCCAACTGAATGAGATGCGTATACCATATTGCGGCTTCCAAAACTGCTAGTTTGTTCACATAATTTATTGGCAATTGAATTACTCGGTGGGAGGTATACGCATGTACATCGTATATTATTATACAGGGAGGTGGTGATATTTTCTCCAATATCCTGCATGGTAATCACGCGGTATAAAGGGAAAACATCACAGTCTGTCATGTATATTATATTGTGATTTACACGAATGTTTTATGTCAACAAACGAATTCGCAAATTATTATGAATATCATGTTCAACATGTATATCTATTATTTATCATTTACAGTTTAAGAAATATTTTATTAGAAAATCTTAATTGTGTTTTTTTCAATTATTATACAATAACTGAAAACTATATCTTGTACCTACTCTAAAAATAGCTAGTGCTGACCGTCTAAATACCTTATATAATCCAACCCGCTATAAGATTGAATTATTGATTAAATACTTACAATTTATATATTGTAAGTAATAGATTATATTATAATGACACATTTATAAATAATATTAAAAACATTAAAAATATTTTTATGTTTACTTGTATATATTTAAATAAAAATTATCAAATGGTTAATAATGTTAATATATGAAGTTTCTTTAATGAAACATAAAAAAAAATGAAAATTAATATTGAGCTGAACAACTAATAACAAATTTTCATTACTCGTGGAATTTAAATTTGTTATTCTACATTAATTTAATTTTCCATTTCGCTCAAAATGTTAAGACTGAATGTTTATAATATTTTGGTACTAATATTATGCCTATATGACATTGTGCAATACGGTATAAGTCATGGGCGCCCATAAGTAAAATTTTAGGGGGGGTCAAAATAAAAAATTCTCAAATGTTAAGATAATAATTATATTATGGTAATATTTATTGAGTTACAAGTTTTTAATATTTTTTGTCCAGGGGGGGGCCCTTGCCCCTCCCAATGGGCGCCCATGGTATAAGTCATAAGTGTATAACTGACAACTGTACATCTAGAGACTGCAGTTTTATTATAGTACCATGTTTTTACTTTTTATGATAACATAACAAATAATTATTTGCTACCTATGGAAAATAATTCAAAAATAGCAAAATTATTTTTCATACTATTAAAATTTTAAATCAATGCGTTAAGAGGAAGTCGTAATCCCACATTGTGTTGTCGCTTGTCCCCAGTCTTAGTAAAATATTATTATAAGTTTAACAAATTTTCATTCAGCAGAATTAATTGAAATAAGCTGTAGGGGTCAATTTATTTATCATAAAACTTAAAGGTAAGAATCTAGAGCAGAGGTCACCGGTCGGCAAGTAATTTCTATTGGAGTCCAGAAAATTAAAATAATAAATGATTGTGACCCTGACAAAATTTTTTTTTGTCAAATCTTTTAATAAATAAATTACATAATCTAATTGAGATATTTTGATGATTCAGTTTTCTGCCTTCTGCGGTCTGTCAGTTGCCGATCGTTAATCCTTGGCATCACGAAGACTTTAATTTATATTTTCATTTAAAACTAAGTTATAGCCAAATAAAATATCAAAACTTTAAAATGATCATAAATTTCCTTAAAATGTAAACATCAATACAGGTCTACGTGAAGCCCTAGATAATATAATCATCTTTGTATGTTAATAAGTAAATTGGCTCTAATATTAAAACAAACAACACTAAATGTATTCTGATGAACGCAAATTTGTTATAAAACAACACAGATGGGTCGTCCTCTTTTTCTTCTTACCTATATATATAAATTGATATGCTCTAAAAACCAACTAAATATTTTCCAAAAATACTTAAATACATGCACTTCAATTCTATGTATAAAAAAAATATTTATTTCTCCAATTATATCTAATAAGTAATAATGAACTATGAAACATGACAAAATTTTCATTAATAGTGTCTGCTTCTACAGTACAGTTCCCATATTTTGGAGGTTTTAATATAGAGTATGCTGATAATAATTTATATACTTGTAAGAAAGTTGCCGATGAAGGGTGGTCATTTGCACCAGAATACATACGAACTGTACCAAAAAACTGCTAAAATAATTTTATATTCATTAGACATTGGTTAACTATAATATTTAATCATTAAAAGTTTTTAAAATATTTATATACTTCGAGAGAATCTTGATTTATTTTTCTTGAAAGAAGATAGTGGATTTCATATTTTTCAATCATATAACCAGCCAGTTGTTTACATGATATTAAGGTAACTCGCAACCCTTCAGCTGTACTTGTAGTTAAGAATTCATCAGCGCTTATTTTTCCAGATATCAAATTATTTTCCCATATGTTTAACCAGTCTAAAGAACGCTGGAGTACCTGGACAATAATAATTTACTGTAATTTTAAATTACTCAACATAATTTCAATTTAGATAGATATAGAAATAACTAACCTCATAGTTTTTTGAATTTGAATTAATACCTTGACTAGGAATTTTGCATTTAGTGCATCAAACATATCATTAAAAACTAAACAAAACTTAATTGTTAAATCACAGTTTTGAAGACCTTGTATTTGGTGCTTTTTATTAAATAATAACCCATCAGCAACTGACTTACTAAGAATCTATGAAATAATAATTATTAATTAACATTTGAAATAAATTTATTTTATTTTTCTAGTTAGTAAATAATGTGGATAATCAAAGTATGGAATGTAATAGCAAATAAGCAAATGTTTGAAGTAAGCATTTGAGTATAATAAGATGGTTTTTATAAATTTACTTGTGTAGCTAATCAAACTCGCATTTTCAGGCAAGTATTTAGTAATTTAATATGATTTTCAGTGATTTTCGGGCAAACTTTTAACTGGCTGACACAATTGATTTTGTCTTGCTCATGGAGAATTTCAAAATGTTCCCATTTGACAAAATTTTCATTTGGATCAATCTATAATTTGAAGTAGGTAAGTAGATTAGAGTATTTAATTATTTTATATTACCATAGTAAATAATTCTTACTTTTAAGACTTTATTATTAGGTATATTATCTATTTCTAAATGTGGACTGTCAGCGAAAGCAAAAAATCGTCTATTCTCATCACTAAAGTGTTCAATACTAGAATTGGGACAATTCAACTTGCCAGTTTGCCACTTATACCAAATTCAGTCCATACATTAATTTAAGATCGTGATCATGACAACAGATCTATTTTAATAATCTATATTCTGTAATCTGTAAGCTGACTGATCTTATCAATTTATTATATTTCGGCTTATCGTTATCTTTGTTATCACTTTACGAAAAAACCGCGATTTTGTGATAATGACATAAACTTATTTCAGTTGTTTCTCGTTGACACTTAGACAGTCAGTGAGTGGAGTCAGTGTACTACATGTTAGTTTCTTGGTACCTAAATAAATATCATAATATTATCCCTATAGTGGTTTCCGTTTAGAAAGATTTTATTTTTACTTCTAAAATCTTTCACATCATGTACGAACTTCTAAATGATATTTTGGAATGCATTGAATTCGTTTCCAGAAGCGTGTTGTCTAACCTCTCAGAAATAGTAGAAACGTGGGACCAAAGTTCACAGATGTATGCAGGCATTGTTGAAAAAATTAACGTGGCTTGGAGGTAAAGAATCATGGTTTGATATTTTAATTTCAAGGGGCTCTGTTAAAGTTAATATAACTGTATACCTAGTCTATTTTGTATAGATTTGTATTTGTTTAAATTTAATATTATGACATTAGATGCTTAACTTTGATAATTTACTGGTAAATTACTTCATAAAATATGTTATGACTTATGATAATAATAGTATAATATCAAGTTAACAATTATGTTACAAATTAAAAATAAAAAATAATGAAAACAGTACACAGAAAAACGTTCAAAACGTTGATATTAATATAAATATAATAATATGATTTTTTTTTCACAAAAATATATTTATTTTTAAATTATTTTTCCTTTTCTTGTTGATTTTTTGTGTCACCCCAGATGAAAACTAATGCCATAAACACTCAATTATTATTTGTGTTCATGCGCCCATTGTAGGATCAACAAAAAACTCTGAATGATTCACAGTTTCATGATGATAACCAGTGGAGTAGATACGATTTTTTTCTGGGGGGGTTTATATTATATTTATGATACAAATTACGAGATATTAGTACTTCGTTTTTATTTTGTTCTAACTGTTATATAAAATATTTTGGTTTTAGGGGGGGGGGCGGAAACCCCCTACACCACCCCCGTAAATACGCCACTGATGATAACCTATATTATTTAAGGTACTATATATTCCCAATTGATTCAAATAAATAATTTTTCCTAGGTCTATTTAATTTTATACGATTGGTAATAAAATTGCCTTATCTTTTTTACACTTTAAAAAATATACTTACAAATAACTACCATAGGTACTAAAATTATTTTTCTAAAATATATATTTGTTTTGAACGTCTTAAATTCATTTAAATGTTTTATTGTTATCTTATATCTTATTCCTTATTAATACTTATAGTAATAAAATATATATATGTTATTAATAACATTTTGGATCTTTTTCATTAATATAATATAGGTATCTAATAATTATTAATACATAAAATTCTGTATTTAGCGGCTTACAAATTAATTTTTCAATATAACAAAATTAAAAAAATAATAATTTGTTGTAATTGCTTTGTATGTACCTATAGTACATTTTAGTGAGTAAATTTACTAAATTTATTAATATCTAAACATTTTGTATTTTTTAATGATAATTGAAGCTCTGGAAAATTATATTTATCTATCCCACGAATGTGAAAAATGCAGCTCTTTCTTGAGATTCGTGACCCAATAAACGCCAAAGAATGAAATAGCTCATTTCTTGCTCTTTCCATAGAAATATAATATACTATTCATAAATAAAAGAAACTAAATTTATCTGAAAAATAATACCATATTCATTATTTCAGAGCTCCTTTGGATACAGAGTTGTTAGAAGAATTCCCTGATATTAGAAATAAAGTAGCAAAAAAACTTGAATGGCTTGGAAATGGCCAACTTTCTATCTTGCGTTTACTTATGTAAGTATATTTATAATAGTTATATTATTATATAAAAGAAAATAATCAAGTTTGAATTGTAATTATATTTTTCTAGTGGACGCATGTTTAAAATAAATGAATGTCTCAAAATTAAATTGGATAGAATCAACAATAAACTTGAGAAAATATCATTTGAAGAACATAATGAGCTTAAGCATTCAGTCCGTGAACATGTAATGTGGATAGAAGACTGTTGGACATGTCTTCATTGCTTGTATCCTTTTCTAGTTTGTATATCATAATCTTAGGGTAATATAATGAAGTGTGATTGTTGGATACTATCTACCATGCTGTTACAAATACTTAATGTTGCTAAAAAAACGTATCTAGAAGTGTAACAAAACAATTAATTTAAATTTCTATAATTAATTACTTAATTTTACTCAAATCATTTAATATTTATTTTGTTATGATAAAAAGTGTATAAAAATACAATATTAATTTAAAAATTATTCTGATAGCAAATATCCATTTACTGGGTTATTTAACTTTTCATGAGGTAAAATCTGATATCACTAAATTAGAATACTCGTTTTATTTTTCTTAAATCAAAATCTAAATGGATATGACCATAGCCAAAACTAATATTATACAACCAGGAAATGTGAAAAATTAAATATATTGTGATGTTTTTACTATAACAAAATATATTTTTTAACTAATTTAAACTTTTATTAGTATTGGCTATGATGTTCATTATTTACTTAAAATAGTATTGAATAACACATTTCATACATAATATATTTATATTTATTTTTATAAAAACTAGTATAGTTAATGAATTAAGATACAATTATTTTTATGATTTGCTGTTTTTTCTGTAAACTTGTGTTAGTTTAATCTGGTGCATGCTCTCTACTGATTACTATAAATAAATGTTCATTTTCGCAAGTTATGATAAAATAGTAACTAAATACAATTTGTTTATTCGTATTATTCTCTACATATAATCTATTTTATTTTATTGTATTAATTTGATTATAAAAGTAAAAATAAAATAGTAAAAAATGTATCATACATGTCAATAAATTGAGTATAAAGATAGATCAAGTTAATAGGTATATTATATTTTTCTTTGGTATTACTGGTAAATTACATACTACGTTACTACCAAAGAATAAAATAGCCTTTGCACCAGTTCTGGTATTTTTACCATAAGAATCAAATTTTAGTTTTTTTTATTTTTGGATAATTTTATAATATAATGAATATGTTGGAGATTTTTTAGATACTACATGAATATTTAATTAAATTAATTTATATAGTACATAGTGTTATTATTTATTACATTTAAATGTGAATATTTTTAAACTTTCATATAATTAAAATACATTTTACAATAAATATTTCTATTTTTTGATATTTTTCTCATTTTAGTAGTACACACTGAAATAGATTTGTTTTTTTATAAAATCATGCATTTTATAATTATGTTACAGAAAAATTACTTTCCTCAACTAACATACTTAGATATATGCAACTTGATTTTGCAATGATGTCATTAACTGTATTAGATGAAGAATCAGCATCGAATCTAGTCAAAGCAATTCAACAAGATGAAAAGGATAGATCAACCATACGAAAATCACAAACTTATATGCAAAGCTGCTTAAGTTTAATTAAGTTTATTTCAAATAAAACTAAAGTTAAGCAGCTTTGTGTATAAATAAATTGTATTTCCCTATTTATCCTTTTTTCTTGTTCCTATAATGTATTATATTGTTATTGTTCTACAATATATTGTAAAAAAAAAAAATAAATAATTTTCTCAAAAGCTCAATTTATTAATTATATTATTTCTATTGTTTTTACCAATAAAAACAAATTTACATTAAAACAGTTAAAGACTCATAGTATGAACATAAAAATATATAGGTACTGAAAGATGATTAATATTTGATACCAGAGTTTCTGCATTTTAATTAACTATTCCTCTTTAATGGCATTGTAATCATTTCTTTTGATCCAGCACAACATATTTATCCATATAAATGAACATATTCCAACATAAATTACACGAGCAGCTGGTGGCACCAACGTGAAATTAATAGCTTGTGCTGGTAACCAAAACACACAACTAGTTTTGAATGTAGGAATGAACTTCTGTCTGCATTCTTCAAATAAATCTTTTTTTCCCTCTAGGAGACTCATAGCTATAAAAAAATATTATTAAATATGAAGAGTAATTATTAGAATACAGATTTATAATTATAATATAAATTGAACTTACTAACGAAAAAAACTACGTAAAATGGTGGAGTCATTATGAATTGATCAATTAATAATTTTTTAACAATAATTTTTGGTGCAGTACCCACAAATGCTTTGTCCAACCATTTATACCTAAAATATATATATATATATTTATTATTAATTAAGAATAAAAAATTATTAACTGAAATGGTTTTGAAAAATGTTTTATTTATATTACCAAAAATATAAAATGTTTGGACTAACTAAAGTTCCCATTATGGCATATCGTCCTAATACATCTATGTCGATTGGTTCTCGTGGTTCAGTTTTATTCTATGAAAATTGATGTGTTAAATGTTTAATATTGGCAAAATACATTATGCAATGTCATTGATTTAGTACTTTACCAATATACGTTTAGTCAATATTTGTTGTGAAAATTCCGCTCCAACACACATTGTACCATAGACGGCTGAATTAGCAATGATTGGATATTTTCTAAAAGTTTCCTTCACTACTCTTATTATTCTTGACATTTTTAAAAAATTATTATTATTTTTTTTTGAAATCTAATTTTTTGTCTTAGATATTTAGAATTTAGAATTATTAAACAATAAAACAACGTTAGGACTGGTCTATAACCTATCACCTACTATACATTTAAATAGTTTAAAAATATTAAGTTATTTATTTTTACATAATATAGTTGAACCGAATTCGATACTACTGAGATAGCATGTGTAATGTGTATAGTGGTTTTGTTTCATTTTATTAGTTCCCCCACGTTTTTTATTGGTTTCATTGTGGTATTCTAGCGCTGATGGTGTTGATTTCGAGTACAGTCTAATAGGTACTTCATTAAAAATTAATTCATAATAATCCACAGTTCACAGAAGATTTATTTGGCTCGTAGACGAATACAGACGATGTATACAAGTCTATAATAATAACTAATATTAGCTAATATTATTTAAACAGTCAAACAGATAATGAAAATGCCAATCGATATACATGTAGGTGCCTACCTATATTAAAGATTCATCTAGTCTACATTAATAATAAACTACTAATAACAATTAACAACGAATTTATCCTATTCAATTAGGTGTATATGAATTAAGTTTTAGTTGATTACCTATACCTACGTGCTGCGATATCATATACCATTGAGTCGTTTTTTAACGAATATACGATGGTCGTAGACGCTGACTATTGATAATGGTATTGTTGTTGAGTATCTATCTTTATAAATTACACTAGAGTTTAGAATTATAACTTCTGATCACAAATTATTCCATTGTAACAAATGCGATTAATTACCTAATAGCAGACGCTACGGCAGAACCTATACAATTATTTTGTGTGTACCTAGTTGAAATATGCACTCGTAGTCCCTAAATGGTAGGTAAGCACTAAGCACTACTTGTAGGTACTAGCCAGTACATCATTTAAAATTATAATTTCTACATAAATAGATTTATTTAGCTATTGTATAACGAACGAAATCATGTTTTAATTAATATCATATTTTGATATTGTCTGGTGTGAAATTCGAGAAATTGCTGTGAAGCGCAGTATTTTAGCTTTGAACGAAGACATATTCAGCATTGGCCATTGGCGTTTAACCGTCTATGAAATATGAATATGTATATTAATATATAGTATAATATACAGAGTGTTTCTTTTATTAAACTTTATTCAAAAATCTATTATGAATTAATGAGTGTTGTTCGATAAAAGAATTACCCGGTATATATTATATAGGTAGGTAGTTCGGTTTAGGTATCTACTTATACAACACATGTACTGTTTATCTTTTAAGTACTTCCTGCTATAATGCTATAGTTATACTGCGTTTCTATTGCACTGAATGTAGGTATGTAAGGCAGAAAGCAGTAAGTATACCTGCATTCTATAATAGGTATTGCATGAAGAGAACGATATTGCGTTTTATATTCGCATTATGTTATCTCCATCTTATACAAACGTACAGGTACCACGTTGCAAATTAGCGTTAAATTACCAAATAAGCCAATTTTGTGTTGTTAGCTGTTAAGCATTAGAGTGAATTTGACCTATTTTAAAGGTAAGAATATTATCCATGTTGTTACGTTAGTTTTCTACTATATTTTAATTTTTATAATTGGGATACAGAAACAAAACTAAAAATAATAATAAGAGAAAAAATCGGAATCTTTTTTAAAAACCAGTAATTGACAAAATAGATTTTTTTATTTTCTTATTGTAATTCAAAAACAATTAACTATGAATACTTGAAATTTTCATCGAATACTCATTTTCTAAACACAATATAGGTAGGTACTTTGAATAATTTTCAAAATATTTTGACTTTGAACTGTATATAGTCAGTAGACATTTTAGATTTTTTTTTCATATAATATATTATATTGAAAAACAAATTTTACGTTTTCGCTTACCTAGTCAAAATTAGTGGAAGCTGAAAAACTTATATAGGTATGAAAGATATTATAATTTTTTATAATATAGATATAACTCACTATTTTTTCTTCTATACTTATAAGACTATAAACTACTATATTACTAATAAAATTATAAACTACAACTATTCTAAATATTAATAAGTAGGTCCACGCTCTACGGTCTACACGTGACCTCAGCAACAAGTGAGAGGAAATTTTCAACTTTAAAAATAACGCGTACCTACATATAGTTACAAACCTTAGAAATTTGATAGCCATGGGAAGCCCAATTGAATACCTATAGTTATGCATTTCGAAATATCTATCGTGAAATAATTATATTATTTATTATCAATCGATTAAGTTCTTAATAATTAAATGAATGTTCTCAAGATTCTATAGGAGAAAAAAAATAAAACTATAATATACTTTAAATGGGTATGGATAGGTAAAAATGCTTGCGCAAACATTGCAAACACATGAATAATAGATACAATAATGTGGTACCTACCTGGTGGCTACAAGATATTTATTAATAAAATTCATAAAATTAAAAAAAAAATGGTTAGAAAGGTAATAAATAATAATAATAATAATAATTAATAATACCTATATGGCTATATGGCTATATCTTAATGTTACATTTATTTGAAATATTTGAATCCTCTTTCCTTTCGATTAATTCTCGAGTATATAATAATAAATTTGTATAGTTTTGACGTGTATAAAGTTATTGTAAAACGAGCAGATTGAATTTAGACTGATTAACATATCATAATTTGTGTGGGGAAATTGTTTTATTGTTTTATAACGACCTGCAGGATATGGAAATCGCATTCGACAGTAACTACCGCTCTCTAAAACGTGTACCTATAGACGTGCACCATGTTTATATATATATATATATGTATACAACACATTATAATCTAACCATACCGTCAATATTATTATTATTATTCAAGGATTAATTCATTAAAAATTCAAAAAAGGTTTTTAATTCATGTGATAATAATAGTAGGTAGGGTATACGTTGGATTACTTTTGCAACCCAACTAATGCGGTAATGTTCACAATACGACGCCAACGAATGGCTAATACAACAGGAGAATCTTGAAGTAAATGTACCTAATTAGGTACATATCACATTTTTTGAAAAGAAATATTTTTATTTTATAAATACACGTTAATCCATCGTCAGAATTCAAAAATAATATCAATTTTTCGTCAACTGGTCATGATGTACAAACTTCGTCCAAAGCTCGCGAACTGCCATTTGGTAACCCTTGCATATGCAGCAGTGTAATTTTACCCTGAATGGCAGTATTATACCATAGAATCTGAACGTATATTATCGGCTGGTGCAGCGGTGTACTGTATAGACATAGATAATAATAATATTTAGAACACTGGCGGCGATCGTTTTCATACGGCCAATTGACTGTGATGTGATAATACTATATTACAGTGCGTTCATGTAGTTTTCAATTGAAATCAGTATTCACAATGTGATCGCGAGACTGTCGTTCATTCAATTTGCAACACGATTTGCTGTTCAAATGCTATATACCTACGTCGTCACAATAGAAAACGATTATTATATGTGTACCTACATACAAAATTATACGAGATATTATAACATACAATATTCTAATATTCAGCCACCCAGTGTGAAAATCATTGAATTGGTTTATATCACTATAAATTATTGAAGCAATATTAATAATTGTGTAAATATATCGGCAATAACGACATTCAAAACTCTAGTCATACCTACCAAAATCACTAGGTATTACCTAAGAAATACCTACCGTAAAAATTAAATTACATATTTTTATACTATTAATTTATTATTATATATATATTTTTTGTTAAAAATATAATTCGGTATACGACCATACGGGTATAATATGTTATTATAATATATACCAATGTATAATGTACAGTGGCGTATATAGAGGGGGTTTTAGGGGTTAACCCCCCTGAAATGTATGGTTGGTATGGGTATTGATTTTGATTGTTATAATATTAGTTAGTAAAAGGTACTCATTAAGTATATTATATATGCAAAGACTGCAATACACATTTTTAGATACATTTTTAAACGTAAGTATTAATACGTGAAGAAGTTCAATGATTTATTTAACCAGTATAAATGTTGAAAAAATAAAAAGTTGAAAAAAGTAGTTCATGTTTCAGTACAATGTTTATTAAAAATGATAAATTGTTATTATTAAGTATTAGGTACCTATTATTTGTTTTAAGCACTTATGTTATAATTTTAATTTTAATTTGTGTTGTATAATTATTCTGAAAAAGTAAAACATATTTATGTATTATTATGTTTTGAATTAAAATTATTATATTAGGTATATCCAGTAAAAACTATAATACAAATTACAAGTTACAAATTAATTTGTTTTCAAGAAAATTTCAAGGAGTAAAATAGGCAACTTCAATTTCAACAACTACAATCTCGGGGGGTAATATTGTAAGAAATAATTCACCAGATTGAATCTGCGCCCGGACAATTCCCAACGTTTCAAGTTACACATTTTTACAACATTTCTTGTATCCGTTTTCACAAACACTCATCGATTTTTATTGTTAGTACGTATATGTTGTGTATAAAACGATCAGATCTCATAAATAAAAAAGCCAAAAAAAAATTATATATATCATTTTAGATATTAGATGAAAAAAATTTGTATTTAAAAATTATTTCTTTATTATTATTATTTAATAAAAGGCTTTAGGTATACGGCGTATACTCACGTAAAAAATCTTCAACAGATAAATCAAAGACGTAAAATAAAATATTAGTTACTTTCAAAAAAATATTTTTATCTTTATTTTCGACCATTTAGTTTAATTGTCTGATGGAAAAATTATCATTTCTTTAATGATAATCAACCATCATAATATTATCAATATCAAACAAAAATTTAAATGGTAATGCCGAGATGTCGTAGACCCTTTTAATATGTTCAATAAAAAAATGGTTCGGGCATGGTAGTATAATATTCATATTATATTACGCTCTCTCTCTCTTTTTCGTCCCTCGGCAATTCTTCGGCCGAGCCTTAGCCGGTGCGGTCGCTATCGCCGGTTCCATATAACTTTTATTATATATTATATTATAAGCTCGTTTCGTTTTCCGCCTTCCGTCGTCGCCAAAATCCCGTCAATCTATACACCGTCGAAGCACACGGCATCGCGCGCTAGCTGCCATCGCCGTCGACCCGAAGAAAATCGAGCCTAGCTTTCCGCAGTGATGGTCGACGCGTCCGCGACAATCTTTCGCCCGCGCAAGATTCGGTCGTGAAAATGAGTGCTAATAAGGTCACCAATATAGAACTGGTAGTACAACATCTTGCACCAAACGTCATCTAATATATTATATTATCTTCTCTCCTCAGTTTTGTATCGTTCTGCCTCAAGTTTTTGTTTTATAAATTATTATTCTTTAAGCCACTTTGGCGATTTTTTTTTCACTGATATTGTTTTGTTTTAAACCACTTTGGCCACTTTTTTTACCTACCTACACGAATGAAATATTGTTTTTTTTTCCAAATTGTATGCCATATAGTTCACCCATGTTTTTGTCATTAAAAAATTAAATATTATACATAGGTACCTATTATAAAAAAATATTTTTTATAAAAAAAAATGTATTCTTTTTTTACTTAAAATTTAACAAGTTTAATTTTTACGTACATTCGTTATTACTTATTACTTACCTATTACTGATGTTAATGAACGATATAATATATTATGTTTCTTTACAAATTTGATAAGTATTGAATTATTTTAATAATAACAATTATTATTTTGTTATATTAAATATTAAATATAATATTATATTATATACTTATGATTGTGATCAATTTTTTTTTTATTATTATTGCAGTCTATTTAAATTGTAAATAATAAAGATATTAAAAAATTTATCAGCAAATAATGCAATTTGAAAAATTTTAATGGAGGTTGTAGTTAATTGATTTTTATCAGCTCATATAAATAATTTGTTACATTTTAAATATTAAATGAAATGCTATTATTGAAAATGTAATAGAAACAGTAATATTATCGAATTTTTACAGTTAGTATTTACTTATAGTATCCTTCATGTAAGCTTAATGGCTATTCAAATTATATTATACTATTTTACATATAATTTAAAGTAAAGTTACTACACATTTATCTACAGTTTTTTCAAGTTGCCTACTTTGGTACCTAATATAATCAGACTAATTTAAAGTCATTTTATTGATAATTTTATGATTTTTAGAAAAAATAATTATTTAATTTAGTTTCAATATTGATCAAATATGTGTGGGTTTACTTCTTAATGATAAACAGATAATTGTACATCTTTAAGATTTGTATTGATGAATCTTGAATTCTGTATACTAGTTATCTTAGTGGTATAATAGTTATAATTAATAAACGTAATTATCTTAAAATACTATAAGATCAAAGACAAGGCAAAAGCTTGGTGAATATTAGCTATTTGTGAAAATTCTTCTGAGGAACCGATTTATTGGCAATTTTAGGTGGTACTATTAGTATTATATTATGCAATCAATGAATCTGAATGACTAAATAAATACAATTCGTTCAAGTTGTACTTCTAACCAATCATGAACCAATTATTAGCAAAACCATTGATTATAGAATATCTGACTGGTTATGGATCATTCAAATATGCAAGGCATTGTATTGCTATTAAGCTAACACATAAATATTAAAACAATATAACTTTTTTAAAACAAATCAATGATTATAGGCTACCACCAATTTTTTAAACACTTGATATATTAATAAAATAAATTATTAAATTGACACAATTTGGTTACTCATTATAGAGAACTTGTATATAATCATCATCATCATATACAGTAACAGTTTTTGTAAATTGAATGTTATGTTCATGTCTTAAATGATCTTTCACTTGTAATTTTGAATTGAATTTTTCTTCGCATTCTCCACAGTCATAGAAATCTGTTTTGCCATGTATCTTACGTTCATGACATCTCAGATTGGATAATTGGAAAAAAGTACTGCCACAGAAACTACATTGAAAATCTCCACCATGCGTATTCAAGTGAGTTTTCAATGACGCACAAGTAGCAACCTGTAAGAATAAAAAATTAAATAAATGTTATATTTAGTTATTAGATTTATGCAAATTTTACCTGAGCTGGACATAGATGACATTTAAATGGTTTATCTTCACTATGAGTAATTAGGTGATTTTTTAAAGTGTTAGAATGACTAAATTTTTTATTGCAAATATGACATTCATAATTTTTTTCACCACCATGGGTCCGTTGGTGAGCTACTAAGGTACTTAGATGAGAATAAGATTTGTTACATTCAATACAGACAAATGGTTTATCACCGGAGTGTGAAGCCATATGATATTTTAGACTATTGTACCATTGAAATTCTTTATTACAAATCTTACATTGATATTTTTTAATTCCATCATGTTTACGCATGTGTTTATTAAGATACCTTCGATTTTTAAAACTAAGCTCACAATAATTGCATTTGAAAGGTCTATCATTAGAATGCACATCACCATGCATTTTAAGTTTATAATGACAAGTAAACTTTTTATTACAAATTTGACACTCAAAAGGCTTTTCACCAGTATGAGTTCGTATGTGTTCTTTGAATCTAGAAAATTGAGTAAATGTTTTACTACATAGTGTGCATTCGTAATATTTTTGTCCAGATTCTGTATATAATGCCCATATAGTACCAGGCTTTGGGCTATCATAGTGCACTTTCAAATGTGTTCTTATACCTGAAAATGATATTAATAAATTAGTTTTTATTTATCCAATATAATAAAATGATTAACTATACCATGTTCAAGGTAAGAAACATAGTCGGCAGTTAACTATTGCACAGGAGCAAAGCTTCACTATATACAGTAGGCTTATACATATATGGTTGACTCGGTAAGGATAGACAAATGGGTGTTGTCTGCTCATTGTCAGATAAAAACTAATTGCTGCCGACTATATTTCTTAACATGAACTGAGTATATACAATACCTCTTTTGGTATTGTAAATTTTTCCACATAAGTCACATTCAAATTCCATTTGATCACAGTTGTCTCTGCGATGTCTAACCAAATGATCGGCTCTAGTAAATTTATGTCCACATAATTCACACTGATATGGTTTGTCTCCTGAGTGACTCATCATATGATAGTGTAAATTTCTGGCTTGTTTGAATAATTTATTGCAAATATTACATTGAAATTGAATAATATTGTGTTTCTCTTCACAGTGGTCTTTTAATTCTTTTGTAGTTTCAAATTTGGTGTTGCAAACATCACATATGTTTTCTATTTTATTTTCCAAACATTTTTGATGACGTTTTAAATGGAGCATAGCTAACGATGGAAAAAGATAATGTTTATCACATAGTGAACATTTGTACACTCGTTTTAATTTCTTTTGTTTATTGATGTTTAAAGGTAATGCTATACAATTATGGAATTGGTGTTCATCCTCAAAAGTTAGTTCACAACGTAAACATTTAAAAATATTATGAAAAATTTGATTTTTATCCAAAAAATCTTTAACATTTTTTCCTGTTACCAATTCTATATTTTCCTTAGCTAACAATTTTTTTTCATAACATATAGTTGAAAAATATTTATCATTGTCTCCGTCCATCATCCTAAAAATTAAAAGTTTATCATTAGATTATCAATTTATTATAATTCTTAGTTAGGTATAAATTTTTATTTTGTAGTCAAAATCTATTATTTAAAGTCTAAGTTTAATTTGGGCATCTAATATAAAAATTTAAATATGTTTAACTTGGCATTAGTATTTTTTAACAATATTAAACTGAAATTTTGTTAGATAGGTAGGTACTTACCATAGAAATGCAAATTGACAAAGTTTTTTTATTAAAAAAAAAAGGAATTTTAATTAAGAGATGTTTATTGCTTAATTATAGTATTATGAGAAATAAAACTTCTTAAATTTCTATCTTTTATCAATAAATTTGTGATTAAATATTCAATTTTTCACAAGTAGATATGTAATATTCTTTTAATTTACAGCTTTTAAGACATTTAAAACAAACTAAAATGTATGTCTCTACTCTCCATATTATATTTTTTTTGATCATCATCAAATTATATTAATATGTTTTAATGCATTGTTTTATATTATAAAAAAATTAAGGTTTACCTAATTGGTAAAGTAAAATTTGGGTGTTCTAGAAGTGATGGAAAATGTAGACATTTTTGATAATTTATAAAATCGCTAATCGACTATATTATATAAATTAAAAATTGAAATACAGGGTCGTGTCGTCAATAAGAACGAAGCATATTATTATCAATGTGACAATGTAGAATCACTTTCGCAAACACTTACTTCGATGACGTGGACGGAGTAGTGACAGTTGACATAAATCGATGACAAATTAGTAGAGACGACCGAGTTACCGTCGAAGGAAACGAAAAAAAAAAATTAAAAACTAATATTTTATATGAAAAATTCTGAAAAAAATAATACAATATTTCCATAAACAAACATTATTTATTTTATCGTCCAGCGATGGGCGGCAGTTACAGTTCGTTTGTTATCATTCGAACAGACACATAAAGAAGTCTCTGATAGTCTGATAAGACTCAGTGCAGATAATAACAAATCTACTAGGTCGTAATCTCGTAAACAAAGCCAATCAATATATTGAATTAATTATAATATAATCTGCCTGGGCCATGACATTCGTCACTCGTGTTATTGTTTTCCGACACGACGGAAACGATCGAGACGCTTCGATCGTAGCCAAATCGACCTCTAAAACTACGGAATCTATGGTGCTACGACTTCCGCAAACAGTTTTGTTTGATGGAAAATATTTTGAATCGTCTCGGCCGCATGCACTGTCGTTATGGCGGAGAGGTGTAAATAAAAAAGCAAAACATAAATTACAGGTGAATATATTATTATTACAGGTAACACAGGTATATATTGTGGTAGTGAGGCACCTTTTTAATACAGGTGAGGTGAAACACTATTGCCACACTGCCGCCGCCGCCGCCGCAGCAGCAGCAGCAGCAGTAGTAACTCCGCTCACAGTTCAATTGCTTTTTTTTTTTTTTTAATTTTTATAATAATAATTGTTTTTTTTTTTTTAAGTATTTTAAATAATTTTGTCATCGAAAAATGAACACATCAGTTTGCTTACTACTGCGGTATCGACGGCACCCGCCCATGGCGTTCCCGTGTACGTTGTATTATCTTATCCGTTAAGTGTGAGACGGGTTCTGGTTTATGTAAACTATTATCTGCCACTGTCTGTTTCACAAGTTCCTGGGGTTGTCAATACACAGCCCTGTCAGCGACTGCTGAGTCGCTTGTAATTTTTTGTGTGTGTGTGTAATTTTTATTTATTTTTTAAAACGTCAGTTTAACTGTGCAACGGTGTTTGGTGTCATACAACATATGGACATCTCTGCTATAGTTATGTGATGAAGATTCTGTGAACACACTCACACATCAAATACATATCACGACATATACTTATAAGACAGTCAAAGGTTGGTGATATTCAAATATTCTCTTTACTCTATTGATTAACCTAGTTATTATAATATATGTACAGTGTAATCTAATTACACTTTGACTTTAATTATTTAATCCAATTTTTCTATATTGTCACTAAGTCTGCTGTGTGACAATCTAACCTACAGTTTGTGTTTGAATTGAGTGTGTTACATTATTTTATTATAGTATGGGCCTACTGAAGACTATTTAGCTTTTATCTTTCATCATTTTTTAGTTCAAGTATTATTGACATACAATTATAAAGGTACTGATAATCTTTTGACCGTTAAGATAGGCATCAAATTATTACTAAATTATTTTTTTATTGCTCATTAAATCTAAAATTGATTATAATGTTGCCTTATTCAATCTTTTTAAATATGACTTTGTTATGCTATTTATACTTCTACATATTAATCAAAATGTTTTACTTAAACTATTTTTAAGAGTTCTGTATTTTTTTATTAATATGATAATTGATGTGGGTGTTAGGATTAAGGAATACAATGGTGATTACAATTTATCAATTTAGGTAGGAGCATTTCAATTTAATTACCTACCTACTAATATTATTATTTTATATGATAAGAAGATAAAAATATAATAAATATTAGTTGGTGATATTAGTACCTAGTTAAAAATAATAGAAAAATTAATAATCCACAAACAAAAACTATTTTTATATGGATAATTTTTAAGTAAAATAAGTAATATTATTTTTATGATTAACTATTTTTCATATAAAATACAAGTCTTTAATTATTATTATTAGTTTGATTCTACTTAGTTTTTAATTTGTTGTTTAGTTAAAAAAAAAAAAAATTAAGATAATAGTATTATTTTTGTGTAATGTGTAATAAACACTAACAAATAATGGTACTAATAATATATAATAAAATGTTTTAATATGAGCATATCTGTTTCCATTATAAGAGTACTGAATATTGACAAATAGTATTTCCCATTGTTTAAAATGGTTAAATGATAACAATTAATAATAAACAAAGAATGTAAATGTTCAACTGTCATTATCAATTGAAATAATTGAAATAATATTTAACTTACTTGCATGTGTGTTTTTGGAATATTTTGTTATTTAATTAAATTTTTAAAATACTATGAATGAAAAATATGTTTATATCATTTAAGTCTGTGAAAGTATAAAATGATAACATAATATTATAATACGAATGGTTTTATTTAGGTACATTTAAAAGAGGGTATAAGGTAAAATAATTACCTATTCTTATTTTAAGACTTAGATTATTCATCTCTTTTTTTGTTAAGTAAAACTAGAAGTGGTGATTTAGAAATGTTTTATTTCCAACGTATCAATTCTTAGAACAAAATTTGAATTTGTAGTAGGTAGTATGTAGTTTTACTGACATTGATTTTTCCATATTTTTGATTTGAATTTCCTCGAGAATTAAAATTTGATAATTTTTTAATTTTTATATTTTAGAAAGTATAACATTTTTAAACATTTTAAGTAGACTTAACGAAAAATTCAAGTCTGTTTTTTAAAGATTTTAGTGTTTCTTAAGATTATTAATAATTGGTACGTTGTAAATAGATGACCACATCTAAATTTCTGTGTTGCTATATGTGGCTGACAAAGACAGAAAATCACCGCCTCTAATCCTCTTAAAACGGAAACCTTTTAAAAAGAACCTTTTTTCTAGGAAATCCACCAAAACTGAAATTTTTTTTGTTGGTTTCAAATATCCAAATTCCTAATACAAATAGTTAAATTAATTCGCTTTTGTGTATTATATTGTATTTATTTACGTAATACTTAGTAGATCTTTTACGAGTATATCAATTTATTTTCGTCGTATTTACTAAATTTTCTTTACTTTCATACTTGGTATTAGGTAGCCGTGTAGGTACTCATATAATGTATTATTCTGTATTATAACTAAAAGGTAACTATTTAACCTGCCTTCAATGAACTATTGAACTGAATAGATTTATAGGAAAAATCCTATATTTTTATATTGATATTATTTTGGTTATTTATTTGTCGAAAATTACTGTATGCGAGTATTGCAGTATAATGTGTTTATGTGTTTATTCTATATTTTTTATGTATAACATAAGTAATAATATAAAGTTGGAAAGTTGATCGTTTAACAATTTAACATTTATTTTTCTCAACTCTTAATAGGTTTTAGACTTTACCGACCTCATTATTTTGTGTGTTATCTTGATGGTTTTTTCTCATAATATTTTTTTGAATTAAAAACAAAAAGTAGAACGATTTGTGAATTATTCATAATGCATGGATCACGAAATTACTCTATAGTCTATACAATATTAAGGTATATTATAATGTACTACAGTCTAAAATACATAATACAGTCATTATTATAAAGTATTTTTTTTTTAAATATTTAAAGTTCATTTTAGGGAAAAAAATACTTTGATTCTCTTGTAACACGAAACTGCGTAGGTGCTTATTTTAAACAATATTCAATTAGTTTTTTTCGCTTTGCATACTTAACAACTACAAAAGAAACTAAACCTAGACTTGATAATATTCAACAACAGAATATAAATTATGACGAAAAAAATGCAAGTCAATCTCAACGACCTTCAATGGCGTTAACCTGAAAACGAGGAAACTATACAATATACATTTGACATGCATCTTTAGTTTTATTTTTTATTTTTTTTTTACCATGACCAGTTCTTAAATTGTCTATTATTATAGTACGTAATTAAACACGTTCGTTTAATATATTTATAAATTCGCAAACCAAGGAAGTGTAAATACGCATTGCCGATGTTCTTATATTCATTCTAGAAATAGTAAACACATATTATTACGAATTATACTGCACTATTGACAAGAGTAATATTTAAAATTGAAGTATTATTAAGTGGAAATAAGTGTGTTTTGGATTATAGAATATTAAAAGTGACGTTTAAAGTTAACTAAAAGTTTAATCATAGTAAATATATTTTATAACATTATTTTTTAAATTTATTTTTCTATAGGTTTTACAGAATTATTGTATTATTAGTATAATTATTAATAATTGTTTTATTTTGACCATATGGTAATTTTTCTATTGCCAAATAAAAAATTACTATCGACATCTGGTTGTTGTCAAACAAATAATGAAAATGACGAGTACAATACTACAGAGTATCATGTTCTAAAACCTGCAGTTTATAATATTGTATAAACGTTTGCTAATTATCAGCTAGCATTCATAACATTCTACCTAATGTTAATTCAGTTTTTAAATTAAATAATTTGATTAATTCGATTAGGTTTATTTACTTGGTATTAAACATTAATGCATATTGAGATAATAAAGTGTTTTAGATAGGTAGTAAATTCATTGAAGTCTCATCAGTTTCTCGAATACAATAACAGTATATATACCTATATATTATACATATAATATGTAAATATCATTCAAGACATTTAACGTGTTACAAAAAAGTCAAATTAAATTTAAAAAAATGTATAGTAGGTATTACTTAATTAAATCAAAACAACTGGTTTCAAGGTTATAGCCTTTGCATATTTTAATGATTATAAAAACGTTAATGTCACACACCTACGATATACCACTCATAATGTTGGTGTTTTTCATTTAATACCTACATATTTATTCGCGGTAATACGCATTTTATATTCTATATCTATTATACCTAGGTAAACCGATATTTCATGCGTTAATTATACATATTACATATATAATAGATTTATAATAAAACCACATGGTTTATATTCGTTAGACCGTATCTCAGTGAAGCAACTACCACCACCAATTGCTTCATATTGTGTATGTTTTTTTTATGCTAACGGTGGTTTTGCGTGTTAACCGGGGCCATTGCGGCTAGAGAGAACAATAATGTGTACTATATAATTTAATTGTGCTACTGGGACGAGACTTTGAAACTGAAAAAGTTACACTGTATACTATAGGTACTAATTTTCATTCTTCATCACACTTTAAGGAGTTAAAAATGATGAGATTAATAGTTCATGACAATAGAGAAGCTCTTTAATATTGTTTTGAATCTGTCTGTCCGTTAATTATTTCAGACTTCTCATATTACTTATTAATATCATCTTGTCTATTTTATTTAAGTGTTATATAGACCGTCATATTTTGTTTCAATGTCTGATATTCTTCTAAAAACCGTAATAAATAACATGTAACACTCGTGACTAAAGCCAGACGTATCTCTATAAGTGCCATCTGGCCGGAACACTTACTCGTTTTATCCGGGAAAACATAAATTTCGACTCGAATCTCACACGCTTATTTTGATGTATCTAAAACCCCCCACTCCCACCAAAATTACACATTCATTTGTGCTGATCCAGGAAAATATATGCTCAATAGTATAATACAATAATTGTCCTTGTTAAAAAAAAATATTATGAATAGCTACTAGTTGCCATTGCAATGTATATTGTATAAGGTCGTTCTTTTATACATATAGTATAATATATTATGTGCTTTGATAATATTCATATTTTCATTTTACTACAGTAATTTTATCTATTCTTTGTTCGTTAATAATTAAAACTACACCTAGTCAGAAATTTATGTCCGATCCACTTATTCATGAATTTCAACTTGGTTTTATTATTGTTATATTTAGTCGTCATTCAATAATTATAAAGTCAAATATTATTGAAATATGTCATCTTATGTGTTATGTGTTGGGGGAGGTGAGGCATTAAAACTCTATTACCTTATTTTTATATTACCTAGTATTTATATTTTATAGTTTTTTTGTGATGAAATAATGTATAAATGCTATAAAACGTTATTACTCAGTGTTTGGGTATCCCATCAGATAAGGTATTATGAATGATTGTACTTTGACGTATCTTATAGGTATTTATTACTTGTGCATTATTCTATGATTTTGTATGCGGTTTATGAATTATAATAATATTGACTTTTTTAAAAGATAATATATATATATTTCTATTATTTAAATTAACCCGTCGCAATAATGGTCATTGGGTGATAGATAATATAGATAATAATAAAATATTAATGTTTTTATATTATTAATAAGTAATGCTCACTGTTATGTGGATATTTTATATAAGAATGAATAAGTCTTGGAAAACTCACTATCATCACTTTCATAAAAATATTGTGAATAAATAAATTAACAGTTTTTGTATTCTTTTGTGATACATTAAAGTGTTTTTGTTTACAATCTTTGATCTTATATGTCACATTTTAGATCTATAGTTTGACATTCTTTAGCGTTTAAATGATACCTATTTTTTTTTATCTATTTCCAAATATTATTGTTTCGTTTTATCTAAATGACTTCCAGATAAATAATAATGATGAATTGGTATTGTTGAGTGTAGTTCCCTTTTTAAAAAAAAAGTACAGCACAAAAAACGGGCGATTGTAAACTCCACCGATTTACAGGTAGTCGATTTTAGGGTTGGATTTATAGCATGTAAATTCCACCGATACATTTTTTTTACCTGAAAAAAAAATGTAAATTCCACCGATACGTATTTTTGATCTGAAAACACGTAAACTCCGTCTCTCGTAAATGATTTTTTTTTTAATTATTGTTAATTATTATTAATAATTATATATTTTTCTATTTTTTATTATTTCTATTATTTCTATTTGATTTTTATATGATTTTTTTTAACATTATTATTAATTATTATTAATAATAATATATTTTTCATTTTTCTATTATTTCTATTATTTCTATTTGATTTTTATATGATTTTTTTTAAAATTATTGTTTATTATTATTAATAGTTATATATTTTTCTATTTTTTATTATTTCTATTTGATTATATATGATTTTTTTTAACATTATTATTAATTATTATTAATAATAATATATTTTTCATTTTTCTATTATTTCTATTATTTCTATTATTTCTATTTGATTATATATGATTTTTTTTAAAATTATTGTTTATTATTATTAATAGTTATATATTTTTCTATTTTTTATTATTTCTATTTGATTATATATGATTTTTTTTTAACATTATTATTAATTATTATTAATAATTATATATTTTTCATTTTTCTATTATTTCTATTATTTCTATTTCATTATTATACCGGTGGAGTTTACATTTTTTTTTCAGGTAAAAAAAATATACCGGTGGAGTTTACATTTTTTTTTCAGGTAAAAAAAACATACCGGTGGAGTTTACATGAAAAAAGGTCTAAAAAGGTCGTAATCGGTGGAGTTTACATGCGCCCCAAAAAACATTCAACATTGTATATTTAATATTATAATTATTGTGTATATAATAAGAAAAAAAGAATAAAATGTAATTATTATATACTACGATAAAAAAAAAATACTACTCGTATATTTATTTATGTAAAAACTAACAATCATATATTAGTATGCAACAAAAGTATCAGTATTTAATTTTTTATTATGTTTAAATGTATAATACCATTGATTATATAATACAAATAAAATCAGTGAATCTCTAACTATAAAATGAATAAAACTCATTATTCTACAGGAATCATCAATTGTTCTCATAATACCAGTGATTAAACACATTATTATGGCTATATGTAAGTTAAAAAATCTTTCATACTTAATAAGTTATAAATAATAATGAAAACACAATCGTAATATATTTTGTATCCTTTGAAGTATGTGTTTTTATAGGTATCTAAAAGAAATATAATTTTATATTTATATTTTATAATTGCATGTTTCTAGTTAAAAAATATTCAAATTTTTTGAAAAATACCATGATCAGTCTTTATGTTTTTGCAGTATATTCATTTATGACATTATAACCGTTTAAATATTGTGCCTCGCTTTTCATTGATTGATTCAATAGCCAAAATAATTTTAATTTTGAATACAAAAATAACCGTCAGTAGATTGGAATATTTCATTCTTAATATATTTTTTTATTTTATAACAGATGGTACTTATTATTAATATTACACTGAATTGTGATGTAATGATGTGTACCTATTATAGATATATTAGTAGTATATTACTACATAGACAATATTATAATATAATTAATTATGTTACTTTGTAATTTATTATATATAAATGCTTATCATATAAATACAATTTTCCAATTTTTATTAACTATATATAATTAATTTTATTATTTTTCGTAAAATGTAGGTATTATTTAATATTTTTATTAGTATTCCGTGTGCATTTTATGTAAATACTAAATTTATAAAATCATAACTATAACTACGGTCGTCTATATTTCACTTTTTTAATAAGTAGAAAGTTTCAATTATTAAAATAATATTAACCTAACAATATAATTATTGTTGTTTAAGTAAAAAGGTATTTATAAATCCATTAAAAGTTGAATCTATAACTATAAAAAATGATATGTCGTTTTGAATAAATTCATAAATTGGCGCGTGTAAACTTGAGTCGATAGACAGTCTATAACTATTCTTAAAACTACTGCGTTTAGAGTCTTTCGATTAAATGGGTTGCAGAAAAAACAAAAGAAACGGAAATGCGACTAACAACCCTCTGCATACAACGAAACACGCGTTTCCTGGTCGGAAACGGTAGCGGGAAACGTGCCGTATCTAAACGCACACGTTGTCTTGAGCAACGCAGCTGCAAAAGAGGGAGTATATTTTATACTTAGGGCATCGTAGTTTTATCTTGTTTTTTGCCCTTAACTTCGCCGTATGTTTGTTTGATATAATAACATAATATTATACATGATATATACGTAACGACAAACGTGTGCGGCGACACACAATACGGCATGTTCCGCTTTATTGACGGGTATATTTCTGTATATAGGTACTATACCTACATCTGTCCGTCGGGACACGTGCCTATCACCTTACCGAAGAAAAAAGTACAACCCCCTCATTGGAGCCTTACCACACCTCTCTGTAACCATGTATATATAAGGGTGTGGGAGTTCGTCCGGGTGTTTAGTGTGTGTCGATTTATCCTACGCGTACGAGTTCAGTTCATTGTACGTGTTTTACTTCACAGTTCAATACATCATAATATTAATTTTATACATCTTGTGCGACGTAGGCGAATCAGTCGTGAAGGTTGTCTGTAAAAACATCATGACAATGGTACGATCACAGGTATTGAAAAACAGTGTTATATGTACATTTGAAATTCTCTTATATGAATTACACGCCTAATGGCGTTTCGACGAAGCTATTATCACTAATATTACTCATAAAATTAATTATATATATTATAAACAATGATTAATGTTGTAATGTCATGTTATCATGGCGACCATTTGAAATGCTTTGTTTCGAATCATGATTAATTTTTAATATATTTGTATTATAAATGTCTATATAATGGTTTAGGTACCTACATTATTACCTACATTATCCGTTGTGGTTTGTGTGTTTGTAGGTTTTGGCTAGGATGATGGCGCCCAAAATACAAGAAGATGAAAATATTGTCAATAATAATAATAAAGGTGACTCTCCAGCATTCAAACTCAACATAGAAGATACGGCTGTACATGGTGGGAACACAGACTCGAATTCTACGAATAACAGGTGTGTTGAACTGTGTGAAATACTGAAATATACCAAAACGATATTTATTTTTATTTTCGTTCTGGTACAGCCAGTTTTCGAGCATGTCAGATGAAGAGAGTTACGAGTGTTACGGTGAAAATGATATGGAGAATTCTTCGCCTGTTAATAACGTGATCACAAAGTTTGTTTTTTCCTTATAATATCACAGCGTTGGTAAATATAGTATCATGATTTTTTTTTCGTTTCAGTAGTGTCGAAAATCCAATCACTAACGTGTTGGGACTAAAAAGAAATACGTGGCTCAGGACAAGTCTGAGGAGGACGACAAACGGGCATAGGTATAATAAATAAATGATTGTTAAACTTAAACTACCGCTATCAGTCGTAGCTTGTTTACGTCACGTGTACGTAATATGTCGTATAGTATATCCAATGTTAATCGTCTGTTTTTTTTAAAAATCTTTTTAGCGCTGAAATACTGCCAAACCGTAAATGGGGTTCGATGAGACATTCGTAAGTACTTAACATTGCTTTACAGCTTATTATAATATACTATATACTATGTATATATACACTGTATATTTTCTGTATTTGACCGCGGAGGCATTAAGGCAGTTAATCACTTAGTATTTACGTACTCACTGAAACTTATTGATTAAAATCCATACAAACGGTCATTTTTATAGACTGACAGACTGAAACGTTCGTGACTGTACTTCCATTTTTTAAGTTTTGAAAAAAAAGTCGTGCCAACAAATATTATTTCATTATTTTTATATATTCGTATATTATTTTATTTTCGTGTTAGGTATTAACTACATACCTAATAATAATATTACTGTGGTTTTTTTTATTTTAAAATTGTTCTTTTTATTTAAAACATTTTAGCTTCTATTTATTTATTTGTCGATTTGAAGATCAAGTTTAAGTAATTGAATACATTAAAAAAAATATTTTTACTTGATTTGTGTTATCGTGGCTGTAGATAGGATAGTCTACTAATTATATGAGAGAAAGGTGAGAGTGGAGTTTGTATTTATATATATATATAGTAGTAGTATACTAGTATGATTAGTATGACCTCTACGACCAAAATCCACTAGCTGGTCCTTATTTGGTACAGACTATTTGTATAATCGTGTGTAGGTTTGTCGCTTGACACAAAATAACTACTGTCTATATATATATATTTAACTATATGACCTATGCTGTATTGAAATCGCGTATTAAGGTGGCATCAGCTATTAGTTATTACTTATTACAATATGATTTATCCAGAGTTGTTTTCGTGTAATATTTTTCCCGGTTATGTGTGTATTGTCACTGAATATGTATACCGTTCGCCTCTAATTTGACTGCGAGAAGGTACCTACGTATTAATAATATAAATATTTGTTAGAAAAAGTTAGTCGTTAATGTTTGTTGAAGTAATCGGGTTTAACTGTAATATGACATTGACTACTGGAAATCGAGTAGAAATTAGAATTTGTCAATATATATAGATGTCTTAGTGCTGTTTAGTTTTATCGCATGTAAAAATAATATATGGATAGATTTTTTTTTTAAAGATAACATCGTCAATAATTTATTTGCTTGTTGGTATACAATTTTTAGCATATAAGCATATTTCCGCGTATGCTTAAATATGTAAAACGTTTCACATAAATACAATGAATATTTTTACTTTTCGAATTAGTTCCATGCACCGTCCTCCTTTTTTTAGAACATGTGATCGAACAAACGTTATGCGATTGGTGTGTGTGTGTGTGTGTGTGTGTGTGTATTTTGTTGTCGTCATAGTTACATTCACATACAAAAGATCGAGACAATACTAGTGATTAATATTTAGGTGTATTACGTAATAATTTCCTCTCTAGACCATACAATTTTCCGGCTACAATGATGTCATTACGTGCGTCTTCAACGCGTGCACATCGGTGCACGATTTGCGTTGGCGACGTTAATATATTTTTTATACACTCGAATTTAATAAAACTATATCTCAATAATAACCTAACCTTTTGTATATATCTACGTATATAATTACTAACATTTACAATTTTTTTGCTCTTATATAGTCGTATACATAATATGTTTTAGAGATGTATACATAAAGATATACACCACTCACTAACCTACTAATACTTCTGTACTACATAATATACTTATTGTACTTTATACAATCGTCGAAGCGCTGTAGTAACTTAAGTGTATTTGAGCATAGTGTTCAACTTGTATTGTATAGTTTATGAGATTTTATTGAAATTCACTTGGCCTTTCTTGTGACAGAGGATGATATTTTTTAATATATATAATACACACACACACACATATATATATATATATATACATCCAACTTTATTTGGCTGTATTCGTGGGCGTATTTGGCGAAAGTAGTCGTGGTTTTGCGGGCGTGTCGATTGTTTACTTTTGCACAGATAGGAAAACAACAATTTTATACATACAGCACAAACATTTTTTCATGTTCCAAATGATTATTACATTATATTTAAAAATAAAAGTATAAAAATTGAAATTACGCAATATATTTTTATATGTCTTGCTCCATCTGCTCATATAGTGAAAAATTAGGCTACATATTATAATTGTCCATACTATACATACATATTGTATATATTAAATAGATATTCCATCGTATGATCAAAATGTATGCAAGTACCAAAAAGCTATTAGGATTTTTCCCTTTAATTTTTCCGGGCCGGTACTTTTTGCATCGTCGCGACGAACTATTGGAGTATGGTTCACGCCAAATACTTATGTGCCCTTGAGTCCAGCTAATCCGAGTCGGTTATACACCGTGACTGGATTTCTCTATCTATATTATAATATATATATGTATATATTAGGTAGATAGGTAGGCTGGTATATAATATATAGTACTGTCTGTATAACACAATTTGATATTTTTCGCAGTTATGCGCATGTGTACGTCGTCAATTTGAGTGTGCTTAGTATAATAATAATAATATTATCCACCGAGCGTTATGACTGTTATATGAGTATGACCCAGTGGTGCATTGAAAAAAAAAATGAAAGGCGAAACGCAACGATAGGAAGGAATGCTGAGGTGCCGTTCTCTGTTCTTATCCACTGTATATAATATATTTACTATTATATTATAATATAAAATATATCCCGCCTTGTGAGATCGGTAGTGGTAAGCCGTATAGTTACCGACTACGTGGTATAAACGTTAAGTATATTATTACCTATACGCACACCACCACTATACGTGTTCAGTAGACATACACGCTGTTGACGTACTCAACACCCCTTCTCGTCGAGCACACACACACACACACACACATACATACGTGATTTGTGTATATAATAATAGTATATAGTACGATTTTGTAGTGTGTGTGTCTGTGTGCACGTGAGTGTGTGATTTCACCTACGTACAGTGCGACGGCCGACGAGTTTGATCACTTCTCTCTAGCGACGCGGTCGTGCGTTGCCTGAGATAAAAGTGCGTCTTTATCGCATATGCTATTAATTTCTTTATTGTACTTATTATCTTTGTGAAAATGTCATGACTCGTGATCAATGTTTTACCGGTGTAGTATAGTGCATAATACAGACGAAATATGAAACAGGAATATAATCGGTCTTCATGGAGAAGGTATGTAATGGTCATCTCGCCGTGTTTGCCTACTACGTTTTCCTTGGTTTTTATAACTGTTATTATTATTATCTAGATAAGTCCAACAAAACTGTGTTTTATTTTTGATATTGATTTAAAAATCAAAAAGAAAGTTTTTTTCATTGCATGGTGGTTGTCCGTCTCTATATAATTATACTATTAGGTATAATAATTTATAAATATAGTAGCCATAACCGTCCTTCCATATGGCGAATTTTATTGGCACCTGTCGTGTTTATCGCGTTCACGTAAATTCAGGTTCAGAATTGCGGAAAAATTGCGAAATTAGCCCGCGACCAACGCTATTGTCGTCATAGTTTAATCGTAGTCAAGAAATTTTATGTTTAATGTTCTAGAAATAGCAGTGAGGGTATATTATGTTATATTATAATGTAGTAATATAATAAGTAATAACGGTGTTCACGAGGTATTAGCTTGACAATGGAAACATTCTTAAAATTGTATACAAAATATTAGTTTCCTTAATAAGTATTCTGTTTTTTTTTTTAGTTTTAAATAAATGTTATTATATTAGACTAATAGCTCAGTAGCTCACTTGTTTATTCTAAAGACAAATCTTATAAGTCAAATGACTTTCTGAATTTTTGGGCGTATAGTGTACTGTACGTGTTCTGTATACTTATCGTACGGACAACGACCTCGTTAAAATGATTGAATAAGAATAATTTCCCGGGTACTAGGAAAATGTAATTATCATCGCGTACGAGTGTAGTGAAAACCTCTGTTTTTCTTTTTGTTTAGTTTCCCGGTAAGTTTCACTATAGATATTTCTGTTCAAAAGTAGAAGGAGCGAGTAAAAAAATTATAAATTTATGTTTTATACATTGTCCTTGGAAGCATTTATGTATATACATATTATTATACATACATTATACGTATATACATTTAGATATAGGTATATCGAGTATTGGTAGATAGGAGTTATATCATTTTAAATGTTAGTTGTGAAATAATACTTACACATTTTAGTTCAATTATGTTGAATATAGTCGTTTGTAATTATATTGAGAATTAATTGAAAATTAGATTACTCTCAATTATACGTTTATCACTAATTACTAATTAGTTAATCTCTTGTATGTTATTTATTAGATACTATTCGTATTTTATAGTCTTGTTTTGATTTACAATTGTCAATTATCACTTAGGACGTATAATAATCGTTTTAAATTTTAAAAAATATATATCTATATCAATTTAAAATAATTATTTGATTCGCTTGAGTTTTGGGTATAAGCTTTGGAAAGTTGCATAAAGTTTAGTGGAAAATTTGTAATTAAGGTGAAATAAAACAACACACAAAGCATGCGTTATTTCGTATTCATGCTATCATAATATCAACAGTTGCCGATCGTAATCTGTGTAAATTCGCCCATATATATGTTGAAAGAATTAATTTATTATTTTTGTCTTAATATTTGATAACGTAGCTTGTTATAATAATAATTAACAGACGTGTAATGCGTGTGTAGTGTTAAGAACAATACTTATAATAAGTCTAACATTTATATAGAAAGTAGCTTTCCATATGAATTGCATAGCCATCGTTGTTGATGCTGCCGCAGCTATTATCATCCTAATGAATAGATATTTCGGAGAAAAACGCGTTATGGTCTTTTAAAAATGCATATTAAGCGGAGATTACCGACCGCTTTTCTTTTTAAATTTTTTTTTATTATTATCATTATTACTGTGTAATATTTGAGTATAATTATTAAATGATAATACGTTTATGTTTTGTTTCACACAGATCGGGCAAAAGGATCAGCTCAAATGCACTCGCCAGGTAAAATATTTAACGACATTTATAATTTATTATTGTTAACGTTGTTTCTACATGTTATTAGATAATAATATCATTGTTGTCGTTTTGTGTTTCAGTGATCTTTATCGGAGTTCAAGTTTTAATTCGTCCGGCCGCAGTTCCATTTGCGATACGCCCGACGATGTGTACTCTGATACATCCATCGAAGAGGACGTTCTCGACCTCAACAATAAGGTAAGACTATAATATAGCTGCCATCGTGTAATCATTATTATTATACCCCACTGCCACTACTAAGACGTATCATTATTATTTCTATATTCGTATTTTATACGTGATAAGTCCCGTCACGACTATTAAACAGCATTCCTGTGCGCGCTGCTGCCGTGTAAATAATTTCCTTTACAGTCCGCAGGAAACGAGTGTACTCAATTTTTGTTTGTATAAAAATAAAATGGTATGGGTACGCGCCGTAGAATAGTATGGCTATATTTACAATGTTATTTGCGCATTTTGGATACCTATTATAATAGTAATATAGACAGCTATATTATCAGAGTTATTTTTAAATTCGACTAAAAAATAACGTAACTGTTTTGCAAAGTAAAAGAAAATGATCGTCTTCTGCGTATTACGGAATCAAATAATAGTAGTTTGGTTGCAAGCTTGCAAATCAATAAAACATTTTGATTTAATATTACAATTATTTTTCTCAAGTAGAGAATCAATTACTTGTGTGTTTACCCAAGTCAGAAGTCTGTTAAAAGAAAAATAAGTTTTGGTTTTTAGAAATGTATTTTTGATTGAATCTCAGATTGGTTTTATATGTATTTATTACCCATTAGATATTTATTTATGGATGTTTGAAATTTGGTTTCCAAATATCGAATTGATTCTCGACTCTCGAGTAGTCCATAATAGATAGGTAAAATCATATTATGTAGGTACCTATATAATACATATACTAATTGGTTTGGATAAACTTGAATTTTAAAAGTATAATTTTATTATATTAAAATTAACTTTTTAATTATGGTTTAAAAATAATTATATGTTAAACCGACAACAGTTTCACATGTTTGTGTTGCTAATTAATTTATTATTTATATAATATTATAAGCAACATGTTATATAAGTATTTGTTAATACTACTCATCGTACTGCTAATAAAATAGGTCTAATAATAATCAAACTTTAATATATTAAATAAGTTGAAGTCAAGTAAAATAAATAATAGTTAAAAATACATACATTTATAATACAGTTTTTACTATTTGGGTGTCTTTTTTAGTTAATAAATAAAATATTTGGGTGCATGGAATTCTAAATTAAGTTTTTCATTACTCGTAACAATATGTGTATACAGTTTGTTCTTAAAAATATGAAAATTTTTCTTATATTTTTAGGAGAAAATCAAACATTAGACCTTAATATTATTTATTTAATATAATTATAATATATTTTGTTATTTATGTATGTATAGAATCAATTCATTTATAACACTTTATTTTGACACACCAACTAATTATGTATTTATCGTATTTATAGGATTGGAAGTTATACCGGCTTCGTTTGTTCTTGTCTTGTCTATTATTTATTTTAATTTTTAATTTTATTGTAGTTTAAATACTGTTCTATAGTAAAATTATTTAAGCAATAAAAATGAATATTAAAATTTTATATTTTTTAATTTAACAAATGTAGTGATTATTTTTGGATTAACATTTTCTAGTAAACATTATTTTTCTTTGAATATTGATGTATTTATTATCTTGTCTTATTTAATCTCATGTTTGTCTTCTGAATTGTTTTGGTATATTATGCATTTTCGCCTATCGTTCCACAGCTATCGTCGTATTTTTGGTCGTGCAGCATCGTTCTCGCGACTAATCGTCGGATTTCTATTGGTTGTAACTATAAATCGTAAATTGATGTGTCGTCATTTACACGCACGTAGTAATAATTGCAGTTTTAATCTGTAGCAGTAGTATACAGGGCGGTTATTTTATTGAGCAACACTCATTATTTCAAAATGTATTAACGTTTTTGAAAAAATGATGTTTACATAATTTCTAGACGAAATAATACAGTTTTTTCTTATGATAATATGTGAATATGTGATATTTATTTTATATTCTGAAACAAAATATTTTTGGAGTAAAAATTGAATTTCTTATGATTAGTTTATGAGTTATAAGTAGAGCATAAATGGAATGGTAGACCAAAATTTTGTGGGATATCCCCATTTCTTATACCTCTTCACTACACTCATTTAAACTTGAAATACTTACTACTCATAAACTGCTCGTCCTAATTTCGATTTACATGTATCGAGATACTCCGAAAAATATTCTACTTCAGAATATGAAATAAATGACGTATATTATCATTAAAATATTAAAAAATATAATTTTTTTAAAAATGTTGTTTTATTTTGATTAAAAATTAATAGATTTTAAAACGACGAGTGTGTTGTTCAATAAAAGAATCACCCAGTATAGTGGTGAATTCGTTGAGTGACAACAGTTTGTGATAGGACGTTGTCGAGTCGAACTCAACGGTATAAGTATAGACTATAAAGTAACCACACATGTATATTGGGTAGAGGGGACCAACGTGGCGGCGGTACTTGATAAAAGCCCATCATCGTCGTCATCGTTTAACGAACGAATAATTGTACTTAATGTTATAGTATAGAGCAGTATACTACAATACTATAAATGTATAATATACATATACAATATATTATATTGTTGTAGTTATTATATTAGGTTTTTTAAAAATAATAATCGTTCAGTCTGCGCGCAGTCCCGATATTGTTATCTGTGTGTATGTGTGTGCCAGTGTCGTAGTCGTACATAATGTATAATTGCTGTCGTCGGTGAGGAAACATTTTCGCGTATGCTCATATTTTTTTCATTATATCATTGGGTAAATTGTGTCGAAATATATATTGACGATAATAACACCGTTACTAAGGGCCTTGTGTGTGGTACAGCATACTTTTATCATCTGTTTACTACGGTCTTATTATTCCGTCCATTGAAGCGCATATACGTCACCGGACGTGGGCAGCTACTTAAAATATACGAATCGAGAAATAATAGTCGACTTTTGGGAAAAAAATTTTTGTCACCGTGCCAAAATAAGTCATCGTTGATATTATTATTAGAGTGCACATCATATTCTCTCGGCGCAGGGCGATCAAAGTTCAGTAAAAAAACATTTCATATCTCAACGGACGCTCCAATAGTAGTCCACTCACCACACACACGTACACATATGCTCGCGTTCAATAATATAGTTAATTGATGCTGTCGTTATCAATATTCAGATAAGCGCAATGGCTTCTCTCCTGAAAATTGGCCAAAAGGCGGTCAGTAGTTTTAATACACCGTAGTATCGTACTTACGCTCGTACAATCACATTCTTTAGAAGTTATGTTGTTAGTCATGTCGTCGTCGTCGTCGTCCAAGAAGAATAAGGCCGACATTTTGGAAAACTGCTGCTCCGAGCTTGAGTTCGATATGTGGGATGGACAGTTCGAATTTGTTGGCAACGCCTATGAAGCGAGCCCTATCGGAGACGACATGTTAAAATTGCCTAAAATTTCACAAAACTCGCATATTTTTGACGTGCAAAAAGTAATTTCGTCTCATGATTCATTTATGATTATTTTTTAATTTTGTTTTTTATACTTAACTACATTTATACCTACTTATTCCTCGCGTGCAGTGTTTGCGTATTCATTAGGTATAGGTATTTATTTTTAATTTATGCATATTGTCACACCGATGCGCCTTTGTTTTATCTGTGTATATTATATAAAAAATACTCGCGTGCACATGCAACGTGTTGTATTTAGAATAATTACTGTTACAATTACCTACACCAAACTACGTCGTTTAAATTATAATGTGGTTTTATGTGTGTTTGCAGGTACAAGTGTTGCAAAAACAGATGAATTCCCTGACCGACAATCAACACCTAACGGACGAACGGTACGCGCGCACCAAGGAGGAAAACGCCGCTCTCCAAGCCCGCGTCCACATGCTTGAAGAACAGCTCCGCGACACCGAACTCAGGTGCGAGGAGCGGCTGGCGTCCGAAGAACGTAGACACAGGGAGCTCGTCACCCGAGTCGACAGAGAAAAACAATTGCATATTGATAATTGTGCCATAAGGTAAATGCAATGTAATATGTCATTAAATACAAGGTATACTAACTACTTATATACGGACTTAAATGTTGTATTTATAATTGTAAATTTAAATGTATATTGTGATTATATGATAAACTGGCCTCATCGTGTATATTATGTACTACACTTCGTCGTGTAGTTGGTCATTCAATATTCGAAAAGTCATGTGTTAATTATATAACTAAGGTTATTAATGTTATTATGTAGTCACGTTTCATAAAATCAATTAATAGTAATAATGAATTATCATAAAAGGTATAATATACCGTCATAAAAATCACTATATTATTATTTCTCATAAAAGTCATTGGTTATTTCTCATAAATACATAATAATTAATAAGATCAACTTTAAAGTATAACCATATAGATATATTAATTATATTATGTAATCTATATATAATTATTGTATATGATATAATTGAATCTTAAAAAAATAACTATTTAAATATATATACTTTTAGAATAATTTATATTGTAATGGTGTGAACAGATAATGATGAACTGATTACGCTTTGCAGTAGTATGCAAATGTTATTGTATAGAGAGACGTGACATTATTTATTTTTCATTTTTAAGCATTAATTTAGTATTAATGATTTTTCTTTTTTTTTAATGATAGTATAGAATGGTTTATTTTTTTAACAAATAATACAAATAATAAGCATAGGGCAAAGGGCTTATAAATGAAACATTCAGACATCTTGAAAGCTATAATGTTATAATAAAAAAAATAAATTTAATTAACGTTGTACAAGTTACATGTATTTTTATAATAAATTAATTATTTTTATCGCACAATATAAAATATTTTTTTAATAATATGGATCTTTTTTTAACATTTTTTTCTGCATTTAAGCAGTAAATATATCTATACTATTTATAGTTGTTAATTAAAAACTATCTTTTATGATTGTTTGTAGACTTCAAAGTATTGAGTCGGCTAATGAGAATTTACGATTGGAGGCAGAAAAATGTAAGTCCGCGTTAGAGACGATGCGAACTGAAAAGATTTCGTTGGAACAACGAGTGAGTGATCTCAATGTGGGTGCTCAGTCGTTTAAAGATGAAATACGTTTACTTGAAGCCGAACTTAGAAAGTTGAAACAGAGAGAAAGGGACAACGAAGAGGTCAGTATAAAATATTGTACATCTGTTAACGTTTGTAATAATTAAAACAATGATATTAACAATATTGTATATTGATATAATGAATTTAGTTTGTATTATGTTCGACTATGTTACTTATTCAACACTTATGTCGTATTTATATTTATAGATTATCGAAGGTTTGACCAAAGATTTAGAAATATCTCGACTTGAAAAAGAAGCTATGATCACCAAACTGCATTCGCCGTCGCCGTACGTCACTGAACTTACGGCTCAGCTGGAGTCGCTAAAACATCAAAATCGGTGTAAGTGTAACGCTGTAACCTATAAAACTGTGGTTTTCAACCAATGTGCTATGAGCTTTTGAAAGTTTTTTATAGTAATATTAGTAATTACGTATGGTTGATAAAAATAAAGCAAAATAAAAATATTTAATATTGTTTTTAATTAAGTATAATTTTGTTTATCTGATTTGGTGTAAACAATGTTTTAAAAAAAGGTTGAAACCTACTACTGTAAAAATTGTAATAATTTAACACTTGATATACTTTAACCTATATAATATAAGTAGTTAGTGCGAGTTATTTTCATTTGTTTTATTTTATTTTTTCGGCAGCGTTGAAAGACTCATACGACGAGTTGCAAGCTTCCTCCATAGCCAAAGGTATCGAGAGAGGCAGACTGTTGTTGACAGAGTCACCCAGCCTCGCGTCTGAACTCGACGGTTTGACACACGATGATGTAAGTACGGTGTGATCCGAACATGCCTAATGGTTATTCATGTTGGAAAATATTTTTTTAACGTGTCGTTTGTCTAATAATCTCGTGCTTACAAATAATATTTTTATAAACCATAAGAAAAAAACAAAAACAAATCCGGAATAACGAATTTAACCCGCATTATGTCAATAAAATTTTTCATATTTAAGTAGAAGTAATACATATAATAGAGCAATAATAAGATAATAAGAGCAAATAATATTTATCACATGAGTGCAAATGATAGTTTATATGATACACTTTATAATATAATAATACAATTTGAAAATATGTAGAATGTAGATATAACAACACACTTGAAGTACTTATATATAATATTGTTTTTTTGCTCCTTTTCACAGCACAGTCCCTCGTCTTTGCAAATAAACAAGGTAATTTCAATTTGGTTACTAAAATATGTTTTTTTTTTTTTTAATCAAATTAACAGCGTTTGGCTTTTTTTCTTAACCGCACCCGGTAAATATACCACAACATATAATTTAGAAAATCGAAAATGGAATCGACTAATATTGATTAATATATAATATATATTCATCATATTAAATTATATAATAATCGTTTTGTTATGCCGAGAGTTCAACAATAGCAGTTGAAAACGATTCAATCGAGTCGAGGTTGTTAACTCTCAATGTCATTGGTGTCGTCGTCGAGTAGCTGTAGCAATGAGAGAACATAAGCAATAGTAATATTGTCATGGTGTCTTCTCACTTAAGCTATGTCGTCGAGTTACCTGAATGAATGATTTCAAGATTTTTATTGTGTTTACGCAAATTGATAGGAATGTCGATTGTCACATACTCATAACTAGCAAAAGCGATAAGATTTTGCATGGAATTTGTAACACACTTGACATTTTATTAAATTTCAAATGGGCTTTGCATGCGTACTAAAAATAATAAATAACAATTTAAAATTCATTTTTTTAATTTTTATTATTATTATTTGGTTTGCAATAAAAGTAATAAATTGTATTTTTGATGTTCTCACTCTTTAGTATGTTTTTATCAGTTGTGAATTATTATATAATTTCATTTTTTCTAACGAAAATCAATATATAAATTAAATTTACTTAAAAATTCAGTTATTATTAAACAGCAAAAAACAAATATAATTTTCATATTTTGTATTTAGTATAATATTATAACTAACTTGGTATGTACACGTGGCCATGTGTTCTATTATTTTATTGTAATATTTTAAAATTAATTGATAATTTTCAACATAAATACCAATAATAATAAATAATTATTGAATGAAAAATGCATTATTCATGATTCATATGTCATGAGTATATCTTAATTACCTATAAAACATTATGAAATACATTTTAATCATACATAATGGTAATATAAACTGAACACAATTTTATTAATGTTCAACTTTGAGTTTTATTAATTTTTATACTTTTCATTCTAGACTTATATTTTATTTTAATGTTTATTAAATGTTTTTTTTTTTTTTTATGTCACCTGAAGATGGTTTAAAGCCATTTTAATATTAATCGGTTACTACAGTAACTGTATTGGTTGCACGTTGTATATTTTTAATTTTTTATTAAAAAAATTTGGGGGTTGTTTTTAATGGTTTTAATTGTTTTCAGATGAAAACTGCATTGAAAGATCAGCAAGAGGTGAATGACCAGTTACGAGCTTACATCGACAATATTCTGCTAAACATTGTCGAAAATCATCCTGAACTGTTAGAAGTCAAACAAAATTTATGAAATATTATTATGATTTGATTATAATAACAGATATTCACACATCCACATACACACAATGTTCCTAATACTATTGATTGGTGAAATTGGAGACCAGTGTTTTTTTATTCCAATTATTGTTGTCATCGTACTTACATATTATATTTCCGCCTTATTTAATGTCTACCAATTTTTTCCCATTGCATTTCCAACATATGTTATCAATTATACGTGTGTTATATTATATATAATTTGTTGTGTATATAAATAGTTGTAAACATTTTTGTAAAAAGCAAATATAATGAAAAAAGTTTAACTATTATCATATTTGTTTAAGATAAATTGGATAAAATTTTTTAAAATAATATTTAATTGTATCCGTCCAGTTATATAGTATTACGATTTATTATTTATATTTACATACATATATGTTATTTAATTTTTCTCATCCATTTGTATTGTAAACATTTTAAATTTTTAAAAGATAAAATATATAATATTAGATAGTCCGCCGATATGTTATAGTATAATCATTGTTACTTTATATAATATATTGGAGTGCTAATTAATTGTTATAATTGTTATCTGTTCCAAAGAGACTGTGATGTGGTAACAATATTTAGCTAATTATTTTTTATAATACTTGAGTCTTGTGCCAGTTCACAACATAAAATATAACAGTATTTTTTTAGTAAAGAAAAAAACTTGTTTTATTTATCCTATATAAGCTCCAAATTATTGTAATAAAGAATCATTTTATGTACATTCTCATAATAGTTCATTTAATGTATATTTTTTTAGTGCAATAATCAAATTAATTGTTGTTTTACATATTTTTATAATGAAATAGTGTATATTTATATTTTTTCTACATCCAACAACTGTGTATAAATATTGTAATGCATACTGCCATATTAAATACATTACTCAAATAAATGCTATAGGTACATTATTAATCTATCTCTATATTATAATATATATTTAAATTGTTTGAAGTACTTACAAAAAGTCTTAAAATTCTACTAATCCTATATGAAGTAAAATATTTATAGAGAAGTTAGTTTAGTAAAATGTAGCATTATAAGTGTTTCAAACTTGTATTTAATTATTTAATAGCATGTTTTTAAAACGATAACAACTGATAGTGAAAATCTGGTAAATAAATTGAATAAATCATAATATTGACAATATTCAATATTTTTGACAAAAGAAAAATACCCAATTATTTCAAGTCATTCTTTATGATAGTTTATTCTAATTTTCAAATGAGTTGTACTTATTTATGGTTTTTAACTTGAGTAGTTCATAAGATATTAGATAAACAATATAAAGAATATAATTATATTTAGAGCTTAGATTTCAAGGTATTAGCATTTTTTTCTTGGATTGTTTAATAGCATTTCAAGCTTTAAATTGGTTATTTTACACATGTATACTAATTCTAAAATTTATTTTACTTTTGACTATTTTATAGAACTATTATGAAACAACAAAATTACCTTAGATTGAAGTATGGACATTTATTTTATCATTTTCGAAATATTTTTTACTTTTATTTGGTTTAAAATAAGAAGTCTTAAATTTACTTTTGATTATTGACCACCGGTTGATTACAGATTTATATGTAAATTTTATAAGTATAATAGGTTAACCCATATTTTTACTTTTACTTTTTCTTATACAATATTTATTGAATAAGACCTATTTCTAGTGTTTTATCATACAATTATCTAGAATAGAAAAATATATAATCATTTCAAACACAATTTTTTGAAGTTTTTAGTATATTATATATATATATTATAAATATACATTTAAATAATAATAACCATTAAATATTATATACATGAGATCAGTAAATATTCGTGTTTGTAAAATATTCAAATAGACATCAGTATGACTCCAATCATAACAAAAAATGTGCCGCATGCCCAAAGAATTGAACAGCTTTCAGCAAACAATAGTACACCAGTTAAAGCCTGAAATATATACACTGTTATTAATTAAAGACATCCAATACTTAATTTTAATAGGTAGTAGTCTGTAGGTAATAGCTAAAGCTAACATCAAAATAAATACATAATAAAAACCAAGTATAACAATATTATTAATGATAGTATGTTAATTAATTAAATATTGAATGCAACTGATATAAAAAAATGGTAAAAGACATTGCAATAAAAAGAAATAAAATATTAAAATAAAATATGATTTGACTTGGATTATGTTTCAAAAGACAACATCATTAGTAGATAAAGTAGACATTAAATAATTTGCTTCAATATATAAGTTACCTATTAAATATGTACTGTATATTTGAATTTGTATTTAAAATTAACAATCTATAAAATGAGATGCATAATAAATTTAAAAGTTAATAGAAGAGTTACTTAACAATTTGACTGCTCAAATAATTTAACTGAACTTACTAATGCTTTGAGTAGGTACCATAAATGTACTCGGTAATTTAATGAATCTAGGCTGAGTCATGATATAACAAATCAGTTATATCAGTTTTTTATATCATGGGTTGAGTATTATACATGATACTTAAGACAAAATTGGCAAGTCTGATTAATAAAATATGAAGGGCAATAGAGGAAAGTTTAATTGGTATCATATGTGATACATAAAACTGTCATTATTGTGACTTTTATGGAGCAAGCCAAAAATTACGAAGTACAATATATTAATAAGTACTAAGCAAATTTTGTATTACAAATATCAACTTTTTATAGTTTCAAATACATAAAATAGTTTATAAATTTCATTAATTAGGTGTAATAGATTAAAGAAAAAATATCATGGTTTTTTTCCGTTTACAGCAAATGACAACTTTAAGCGACCATTGCACAGGTTTAATAAAAGCGTACTTACCTATTAGGTATCATGATGTTAAGGTGAATAAATTGGAGAAATCATAAAAATGTGCAAATAGCTAGCCGTTCATTACTCACGGTAAAAATGTAGTTGGAAGCGATGCTGATGCCGGTGGATACCAACGTGGAACCGAATCGCAGGGATCTGGTATACATCAGCCAAACCCCAATATTGGCCAGCACGACCATTGCCAACATGAAGAATCTGGCCAAATTGGTGTGCAGAGCCTACGGGGGCAAAACAAAAATTAACAGACCGTCAGGACTTGCACCTTCACCGTTGTCGTAGACGACATTATAGGCGGTCAAAACTCTTGGATATCATAAAAGTACGACAAAACGATCTGTACGATTTTACCTGATCGTCGTGGCCGAAGTACTCGTCAACGCTCATTCCAATCTTGCCGAACAAGCCGGCTGACGAACCGCAGACTCCTGCGGACGCGGCGAACAGGGCATTCTTGAGTCGACGGTCCATCGATTGATGCTGGTGGTGGTCATAAACAACGATTTTTATTCATAGATCTCGACGAAGTGTAAACGGCTAGGCCGTGATCAGTTCACGAATTTCCTAAACGATTATTACGGTCTACGAGCAAAAATCAAAATACCGAACGATTATCACTGCTGTAGATATCACGTCGTGTCGTACTATCTCGAGTCGCCAACCCATACTACTGATAACGAATTTGAATAGCCGGTAGTATAGGGTGACCAGACGTCCCGTTTAAAACGGGATTGTCCCGTTTTTGGTCATCATGTCCCGTTGTCCCGACAAACTTCGAACGGGACGCTTTTTATCCCGTTTTTAGAAGATTGTCCTGTTTTAATCCCGTTTTTTCCATATTATAATATTATGTTTGTGAAAAAAAATATCGATATATGAAACAAATATTAAACAGTTTTACTAGTATTTGTATTTAAAATTAGAAACCAAATTTATAAATAACAGATAACACTATAACAATTACGCTTACGATACACAATTATTATCTTTTATTATTATTGCATTATATTATATTATACTATTATACATGCATGAAGTGAATACGGAACGACCCATCGACGGTCGTCCGCTATTTTTGATTGTCAATTTTTACGAATATCTAGTATTGTCGATGCCTACAGTCAGCAGTCAAAATGGAGTTGTTATTTTGAACCGTTCAAAATTTTTCGATGGACTCAATTATTAGATATTCCGGTTTGAATAGACGTTAAAGAAAGTATTCAATATTTATTTTAAAATAAAAAATTCAACCTGGATGAGGATAAGTTATTTGATGAATCTAATTATGTAATTCATGTGATACAAGTTTAAAAATCTTAAAATGGAAAAATTTTTCAAAAAAAGTGACAGAAAAATGGCGTGGTGTATTTTAAATTCTATAAAAAAATCAATTTTTTTTTAACACCTTCTTAACAATTATTTGGTTATTCTTGGAACAAATGCATTTGTAGAAAGAATATTTTCAATAACAAATGTATTGTGGACAATTGAAAAAACTGTTTATCAATAATTATTAAAAAACAGCACTTTAACTTGTTCACAATTTCATAAATTCCTTTTGAACTACCCAAAATTGTTAAATTCGATAAGTTCTTCAGAAAATATGAAAACATAGTAGAAAATGTATCAGTATTGGTAACAACGTATAAATTGTTTAATTGTTTAAAAAATTATAACATTTTAACACTTTTATTATTATGCTATTTACTCAAAAAATGGTAAATTAATAAGAAAATAATTGTTTGTGATACGACTTAAATTTGTATTTTTACTATATACAGCTTATTATGTATGAATTTATATAGAACAGTTTTTTTTTTGGAGGAGGGAGGGGTGCTGGGGAGGAAGAAACAAATGTCCCGTTTTTTTATTTTCTTAATATGGTCACCCTACGGTAGTAGGTACTAGGTAGTTGGTACCTATATTAAAAAATATAACTGTAACCAATAACCGTTTTTAGTGAAGTTTTTTTAGACGAGGTTCACAATTTGCCATTCGCCGTGCCGCGTCGTATTCTGTACGTCACAATAATTGTCACCCAAGTACAACTAAACTATAAAATATTTTTACCTTATAGTTAATACGCAGGTAACAGTGAAGCGGACCCGAAGTTTTACGATCGAGTCAAACACGATTAACGATATCGATGAAACGTTGCAGGTGGAGGCTCCAAAAGTCAAGTAGGTGGAGCTAAATTTACTCGGTTCGTTAATATTATTAGATGTTGTTCATTCTTAACTATTAAAAACGGAATCAGTAATAGCTAGACCCATTTTTAAAATTAAAATACATATTGATAGCTGTGTTCCTATATGGGTGAAGAAATTAACGATTTTCATTTTACATTTTTATTTTTACCAGTTTTCTAAAATTACACATTAGCCCGTTACAAAATTTACGAATAATTCAAAATAATACAAAATGTTTTGAATCATTAAAAATCAACCAAAGGTCCATTTATCAAGTTTAAATAATACTTACCTATATCATTATAATAGATGCTTGATTATCCAAATGTATACATATTTTAAAATCTTATGCAATACCTACATAAGTATATTTATGACGAAAAATTGAATAAGACTTAAGCATCAGACAGATAAGTAGCTTGTATGTTGCAACTATTAATAATTATAAATGAAAACAGTTCACAAATTAGACAGTATTGAAAGTGAAAAACTAACTACAGTTTTGGTGATCTTATAAAGTTATAACCAATGTATAGGTATCTATCGCGATACGTTTTTAAAATTGGAGGATGATCAAGACGAACATGATGAGAACTGAGAATTAATTGTGTTCTCAAAACCCCAACTGAACAAGAATTATGAAATTGTGTAATAATAATTCACCTAAGTAGGTACCTAATATTAAAAAAAAACTACTAACTAGGCATAATATTATAGGTACCTATATCAAGCGAAACAACAGTAGAAATTATACTATATCTATATCAATCCTCTATTTTATTTCTTTAAATTTTCATTGAATGATTCCTTTCTGCATCTTCCGTGGACTGTGACAACTGCTTGAAAAGAAATTTTCCCATCTCTTCTTTAACAGTCCCAAATTTTCACTACCTACAGTATACGCATCTACGTTACACGTGTAGTCTCTTTTTAACTCTTCAAACATTCACTTTATTATTAAATATTTATATATTGTTTTCTCACAGCGTCAAAGCAACAGAATATTGTTCTCTCTATTTCGTCATTATATTATCGTTCATTATTTAATATAAATTGCAATGTCCAAAAAGTGTATTTTTCATATTTTGTTATGAACGACCTATACATTTGAAAAATATGAATTAGATCATCTTATGAACCTACTTATTATTTATCCAAGAATGTAGTAGACTTAACTATTGATTAACTTGATAAAAACTATAATATATCAGTAGGTATAATACTACGTATATTATTAGAAAATAGAAATCTATTCGCCTATCTATTTCGACGTCACATATTTGTATTGGATTATTTTTAGCGAAAATTTATCCATATTATCTATATTCTATTCCAATAAATTTGATGATTTACTGCAGGTATGTTTTTTAAATAAATGTTTGAAACAAAATCCCCGAGCCCGTAGGTATAAGTAGGTATTTGGTCAATGATACCCTTTCCCAAAGTGTATCAAAATAATAATACTACGAATGATGACTATGAGTATAATATTATTATTGTCTCTGAAATCGTCAGAAATAAAAATTGAAATATTATATTAGCCACCACATACTAATATGAACGTGGCTACCAATAGGCATTTTAATATTATGTCGTTTTGATTCTGTAATACGAGTTTCGAGTTTAATATGAATGCGGCGCAACACACATGTGCCACGTGGTGTCATTTAATAAGTATGTAAATAAACGTCAAGAGACTTAGTATTATTTTCTGCCGTATTCAAGTGATATATTAATATAAATATATTTTTTTGACTATTTTGAATAGCATAAAAATGCTAAGACCGTTTTAAACGCTTAGTTAGGTACCTACCCACGTGTGTTTCCATTATTTTAAAAAGAGATTTAAAAGTCATCAACTTTTAGTTTACGAGTTTTTCGCTTACAAACATCAAATATGTCATATAGGCTGCTACGTTTTAATGATTTCACGTTTTGCTAGCATAAATGTATAATGCTAATTCTGGAGTCAACCTGCTGTAGCCATCGTGATGTGAATAATTTTCTTCTCATGCTCTTCCAATAACTTATCTACGACGCAACAATGTGGTACGGTTGTATAAATGTTATGATCTTTAACTTATGACACACAACTAAATTGTTAGAAATTCGTATTGACTGACAATTTTATTTCTGTCGGGTGTTCGTTTTATGGTTTATCAACACAATCGGTCGCAACGATTAAACGTAGTTATATGGATTTAAAACACGGCAAATTCGTGTGTATATGTATCAATTTTAACAGTTAGACATACTAACTACAATATTTCACCGAGAAGAATTTTCAAAGTCAAGTGTTTTATTTATTTCCATAATTGTTTTTATTTGTACTACTATTATTGTCCCAAATGAAGGCTGATTATTGGCTGATTACATAGCTTTAGTTTTATTTTTTACCAAATACGAGATGACGGGTGGGGAGGTCAAATTATGAATTAAGTATTTCATATATTGCAAACAGTCGTCAACGTATATACATATATTAAATATGAAGTATATTTTGGCGAGTAAGTAATTAATATAAGTTATAGATCTGCCAAGGTTGAAGCGATACTTTATTTTTATTATTAAACATCGCCGCATGCAGAGTCCGAAGTTCGGAAAAAGCTTAAGTGAGACGGTTGTATGCAGTACAGCGATGACTATAATACGGGCTAAGTGATTTCTTTATGTTTGTGTTTTTAAACAAATACACATGTTTCCGATCAAAAAATTGTGTTAAACTTTTTTCACAATTGATCGACGTTTTATTTTTGATACTAAACAGTGCTGCTGGGGTAATAATACTAGATTAGCCAATGACGCAATTTTTTAGAGTATCTTTTTAAACGATAAAACTCCTGGAAAAGCCTTGCGAAGAAGTATGCCTAGAGAAAAATGGAAACCATCTCTCTTCTGAGACAACAATAAAGTAGAAATTGAGTCAATGGAATCTCTACAATCAGTACACGGACTTGGCTGTAAATTCTGTAAATCCTTTAAGAGGCTCAGAGTGTAAGAATACACACTGGAAAATACCAGCACTTCATCGTGCAGGCTGTAGATTGCATACTTGACTTAGAACCTAGATATTTTGGTTCACCCCCCATGGGTATGTTCTTATTCCATCGGCGAGTATAACCATATATAGAAACAACCTAAAAAAAAAATTTTACAAGATAATTCCATAAGATGTCAGTGCAGAATTGAATTAAACATAAACAATAAACACCTATTATGACAACGGCATAATTAATATTAATATTTTTGTGTTTAATTTGTATATTATTTATTTATAGGTAGGCATATATTGTAAGTATTTGAACTATAAATGAGGAAAAAATAACTAAATCTGATGTTGCATAAATGGTGTTAAAATATAATATTATTGGTGTGAGTGAATTTATATTTTATAATATTTATCAAAATCATTAAATCACAATAATTATATTATTTGTTGTTAAAATAAAAAATATTATTAAATATATAATACAATATTCATATTTGCTATATTTCTATGCATATATAAGTACGTTTATCCGGCAGTATTTTTGATACATTATACGCGATGAAAATAAAATATACTATCTTTGTTACGTAAACATTGGCGTGGTGGATTTTTTTTTATATCAAAATATCTATTCAAACTTTATCATCAGTTGCTATTTATACTTTCATTTTTCTATAAAAATATGCTGTGAAAATTTCAAAACGACAGAATATAAAAAACGTATGACGTATACCATCTATCTACCTTTATATTATAATATATAATGTTTAGTGGAGTAAGGTAAATTTTTTTAAACACAAAAAACAAATATGGAATTTCTTAACAGTTGTCTCTGCAGTGTAAAACGAAAAAAAGCTCTTTTTGACTAGATAAAAAAAAATATACTGACGCATGTTGATTGATCGAAGGTTATATTAATAAATTGTAAGTATAGTATTCATAGTTGTATAAATATATAGATCAAAACAAGAAAACGATATACCTATATATATTATAAAAATGACTAGATGGAATGATTTTAAGCAAGAGTGTTTACAGAATTAGGCTATCCTGCTATCGTAATTTATTAAAAAACAGGGATTTTTTTAATTTTTCAACTGTAAATGGCAATTACCAAGCCACCTTTTTTTTATTTTTGTCCTTTGAATTGTAATATACATGGTTTAAAATCTTAACCTAAAATGAAATCTTACACCTATTGAACCGACCAAAAATTATTTTTAAATATTATTACTTATACTTTGGTCATTCCATGATCTCGCGCGGAAGTTCGAATTTATATTTTTTCATATGAAATTAGAGTAAGAAATAATATCAATCGCACTTAAAACTATCTTTTTATTCGAAGAATAAAACTTTTTCCTTGGTCATTGAATATATTTTATATACATTTAAATGTGAGTGCGTAAAAAAACCTCTTATTCGTTTATTATAGGTACTCGTTTTATTATACTCCAGCTAATGATAATTTACGACTAAAATCTAACGATACAGCCAATGGCCGAATGCACGAGAAGTTACCCATAAAATGTTTCTTGTATAATCTAGTAGTCACGAGTTCACTAAAACACGAATATTTAAAATAAATATAAAAATAAGGCTGTTGTAGTGCTGTTGTTTCACAAAGTATGATTAAAAAAAAAGTTACATTCCTCGCGTTATACTCTATACATATTTTACGATTCACCCGACTATAATTTCGTATTGCAAGTGTATTATGTTTTAAAAGTCATCTTCTTGCATTGTATATGGTATAACCGGAGAGTACATCGCCTAAAATTTCTTTTTATTTTCACTATGGTGGTGAAATCATTAAAATGTCGTCTCATCAGGTATTTTCAGAGTGTTTTTAAGACAATCTGTAGTAAGCGAAATATTGCGTTTGAGGTTGAAACAAGTTGAAACTTGAGGTTGATAGTTTGCTGCTAACCCATCTGGCTCAATGGATGTCAGAATAGTCTTAAATTTCTATTTTTACGATTTTTACGATTTTTATATTTTGTGAAATTGTTTAACTGTAACTATAAAAGTCATTTACGAATAAGTATACTGGCGAAAAAAGTTAGTATCTCCACTTCTTTCCAATGATGAAGATATCTGGTTATAATAAAGGTATTATGCGTATTAGTTTTTTGTTTTCAGGTGTTCTATCAGTTACACAAGCTGTATACGGTTTGAAGTAGGAATTTAATTTTCTGTAAAAATAGTCAACCACTTTAACTATAATGTTAACGATTTGACATGTAACAAAGTATCGTTATGTATATCTTAGTGAATTCGTCAAGTAATATAATAATACAATAGTAATGTGATCATATAATTTAATTGTAACAGCATTTGTCACTTCATTAATTTACTTGAACACGATATTATTATTAAGAGAAATATATGTAGTTACGTAAGTCGCATTTATATATGTCATTGAACTTAAAGATTCCTCAATAGGTAAAATAAGTTTCAGCCATAGTTTAACTCATTGCAATTTATTAAATGTGACACTTTGAAGTAAGTAATGTTAACTCTATTAAAAATTCACTCGTTTTTCACATTTTATTATTTAAGTCACAATAATATAAAATATTTAATACAATATTTTTGTTAGTTTTATTTGAACTTTTTTTGTAAAATTTTCATTTAATCTTGAAGGTTATGCTTAGCTTTTTACAATTAAGAAACAATGAGAGGAATGTTGTTATAATTAGTTTAAGATACGAATACGATAAAAGTGAATGTTTTTCAAATTATTTTTGTTGGTATTTTATAGTTAATGATATAATTATTATATGCATGCATTTATTAATAACTATTGTCTATGAGTCATGTAAGTATAATGACTGTCAAATAATATTAGGGCTAAATTTGGTTAATTGGTATCGATAATGTACGTTGTGCGATAAAATAAAAGTAATTATGTATACTACTACTTTTTTCACTGATATTATGGCATGTATAAACATTATATTAACATAACGCATAACCTCTTGAAGTCTTGTCGAACACTCAAACAACTCATTATTTTTTATTATGCTCAGTTATACATTTCATTGCATGAGTTATTATTTATAAAATTATTATTGACTGAGGAATCGCCTATCTAAGTGACCTTAAAAGATAAAATCTCTACTTAAATTTAAAATGTGCGTACGTTAGCTATTGAAATTATTAATTGATTATTAAATAAAATTTTTTTTTTTGGGGGGGGGGACGCAAGTAGTATGCGTCTACTATGCATGTATGTGACTAACGTAATGCATATAACGTATATGCACCATAGGTGTTTAAATATATATATGTATAAATTATATATAAATAGAAACATATTAATTACCTAGTTATATTAGTTGTATGGTTATATTGTTATAACTTATTATAAGTTATACTCGTACGAATTTTCACGGGAAAGTTTTTGCAAAGCTTACTGCACGGTGGTGTACTGGAAAACTTACAATATTATTACTATAATTTATTATATAACAAAGTTAATATAATTAGTGTATTGTGGTGTAAGTTATTGTATTTTATACAATTATTATATAAATATATATTACAAATGTTTACACACGATTTATGATCTACCGCATGATTCCAAAATAATAAGTGATCGACGTGGTTGATTAACAATATTATGTATGTGATATTAGTTATATCCACATGTACGGAAAGCACAAATATATTATTGTACATGCGCAATTGATAATGCATATTATATATGTAAATAAATTATAATATTATACGCTTTTTAAAATGTACTTAAATATCTACTGTTTTAATAGTATAGCGAGATTCCCGAGTGCATTCAGTCCTATAACCAAAGATGTGCATCTCAAAGCAATTTTTAAAATTTTTAATGTTAAAAAGTTCACGCAGTGGTTTGTTGGTTCACAAAAAAAAAATATATTTTATTTATACACGGTTGCCATTTGTTTCATGAAACAAAATAGTTATTACTTATTATAATAATTGCATTCAATTTTTAAGACCTTTATATTATATTATGTGATAGAACCGCCAAAATCATTACGGTAAAAATATATGTAGTTTACATTTGACCGCGGAGTTTAAAAAGGAGTAGATTCACGGACATTGTTACAGATAAAGTCGTGCAGGATCAGCTAGTTTAAAATAAAACATATTTTATTTACAACTTTATCAATTTAGATAATTGAAAACGTTTACAATGCGTTTTCACGAAATATATAAGGTTACAAGATATTATCATATAACATATTTTATAGTATAATATTTATAGCTTATATAATAGGTATAATGGTATTATAATATGTATAAATATTTAGTTAAAAATAATAATTTATACTTAAAATAATATACATTTTCAATAATATAATAATTATACGAATATAGGTACACTTGACTAGAAAATGACATTTTTATAAAGGTACGTGGTTTTTCGATTTTTGTTTGATGCGGGATTAAATAAAAGTCATCTATTTCAGTTTAATAATATTTATACATAAAGAATAAAACTCGTTTTGAAACGTCAACAAAACACAATAATATAATAAATCAACTTTTTTTAAACTTATAAACGTCGTTTGCAACGGTGTGGGTGATGTATTTTTTCATTCGCAGAAAAATGTCAAGCAGGCGTGTTTAGTTTTGAACTGGGCAACGGTTATAGAACGCAAATAATATGTAGTACCTATAACAGTAGCGGGTTATGTGCTGGTAAAAATATTAGTTACTTAGTCTTTGGGTTGCCGAAATAGTATTAATATTCTATTTGAGTTGGACTAACATTTTCCAGTTATCTGCATGGCGTGTCAAAACAATATGGTATTATTGTAATTATATAAATAATAGGTATTACGACGTTTAAGTGATTTCGTTTGTCAAAACTTTTAAACAAATAGCTGAATTGCAACAACGGCGTTCGGAAACTATGTTCGAGTAGGTTATAATATAATGTACTAATGATATGGAGATGATTCAAAAACCTATACGCATTCAGATTAAGCCCCATGCCAACAGGTGTGTTCGTTTCGGGCATACTCAACTGCAGCTAGATACCACCCGTATGTGCGCGTTTAAAAGATTGATAGATTGCACACATATCCACAAACACGGCGATAGAGAAAACGAGTAAAAAAAAAGGTAAGAAAAAAATCGGTTGTCGTTGGGATTGTATTTTTGGGGCTTGGTAAGTTCTCACTCGAAACATATTAGGTTACATGTAAGTTACTACACGAACAAAAATACACTGACGTGTATAATTCCCTACGCAGCGATATAACACGATTACTATTTACTCAACTATGATTAGATAAATGGAAATCCACTGGTTGAATTCAGTACTCACTGATTACTAATCGAAGTAACACTGCCAACATTACACATGAACGTAATTTCTTATAATATGATGTACAGTGAAAAAGGAAAAATTTCTAAAAATTAACTTATGCATTTTTTTCGCGTAGGAACTATTACGTTGTATAAATATTTTTTGCCCTCTAGGAACTTCCATATGCATACTTGGGGATAATTTTTACCTGCTATATCGTGTAGGAACTTATATTCGTCTGTGGTATTTTTATATGACCGTCGTACGTACCGTACGTATGTATATTATTATGTAGGAGAGTTCAAGGTGTACGGACTCGTCCGTCGAGCTAACGTCGCGGGTTTTTAAATGATAAAATTAGCATTAATAATAATAGTATATTATAATATTATTATGGGTATGGTATACGGTATAACGATCGATCGAGTGAGATTTTGTCTCGGGTACGGTTTGAAGGTGCAAATGTACATCGCGTTTTAATATAATATTATATTGTCGTTTAACGCGTTCGATAGTGTGTTTATATCATTTTTTACGCACACACTCCCCAATGAGAAAAATCGGAAAGTGTCACGGAAAATTCAAATTTTGGACGTCCAACACGAGTCGGCACGAACGGTGCTATACGGAAAAAAGGCTATTTATTTTATATACTTATTGGTTTCGTTTGACGCAATCGTTCGAAAGCAGTAAGGGATATCGTTCTGTACTCGTCGGGTGTAAAATATTGTGACGTGGACACTTTCGGTTCGGATGCTTTACGGGTAAAGCGCTCACCACAACGATGTTTTGGACATTTTTTCAAACGTTCTGATCGGTTTTTGTTTTCAAATGCAGTAAAGGTCGATATACGGGCGCGGGCTTAGGACGATGCGGGCTGCGGGCGCGTGCAGGTCCGGCCGTGCTGTAGCCAGCCATTTTACAGGGCGTACGGCTGCGTGCCGGGCCGGGGCGGCTGTTTGAGTAGGCCCACGTAGCGGGCGGCGTGCCGGCACTTGGACACCACCTCCTCCTGGACGAGCGAGAACGACATGGCGATCAGGACCAGGCCGAACAGCAGGTAACCGCAGCACGCGACCAGCTGCAGCTGACCGTTCTGCGTGTCGGTGCCCTGGAACGACTTGCCCGGCACCAGGTCGCCGAACCCGATCGTGGACAGCGTGACGAAGCAGAAGTACGCGCCGTCGATGAACGTCCAGCCCTCCCAGGCGGCGAACACGGCCGCGCCCAGGCAGATGTAACCGGCCAACACGAGCAGCACCAGGGCCACCGGCACTCCGGGCGGGGCGCCGTTCCGCCGTTTGTTCGGCCGCTTGCTGTTGGTCGCGGCCACCGCTGCGGCCGCGGCGGCGGCGGCTGCGGCGGCCATCTCGCGGCGATAGTGTTCCGAGGCGGTGGCCGCGGCGTTGTGCCGCCGGTCCTTGTCCCCGCCGCCGCGCCGCCGCTGCTGTTGACGGTTGTTGCCGCTAAGCAGTGGCAGTCGGCTGGGCGTCCCGTGCGCTCCACTGTACATTTGGCTGCGGACACACAAAACGGTAATAATAATATAAAATACAGTATAATATAAACGAATTGAATCGCATTTTTCTTTTTTTTATTCAAGTAAAACAGACAACAAGTGAATTCGATAAGAGAATATAAAAAAAAAAACGACACGAGGCACGCACGACCACTCATCGATATTATTATTATTTAAACATTTGAGTAATAATATGCAGTTATAAGAATAGTTATCCGGATATCGGAGTCGAAAGTATTGTATTTTTCGTTATTGATAAAAACGAGTATGAATAATAATTAAGTAAAAAGATCCCCGGGACCATTTTATTTCCAGTCGGCGGACTGGGTCGATCGGCTAGATTTAGATTATAGATAAATTTGATACCAGAGGATTTAAATATATGTGTAGTTTTTTTTATTGAATTGTTTGTAGAATTCATATTATGCATTATTCGGGGTACAGAGATGGTTATTATGAAGGATATTGACTAGAAATATTGTATAATTTTTGTATTGGAGTAATTGGATGTTCCCCAAAATTGGATTCTATAAGAAGCCTATAAGGGAGAGAATGGGTAGATTGTGTATTCATATTTTTGTTTTGTAGTGATCGATTGGATTTTAGTAGGGAACAAAGTCTAAGATTAAGAGGATTTTTTTTTAAAAAATACTGTCATTGGAACATTGAAGTTTATTAATAGGGAGAGAAGAAGATTTAAAAAGCTTTTCAGTTAAAAACTGGAGAGAGGTAGTTATAAGTATAGAGACATATGGCGAAAGTATTAGTACTTGTCTCTCGAAAACTTTTAGATATTAGTTATGACAGTAAAAAAAAACTCACCCCACTAAGCTATTTTTTCAATAGTTATTTGTTATATATTTTTGACTAGTGGTGAATTTTGAAAATATGACTTACACATAATATTTAAATTAAATAAAAAATAAATGTTTTATATTATATAGTTTGTGATTAAAACTTCAGTGGAAATAACATACTTATAAGATAGGTGTTTATTGTAATGATAAAAAAACCTAAAAAGTATAAACCAGTTAAGTGTCAGTCACATATACATGGTATGGAATATTACCGTATTAGACATTATTTTAAACACCCAACTATATTACTAACATATACACATCAAATACGACGTTTATAATATTTTATTATAATCTTATAGTCGATCATTTGAAAATTTGTTCATAATATAAAAATAAACTCTACATTTTTAATTTTGTCGATTTTAACGGAAAATGAAAATTTGTTATATTTTTTGAAAATCCATTTCCTAATGGATTTTATACGTTTAACGGTTGTATGGACATCACCCGCACGTATAAACGCGTCAAGCACAGTCAAAAGTGTCAAGTACCCATATTATAGAGCGCACACTCGAAAAATACAATTATTTATTTATGAGACAGATGTCGTATTACTTTACTGAAAGCCAGCCACAAGTTCCATAAACTGGAAACCTGTATTTTGAAAATGAAATATCTACTAATATATATGTTATATTCTACTAAAATATATATTAAACAGGGAAATCTAGGTTCTGGGCGTTTCTATAACGCGAATCGTATATTATTTAGAAAATGTCATTGATACACGATCTCCTGATAGTGATTTGAGTGATGGTTAAGAGGCCGATTTGTAGTGACAGTGTAGACTTCTTTCTGCTAGTTTTTTAGAACAACTCAAAGATCAGAGGCTGTATTTATTTTATATGGTGCGAGAAAAATTTGTAATATATTTATTAAGTTACGTTCATCCGTCACAGAGTTGTATTACTTTTATACGTCGTGTTTTGTTCGTACTATCATAAGTAGGATATAAATAGCGGTTCTGCTGCCCCCGCGCACCTCCCCCCCCTCCTTGTCACGTCCTTCTACTACGTCATGTCTCGTCCTTTCCCCACCCCGTCCTTGTCTCGTCCTTCTGCCCCGTCGCCGTATGGATCGTCCTCCCCCCACGCACATCTCCACCCTCACCTCCACCTGTTGTCATATATATATATAATTGTACATAGCATATTATTGTACATGGCATATTATTGTACACCGCATATTATTGTACAGAGCATATTATTGTACACTCCATATTATTGTATACATATATGATTTTTATATGCAATCTGTATATATTATATATTAAAGCCCTTATCCCTACCTAATAATTTTCACCCCCACCTAATAATGTCTCGAATTTAACAAACACTTGCCCCTGCACGTGCAGACCATCATTCAGTCTATCTTCAGCCTTATACTATTTAACACTTGTGTACAATAATATGCTCTGTACAATAATATGCTGTGTACAATAATATGCTATGTACAATTATATATATATATGACAACAGGTGGAGGTGAGGGTGGAGATATGCGTGGGGGGAGGACGATCCATACGGCGACGGGGCAGAAGGACGAGACAAGGGCGGGCGGGGTGGGGGGAAGGAGAGACATGATGTAGTAGAAAGACGAGACATGACGTAGTAGAAGGACGAGACAAGGGCGGGGTGGGGGGAAGGACGAGACATGACGTAGTAGAAGGACGAGACAATGACGGGGTGTGGGGGGGGGAGGACGAGACATGACGTAGTAGAAGGACGAGACAAGGGCGGGCGGGGGGGGGAAGGACGAGACATGACGTAGTAGAAGGACGAGACAAGGACGAGACAAGGAGGGGGGGAGGTGCGCGGGGGCAGCAGAACCGCTATTTATATCCTACTATCATACACTTTATAACCAACAGCCAAGCATAATATTGTTAATCAATAACACATTTTTGACTTAAAAAAAATATATAAATATAATTAGTCTCATTATTTTTTTGACACCCTTTGTAATATTATGACTATAGAGTGTACACTGTACTTGTAATTATTATACTTCTCAAAAAAATTAAGTGCTTATATGTGTTAATATCCAGCATAGTGACAATGATATAATCTTATATTTATCGCTATATGGTAGTTATTATATTAGGTGTGACATTATCCAAACAAGCTAGACGTTGGTCGTGCAATCGTTAATCAATAAAGCATAAACATCACAATGTATGTGGTATAATTTTATATAAAATATTTTACAAAGTTAAGAAAATAAAAATATCATATCGTAAATTTGTACACGCGCATATTATTATCGTTATTTTAATATTATATATAATATCCTGCGTACATACAATGGTCGTCTATAATCGATTGCGGATTATATTATTATTATTGAATACGCCATAAGATATGCTATGTCCTATATGTGTTTCACTAAACATCTCATCCCGTTGGTCTAAGATTAAAATACAGTTAGTTGTGATCGCTAAATGATACCAAAGTATACGGTAAAATTTTCACATTTTACTCGAATTCATGAAATATCTTTCAATACGGGTATGCCAACCACCATAGTGTTTAAGTTTTAAAAATCGAATAATTTTCAAATTTCAATTACAGTTGTTACTCAGTCGATTCTTTTTTTTTTTAGGTTTTTTTGTAGGAGCAGAATAAACTGACCTGCTTTAAAAATATTAATTAATTTATATTTAGCGATAAAAAATAACGATTGTTAATTAAAAAATCAACTGATATTTCGCTTGCGTGCACCAAAAGAATAATAATTGTGAACATGTTGTGAACAATTGTTATTTTTATTTTATTTTATTTTTTTTATGAATTTCGGTATGCACTGTCGTTGTTATTATCTACTATGTACATTATGTACACACTACACATTATAATACTCATAAAAAGTATAAAAATATATAGAAATTGGTAAATTACCCGATCCAATGATTTTTAATTTATGTTAAGAAAAAGTAAAATGCTTAATTTATTATACACAAGGTGTTAACCACATTTACTTTCGTGTATACCAAACCAATACAACAACCTGTCTACACTAAACTTTAAAGCTTGCATTACTATTTAAATAACACTTTACGGAAGTTACATTAATCGACTTTTAATGCAATAAATATTTACATAAATTGGCCATCACGGATTCTTACAAAACACGAAGAACATAGATTATGGAAATAAAATTCCGGTTTTTTATATAATACGGAAATAAAAGTCTAAGGAGCGTCGTTTCAGAATTTTACATATTATAATATATTAAGATTATTAAATAATATCATTAAAGATTTATATCCAACCATATATATATATATGTAACAAGTTTCACGCCACTACGATTTACACCTCATTCAATACTCTAATTTCATAATTCAAAAATATAACGATATTTTTTCCAAGTAAATATGATTTAACAGTAAGAAATTAAGTAGATAATACTAAGAATGATTAATAATGATATATTTATGGGTTATTATTATAGTATTAGTACTATTAATCGTAGTTGGACTAGAACCAGAATATTATTCTACAAGCAATACGATAATGATAAAAAATCAAGCAGACGACCAACCACATCCTATTTTTATTTATCAAAAAATAAGCTATCTGATGGTAAATTCCTATTATAATATACTCGTATAGTGTTATTATACGTAAATATTATTGTTATATTTAATGGCGCATAATAGTATTATATTTTATAAGCACTACAAAATGTATAATACGTCGAAAGCGATGAACAAAAATAATTACGACGAAAGTATACTTAAGTAAAGTTTTGTAATAAACTAATAACCCTTATTTTTATAGATTTTTTTTTTATTACGTTAGTACATTATTAGACAATAATAATATGATACCCTATAAATCGAGATTGTTGATCTGTCGTCACGTTAGAACTTTTATTTCTGGAAGATTCGCAAAATGCCGATTTCGTTTTTTTTTTTTTTGTTGAACTTTGGCGTTAGTCTATAAATATAATACGGAGTACACCTTACACGGTTTTCTACAAATTGCGTCGGTATGGAATAGAACACACAAGGCCGGTCCGATGGCTGAAACGATGTTTGTCACTCAACATGTGACGTTGCTTATACAGTAGTCGTCGGCCGCCACTTATTGCATTCACGGATCACGGTTAATGGACTCAATCGCTTATTGGACTTAAATAGACTATCGTTTTGATTTATATATACGTATATTTAAACGCAGGAAAAAAGTCAACTATTAAACTCGCACTCTGGTCAATGTGGTCAATATACGAGTATATATATAAAGCCGTATTTCTACAATTTTTAATCAGATTTCCATTATTTTATTGCATATATTTTGACGATTAATACTATTCCTTGACTTATCACATCGAAAAATATTGAGAATATTATTCGGTTAGTATACTCAAATACTTTGCTTTAGAGTAAGTTCAATAATCAGTGACTACTCGCTGTATATAATAAATAAGTAACAATATTATTTACGTATGATGTAATAAACGATTTTGATTTGGTAGCTTTTCATCTAAAAAATGTAATTATTGTCGCTCACCAGGGAAATACGATGTATATTTAAATTACAATTTTTCGTTTAAGTATCGCCAAAATTTAATTTTCAAACGTAAATAACAAATTGTTACGGCTTTGACGGATCCGTATGGTAATTCTTATTGGAAACCTTGTACCTATATAATTGTCGAGTCTAAAGTATTTAAATTGAAGATAATATTTTTATTTTACTTTTTTAATCCTAACTACAAAATAATATGCACATTTTTAAAATAATAATAAAAAAATAATAATAAGTAGTTCTGATTCGAGTATTTTATGATAATGCAATACTGTAGTAATGTACGTTAGCGCTTCAAAATCATTAAGAAAAGTATTGGATACTTTTAATTTTTGTACCAAAGTATTAGTAAATCGAAAATGCAACAAGAAATTACTCTTAATGTTGATGGACGATTGTAGCAAACCATTTGCCCCAAAACGTAAAGGAAAACACTGCTTTTTCAAAAATTGTCATTTAGAATGCGTAAGACTATAAAGAAGTTATTATTTGTGTAAAACACGTGTCTTAGAAGTTCAAAATCGAAGCTAAAAAACATGAACAGTATCCACGGGAAATGCACATCACTACAAATGACGTCCACGAAATCCTTCAAATTACACTATACTGCACAGAAATTGTTTCTTTCTCTTTTAATATCGATTAGTTATAATATTTATTGGCGTAGAAAACTCTCTGTATACATCGCGGAGTGCATATTATTATGTTATTTATTTAGAATATATGCGTAAACTACGACGGTTGTTTGAGCAACGCATTGGAATGTTTTCCATTTAAACCTGCAAAAGCAATTGGAGATTGGGATTTTGAAATTTATATTCGAACAGAGTTTACTTTGCAGTCACAAACCGTAATGCGCGTGTATATTATACGTGTGTTTATATATAATATATACGTATGCACATTTTTTTTTATGGTGAAAACACTCGACGAAATCATTGTACGCGAACTGTTCAAGCGCAAAAGCTTTGGCTGTCTTACTTTTTATACGTCTCCCGCGCTACAGCAAGTATCGCGAGATTTACATTTGGCCGTAATAAAACATCCCCAAATCACTCGTTTTGGTTCACCGTCTCTCGTGTGAGTTCAATATAAGTTTCGATTAATTTTTTTTTCAGTCACGTAACCTAACCTACCTACGCGACTTTTTACAAGTCCACACACTATGTACCGATTTACCTTTTCATACATTAAAGCACACAAAACCGTCTTCGTAATTGGAAGACCTAACTGAAATAGCCTAACTGGCTATACAACTATTATAAAATAAAATATATAATTGGAGTGTTTTTCCAAGTCTACTTACTTCGTGTTGTTCTTTAATATTATAATAGATTTATTTACATTCAGATTTTTGGAATTTTGAAGTATACTTAGGAGACTACTACGAGTCTCTCGTTCTTAAGGTAATAAGCATATTTTAACGACTACAGTCCACAATATAACTAAATGTGCATTGCCGCAGTTGTATTTGCCATTTCACATATTCGACTTATGCTCGTTACGTATAATAAAATATTTTAATTGATCTATTTAAGTGTAACTATAATTTATATCCTATAAAAAAAAAATGTTAATCATAACAAATATCATGTTTAACTTGACTCTTTTCAAAAATACAAATCATAGAGATTTCTATAAAATATATTTGTTTTAATACCGAAGACGAATCTAAAACTTAGAAATCAATATAAACGAGAATGGAACACAATAAGATTATATTTTCAAATATTTAGATTTACTGCGTTCTGTATACCATTAAAATATAGTGTCCTATGGCGTTCTAAACTTCTGTTTATTCAAATGAAAACCACTCTTTTTCATGTGAATTGTTATATATATTTAAATATTGATGTATTCAAATCGAAATACAAACGAGTAGTTTTTTTTAGTTATTTTTAGTTATGGAACTTTTGCACTTAGGGTAATTGTTTTTGATAACGCTCCATTTTAGAATATGTATTTGTATTGTGGAATTCATATACTATTAGCTGGAACTGTATTTTAAAGCATGTCCAAATTGTTGTATTCTGCCGAGTAAGATTATAATATATTAAAAATAGATTACTTTATTAACTTTAAATTTTCTTAGAAAATTATTTTCAGTTCAGATAAATAATCTCCATAAATTATTTACTTTTGTTACATTAATTTTAAAGTTCTTTCTTTTTCTTCACGTATCTAATAACATTTCTTTTTATGTTCTAATATGCACCACAAACGATGCTGCTAATCAGTAATCACTCCTTTGATGTAGATCACTAATGTAAAACTATCTTTCAATTTTATTTTAGTATCATATCTGTTATTTTGGTATTTTTAACTGTTATTCTTATAAATATTTCTTAATTGTGTTTATTTATTATTGATAATTGCAATATAACTATTGACCTAGCTTGTGCTGTTTATAAACAAATAATGGTTTTTTATAGTGTATAAAATAGATGTAATATTTATTCTGATATCTATAATTTATTATATTTGGACAATGTATAGAAGTCTATTAATATTAACTAGTAGGTTCAATTTTTTAAGCGATTGTAGTATCCCTATTTACAAACTGTACACCGTTTAATGACTAGAAACTTTTGATTTGGATAGATAAATATTTTCAAAAAAACGTACCTACTTAACAACGCTCAGTAAAGTAGGGTGGATTATAAAGAATGCAATTTGTAGTGCCAAAGGGAACTTTAAATGGTATCTAAAATCTAAGTATTTGAAAATGTGGTATTGAATCATGCTTAAAAACTCTAAAAACCAAGAACTTAAATAAACGCACAATAAAAGGTTAAAAAAAGGGCGGGGATAAGTCACTCTGTATAATATATATATATATAGTGTGTGTGTGTTATGTGTATACTCTGTGCAGGTCGTAACCATAATGAATACAAATGATCACTAAAACACGCGTGTTTGATTCATTACGACAGAGACGAACGACGATTCCACGGACAATTCATTTCGGCGTAAACAGCACCAACAACGCCGCCGCCGCCGACCACTATAATAAGCCTATTAGGCTTGTCCGCACACAAAAGACGACCCGAAATATGTCTGCCTATTGCAGTAGTAAGATAGTTTATACAAGATAATAACGAAACGTTTTTTTTTTCTTGAACCTTCACAATAGAAAGAGTTTTCGTAAATTGTCAAGTACGAGACGACGACGTCGTGAACGATGTTTGTGTTTTTGTATTTTCGTAAAAAAAAAAAAAACGATTTTTGTGTAAGTATCTTTATTATTATTATTTTTTTTTTTTTTGTACGACTAAACTCAATCCGGTGAAGACATTTTTTTTTATGATATACATTTTTTATTCCGAATACGAAATTACGCGCAACACTATTTTGCCTTTAAATTTATATCTATATAAAAGTCCACGATCCGAACAATCGCTTTTCGCGTCATTAAATACGATACGGTCATCTGACTGCTACAAATGTACGGCGCCACGCGGCGTCATGTTAAAAAATTCATTACCGTAAAACTTTATACCGTTTTATTAAACATTTAACAGCTCTGCACACTGGCGCTACGAGTAAAAGCATTTGTCGTCGTAAACACAATATCATTTAATAAATTCTGACGGATCCACACTGTTTTTGTCGCATTCGGTCGTTGGACGATATCATAATATTATTGGACGTAAAATAATGCACGGAAGTGTGTCTGTGTCTACACAACTGCAGTGATCGAATTAATATTGTAATTCGTATTATTAATATACCTATTTCGTAAGACGGCTTGTCGTATAGACAATATAGGTACACGCGTGCGTACAATGTCTTACGCTTTTTATGTAACGATGTTATAAGTTTAGATTAGTCGTTGGAGAGTATATTCGGGACGCGTGGTTGGTTTATTAGCACATCGAGCAATTATTTCTAAACACACTCACTAGATACTTTTAAAAAATATTAAACGATATTATTACGTTTACAACACCACGCACCCGTTTTTTTTTTTTTAATAACTGAAATATTAAGAAGCACAGAAATGTAAGTTTATAATGTTAAAAGGTGACTCAGCTATTGCGCAATAATGTTAGCGTATCGAAAATTATTTAGTATTTAATCCATATACGAAACATTTTTTTTTTTCATAAAGTACATTTGGGCTTGAAATATAAAAAAAACATGTTTTTGGAACCCTAGGCCGATATAGTATATCGTTATAATACGCTAATCCTTCAGTGTATATATATATATATTTTGATTGTTCATAAACAATATATCCTAGCTTTATTGTTATTTTTTAACGTCAGTCACCGTGCTATTAAAACCATAACGCACTTCCAGCACATGAATAGCGACTTGTACATTGATTATTTCGTCGCGATAATATATTATTATTACTTTATATAATAGTATGTTTTAATGTAATTTATGAATTATATAAATAACCAGTCAAGTGATCAAAAGTATACAATTGACACTTGCCGGAATTAAAAAAAAATATCAAGTGGTTGAGATGTCCATGATATATTTTTTTTAGTTTAAAAAAATATATATATATTCTATAGTTTTATGCAATAAATAAAAAACATGGTAGCTTAATATATTTGAAAGTATTTTTTAGACTTTTTTAGGCGTTTATATAGGGTGCGGCAGTCAAATTCGACGATTTAAAAAAATAAAAAAAAAAATAGAAAAACATTTTTTTTTTTAATTTTTCGCCAAACATATAAAAACTACATAAGTGGAATTTTATGTTATGAATTTAAAAACTTCATTTTTTAAAGATTTTGTTACGCAAATGCCTTCCTTGGTTAGCCACACATATATCTTTATTTTAGTAATACGCTTTTACCACGAACGCCAATGCCAATGTTCACTTGACCAATGCTCTATGATAACTAAATTTCGGGTACTTAAAAGCGATAAGAACATTCCTGAAATCTCTACTACTTTAGCCCTGCCAACCAGTTCTTTTTAAATCGTCGGGTTTGACTGCCGCACCCTGTATTTTAATCAACTCGTAAAGATCTCGCGCGTATCACCTTAAAACCGGTTTAGAGGCAGATAAATAATTAATTTTTAAATTTGTGTTTTTAGGAATAAATTGCATCATCGAATTAGAATATTTACCTGAAAATTCCTATCGGAACAATTTTATTTCAAGATGAAAGGGCCTTTGTGGAATAGGCAAAGTATATTTTTGGGTGCACTCACTTGCTTATTTTTTATTGCCAAGTGTAAAGGACGTGCGTTTAATTTTTTTTTCGGTGGATACAATATATTATGCTTACCACTGGTAACAGTCCTCGCTGTTGTCGTCATCGCCGACACCGTCGTCGTACGCGTATTCTTCGTGTTTCGCTGCCGTTGTTGGCAAGTTCGGACGATCGCCCAGTTGTCTGAGGATGTGTGCTGCCACGTGGTCGTGTGTTGGTGAGTTGGCCAGTTGATATTCGGCGCATTCACACAGAACATGTTTGGCTTCGGACGTCAAACGGTACACCGGTTTTCCTCCGTTGCCACCTACACGATAGACACAGATGGTATGAGAACTTGTCATGATAATATATTATGAATTGTATTTTATTACATACAAGTATTGTGAGTATTACAATTTGTAATATCATAATAAACAACACAATTTCAGAAGTTAATGCGTGTATGATTGTATAGATTAAGTATAGATAAGTGATTTTGATAAAAATCACATTATTTACATACAAAATGTATCATTATAGTCGTTAAAAAGAAACGTCTCAACAAAGTACATAGTATTCGCTTACAAGTGTACAACATAAAAAACGAATGTTCAGAAATTCGCGTACTTGGTTTTAATATTTGAGTAGATTAATTAATCAAATAAAATCTTAAGATTTAATTTTTAAGTGAATTATTTTAGACAATAAAATATTACAACTTAAAAATACTCTTAGAAGCCATCGCTACAAAATTTTAAAAATCGATAAAAACAACTAAAAAAAAAACCACAGAAATGTTGTCACAAAGTTAATAATGGGGGAATAAATCCATTCTTATACAAAAACTAAATTTTAGTTTATCAAGAACTGCTGAACGTTTATTTGCTTTGTTACGCACTTGTAAAATGGAAACAACAATAATTGTGTATGATACGTTTTTTAATTTCAAAGCTGTATAATATGTCTTATATAGTTGTTTAATAATTCTTTATTATTCATTACAGATTTATGTGTCAGTGTTAATATTATAACACTAATCATACGAGTATACCTATTAAGTAAATTATATATATAAATACATCGATTTTTATTTATTAGTTTTAAATTTGTAGATATTTTATAGAAATAAGCTACGTACAGTAGTTAGTGTTCTAATAACCGAATACCTCATATTGTTTTTGAAAATTATCATATATTACGATTTGTAACTATACATGAATCATTTTATATAAATATTAGACACTCAAAATTAAACTCGTTTCAAATTTTACTGCATGCGCCAAAAACACCGAGTTTTAATTTTTACATCTTTGAACTCGAAACATAAAGTACAATGTACACGTATAATGTTTAACTTGATAAAACATCTATACATGTAGTGTTCCGTATGGTTGTCTCCATCAATTACTTTTTCTAGTCGTTATTTTTATAATATTAGTGATATTATTCTCCTTTGGCACGATCTATTTAATTCTGGCTACACGACTGAACGTGAACATCATTAATACTACCTTCAGGGTAGTTTTAAGACAATCGGTATATGTTTTTCGGTCAACATAAGTTAAATAAAATTTGGCAGCGATAATATACACAGAGGAAAACAAAATCAGATCAATTGGTCGTAAAATGTAAACAAGTTTTAATACGATTCCGCTAATTGAACATTGCAGTAATAATAATAACTATAAATAATCATATCAAAATGGAATTTGCATTTTCTTAAGTGTTGTTTTTAACCAATCATGATAATTCACGATGACGAAAAACTTTAATTAAATATTTACTTGAAAATATGAGAACCATAGATTTTAGAAAAAGATATAAACCTTTTAATTTTCATTAAACCGTTGTTAACATAATGCACTTAAATTGAATATATTATAATATCCCGTGTAATAATACATTTATTATACTCGAATTATATTATGTTATATTATTATTTTATTTTATATTGTATTATAATTATTATATTCAACGGTTAAAATATGTTGAATAATGTAAAATTGTATCTAGAAAAATCGAATAATTCTGTAGCTTGGAAATTATATTTTTTATTCATTTTGCAGCATACCTTTAACTAAATTATGTTCGGTTGATTACATTCTTATATTCAATTATATTAAACGAATTAAATATTTTCACTTTATTTATATGCATAAATGTTTATAAGCGGGTCTTATATAATATAACAAGATCTGAAAAAACGGTTAGGTAGAATTTTTTTTTGGTTTTTTTTTTTTTTATTTATTCATAATACACGGAGTAGGATTATAGTTATTTGCATCCGCATAACCGACTATAAGTGAGGTTTCTGGGTCTTTGCATTTTGTTATCGTTCAACCATGTGATTACTGTTCGGTTTCGTGTCATGAGTGGTTATATACAATATATACGAATTTATAATATATTTACTGTTCACCCAACTCTACTACTGACAATTGTATCTCGGTACCTTAATAATTCCGGCTGTCTTATCTAAAAGTATTACTACTTGGACATACACACTGTCTTCTAAAAATCCCCGAAATTACTTCCATTTTATATTTTTATCGTCATATATCTAGAAAAGCCGATGATACATGTAGGTATACATGTCTTATCTATATACTTCCATCAGCAGTGATTGGTTGACGACTGGACGAGATTCCCACAAATGGGCTCATCTAAATCTCATTGAAAATAAAAATGTCAATATAATAAAACACTGACTATATCATTGTATATATTACTTTTTATTGAATCTTCCTTGTAGGATTGAGAAATCAAGGCAAGCAAGATCAGATGGAACAAATGGATAAAATGCATTACAATAATAATACATTCGTTTTAGATGTGTAAATTGAATGGGCTTAACAAAATAAAACAATTGATTGAATTTTACACTTTTTTAAGATACAAAAACATTAGAAAATTTCAAATGTCTATAAATATCACAAAAAGGGCAACGAATTTTGAAAGTATTTTAGATATAATAAAATTAATTTAATATCGCCACGCTCAGTCTAAAAAACTATGCAAGTTTTATTATTATTTTTAAATGGTAATATTTTTGTTTTAGCTATAATGTATTGAGTAAGTATTTAAACCATATAAAACCTCAGGTATAAACCAGATTATATATTTTTTTCGAACAATTTAGTTTAATATCTCATATATTTCAACACAAAAAGTAAAAATATTAAATTTTTTTATAGATATATCATGTTTTTTTTATCATATAATAAAAATATTAAAAATATTGTTTAAACATAATAAGTATGTAGTTAAAATCAAAAAAAAAGTAAAATATAATACATTTATGTATGTTAACAATAAAACAAGCACTATAAATAAATAACAATAATTGTTATGTTTGAAGCTTCAAATATAATATAACATGTACATTAAAAATCAAACGTTATTGTAAAAATATCTGGTTTTGGAATAAAATTTTACTTCATTCATATTAATTTTGGCTGGGCATATTATATCTACATATGAAATAATATTACTATCACTCGAATGGAAAAAAAAATGTTTTGACTGATTGACACGCAAAAACATTTTTCAAGCCATGGAAAAATCTGATAGCCACTGACTACCATAATACAAAAATTATAATTTACAATACAAGTCTGATGTTGTTCTTATTACAGGCTGTGACATGCAATGTTATTTGGGTACGTGCAGTGTACCTTTCGTCATAAACAATTGTTCGGCTTTGAAACTACCTTCTTAGAATAAATTCTCGTTCGCAGTATACCTTGTTGTTAAATAAGTGTTCATATTACTCTTCATTTTCATTAACGTAGTAATTTAGCGAGAGTGTTGAAAACTATTCTTATTCTCGGCCAAAGTAAAACAAAGCGTCGCAAAGTTTGTATGAACTTTAGTAATTTTATCTTATTTTTTTTTTACTCTAGGCACAATGACGAGTGAGAAAATTATGAAATACGCACAAAAACGTGGATACGAATGCTTAAAATAAAATAAATGATATGAGCGTATAAGATCATAATATTGTAATACAGTACTTTTATACTTATAATATGGGTACCTAATATAATGATTGACGTCGCGCGATCGACCGATAAAATATTATCGAGAGTATTTTTATTGTACCCGTTTTCTATTATGATTTACAGAACAATTAATGTAAATAATCGAGAGAGTGATATTGATTTCACGTCCACGATAAAACGCATTAATTAGTCGTGGCTAGACAGAAACCTACCCGGTGCGGGTTTCAAGTCATCAAACGGAATAGGTTAATATAAATACACGTGTGTGTATATAATATTATACGACTGCATAATTTAGAGATGTGTCTTGGGAAACGAATGATGAATCGAAAAAAATGTGTGTTATATATAGTTATAGGTACTATAGGTGAAACGGGTACTTTTTTATTTAGAAATCCCGTGTGTTATGATAATATATGCACGTCTATATACATAAAAAAAAAAAATTAAAAACAACTATTCCGGTGGGTTTCACTAAACTTTATTGTGGCTTTGAGGTTCGAAATGAAATTATCGAGACTTCTTTATTTCAAATGCTGCAATGCGTATAATATAAACACGTGCCCTTTGCAAGAAATACTAATGAAAATTACTTTTACACGATAAATACGATATTTTTAATGTTATTTTGTTTTATTCAATTGGATAAGTTTTGATTGGTAGTTATATCGCATTGCGTTAAATAAGACAATGAAATCAAATTCCGTATACACTATATCTATCCACTATGATTAATTTATTTATTTAACATACTTATTTTTATAGTAAAATATATTATATATTTACATCCTCCGCAACTTCTTCAATGATAAGGTTATTCAAAATTTGATTTTTGGAATTTCTAAACATACTTAATAGTATCCGGTGGATGTGAAAAATTCTGTTTTTCAAATGATAGTCAACAGTAAAATATTATTTGCTCATTTTAACGATTACAAATTAAAATTCGAACAAATTATTTTATGGTCTGAGTATTATAAATACTAGATCCAATATACTAAAACCGCTGTATATGTTTTTAAAACTATTATTCTTAGCATAAACATTTTAATAACTAAGAATTTACTCATTAAAATTTTGAATTAAGACATTACATTTTCAAAAAAAAAAAAAAAAATTATACAGTTCATAATTGTAAAAACGGGGTTCATTTACTGTATATTAAAATAATTTATAGCATTATATCTGTATGATACCAAATCTATAACTATAGTATAAATATACTGACTTGTCGTAAAGTTAAACATTTGTCACTAAAATATGACCTGTCATAAAAGTTAAATTAAGTTTTCAATTTTTGGTGGGATTGGAGTTTTACAATGTCTATATTTTTTCAAAAATAGCTCATACATATCTATTTATTTATTTTTCCAAGCACTTCGATCATAAACGAAATCGTATTTATGAAACAGTTTTATTGCCATATAATTTTAAATCATTCAATACGTGTTTGCAATGATATGATGGGCCAGCAGTATATTTAAGTTATATTAAAGTAATAAAGTAACATAATTGTATTTTGAACATAAATTTATACATTTCACGCGCATTAAAGAAAAAAAAACGAATGGAAAATACGTATTATTAAATTTGGATTCGTGAGAAATAACCTAAGTAAGTATTATAAAATGACATGTGATGATAATTTAATTTAACAACGATTCGACAGTAAATTTAAAAAAAATATCCTAAGTATAATAATATTTGTAGAGAATTGTTAAGTCAATTTAACAAAAATGACGTAATGACGGAGTTCAAAATGTAAACATATTTTTTAAAAAGTATAATAATATTGAGTAAATAATTATTGGATTGTTCCTAACCAAATCTAATCAAATGCATTAATAAATATGTAAGATAACATCTTATTCTGTTATGAAAAAACTAACCTAGTTGTGTACTTAAAAAAATTCTATTACCATAAATAATAAATTAAGAAAACTGAAGTATTTTACTTCAAAATTACGATTTTATTATTTCTAAGTCAACCTACCCAAATTATTATAAATATATTCCGGATTAGCTATTCCAATTTAAAATTGAATCACCTAAAGACTAAATAAGAATAACCACTTTGTTCATTCATTTTGTTTCAGATAATTTTTCTCATGGAATGCTACAAGAACTGATGATCAGAGCCGATCTCAATTTTCTTCTCATAATCTATGTGAACTTTGAGCACCAGGCTCGGAAATTGCCACTCAACTCATAAACTTTATTAGTTTATTGTTATTGTATGGTAATATTTAAATCTATAACTATGTATATAATCCGTACTAATTTTAAAACATTTTCCTTAATTTGAATTTTATTTAAACGACGTAATTTTTACTTTAAATCGGCTGTAAGTAATACTATAAATGCTTATGAATTAAAATTGTTTCATACCTATGTTGTTTTGAGTTAATATTTGATACTTATATTTAGGTATAAACAGTGAGATTTGTGCACCCGTCACACATATATATATATATTATTGATTTATCTAGGTAATAAAAAATATAAATTGTAGTTTGGTTAAAATTTTATTTTTCATGAACAAGAAATCATGAAAAATGGTATTTTGCATTATGAGTTCGAGGTATTTTAATGTGTGCTAATCGGTGTAATTTAATCCATAGAACTACCACAACTAGATATACATTATTAATTTAATTTTAGACAAACGTTAATTATACATATAATAGGTAATAGGATAATATATATTATACAATATGTATGGCTATACCTTTCTAGCACTGTGATTTCGTTGTCACCGCCAATTAAACTCACTGGAATCAGTGACATGTACTTGGAAAATAGAATAATATATATCTACAATGCACAGCAGTTCGTACTTTGTTTAATAACTATCTCGAACACCATTTTCGAGCTTTTTTTGGGGAAAAAAACAGACAGACATTGCAAAAACATGCTATAAATAACGCCGTTTTCAGCTAACCGACGTAATTATTCACCGTACAGTACACGTGGGAAATGAGTCTGTAACTTGATAATATCGCGCCACTGTATTCAAATAAATTATTATAATAATAAATATATACCGTCTATGTCTTAACTTTAACAGTGCACTCGAAACTATGATTTCGTTTTTCATTTAAATTCTGTAAATATATATATACAGTATACACTGAGAAAATAATTGAAAAATAAATATTATTAATAGTGAAGAGAAGAGGAGGAAGGGGGGAAAACAGACTGCACGCCATTTGCTTATACGAAACATGACTATAATGATATAGTAATTAGGGTATGATGCAAAGTGCATTTATTTTAAATGCTCTAAAACAATGCATTCCGCGCATATAATTCAGTTTATGTTACAGATATTTAAAAAATGAAATTATTGTTTTATATGTCTTTATAGCAGTTATAAGATAATTTTGTTTGTAGTTTTAAGTAATTATTTTATTAGTTTTTACTATACATTTATAGTTTTTTGAGTTTTTGAGTTAAAATAATTCAAAATATCATTTCAAGATGTTTTCTTTTTTTAATTTGATGTAATGCTCAAAATTTAACACATTTAAATAAGTTGAACGTATAACTAGTTAATCAATATAAATCAACATAGTTTTATCTTATACTTGTATAAGAGTTGAGAATAAATAATACAGCTTCAAAAATCAATAGATAATGTTGTTCATCGATAAAAAAAACTATTCTTGATAAGTTATTTCCAATTATTTCGATAGAATTTTTAAATATCTTTCATTATTAAAATATATATTAAATTGCTATTTTATAGTACGTATGTAATACAATAAAAAGTTTAATTTTTAATTTTTAAATAATTGTACTATAGTCAACACCTATTTTATCGTTTTTAGGACCTTAATAATATTATTTAATATATTATACAAACCTATTTGTTGTTTTCGTGATTTCGGCGACAGTTCTGCCCTTTGGTTGTGGCTTGTGTTATACTGTTGTGGGGATGGTGGAGTGTGTTGCACTGACCCCGTACCTACTGTTGACGAAGATTTTTTCGATGACTTATCTCGTCGATTTCCTGAAAAACAATAGGAATGAATAAATTATTATTATTAGATACACAATTAAATTAAATTATGTATATATTATATATTATGTATGATTAGGTTATTAATGAAATATACTATACATTGGTGATGGTTTTAAGTTTTAACGTAAAACAATCACTAAAATAATAATAAAGTTTTTGAATTAGATTTTTTTTTACTGACATATAACATATTAGACCTTAAAGAACAATAGTTTTTATAAAAAAATGTGTGGTTCGTACTATTTTTAAAAGTGTTTGGAGTTTTAATAATAATGTGCATTTTTAATATCTTATTCAAAAGCAGAATATTTTTCATAGTACTTCTATACATACAAATTGAATTTCGGACGATTAGTTTATGATTTATAAGAATTTAAAGTTTTAATGAGCGAAGTGTAGTGGTACAGGTGTACTCCGCAAAATTTTGGTTTACTCGCTCGTTTGAACTTTAAATTAAACACTTACACATAACAGTTATAATTAATAAACTACTCGTTAAAAATTTGATTTTGATGGGTTGAAATTCTCTGATCAATATTTTTCTTCGGAAATAAAATTAAAAATGTATTTATTTTTGTTCACCGAGAGAATAGTACTGTACAGCGGACGAAAACTCGTATCTAACCTACTTACCACCAGTTGCTTTCGAGTCGGGGCAAATAATTTTCGTTAGTTATGTGCGCAAAGTGGTACTGTTCTGTCAGTGAACCAATTTTAGAGTTTCAAAAGAGCAATACAAGTTTAAAAAATGATAATTATAAAAAATTTTAAGACATAAATTTTTTTCAAAAAATTTGTTTTATACCGATTTAGAATGGAAGAAATATTTTAAAAAACGTAACTGTTTTCTGAATTAACGAATGTCTTACGTTGAATGGATCATCAAGTATAACAGTTGTACTTGCGCGTCATTAAACCATGCACTGAAAAGATCTTAAAATATAGATAATGTTATAGAGTGATTCAATCTAATCGGTTATATTAATTTTGAGAGTGAATTTCCACGAATTATCATCTAAAATAGAAAAAATATAACACATAGAATAAAATGTGTTAATAACACTATAATTACTGTTCAAAGTCATATAAAAATTAATGGGTACATTTTAGCTTTAATAGATCAGTTGTAGTGTATGCGGCCACTCGGAAGAATGTGATATATTGGTCATACATTCATAGATACTACACCACTGTATTGAGCTCTAATTTGGTTTTATTTCAAATTTCAAATTATATATATTAACAAATACGTAATCGCATTTCGTAACGATTTTATTTTATTCTGAACGCACCACTTATAAATATATATAACAGCAGAATTATGTATGCTTCACGCCCATAACTAAATAAATATACAACACGTACAAATATATATATATATAAATAATGTTTGATCATAATTTTTTTACTGTTGTAGTACACTCGATTCAGACTTCTTTTTTTAGTATTTCGTACTTGTATTCGAGTTTTCAGTAAATCTACAATGGTTATATTTTCATACTTCAGTTTGACATTCGTTTGTACATATTGAGTTATTCAGTCTTTGCGTGCACTTCAAAGAAACAGCTTGGAATTTAGTATTGAAATATTACCTGTATATTTTAATTAAAAATACATATTATATACTTTAATACGTACGGAGTTCATCATGTAATATTTTCAATAAATTATCTATTTCTTTTCTTGATTAAACTAATTTTCTTTTTTTTTCATCTTGTGAGTAATATTGTAAATCAAGTTTGCAATAAATTGTTTTTAAATATAATTTATTAATGTTGTTATATTATTAAGTAAATATAAATAAGTATTATAAAATGCGATGATCAGTTGTTCATAATACGTCTAATATAAATATTTTATAATATGTATAATTTGTAGAATAATATTAATTTTTTTTTTTATTGATCGTAAAATTTAATTTCGGCAACAAAGATCATTATAGTTACATAGTAATATTACGTTATCTTAATTATCTTAAACAACTATATTGCAATGGGTTTTTAAATAATATTATATAATTTGATTGTTTAAGAAAAAATGTTTGTAGTCATTACTAGACTACCTATAGGTACCAATTTAAAATGTTATCAAATCGTCAATGTTGTGTAAAATTAATATTTAACGTTTGAGTGATTTAAGTATAAAAATTTCAAATTTTAGATGTTATTCACTAGTAGTTGAGTGTATTTTTTTTAGATAACAAAAAAAAGTAAAATTATATTAATATAATTTATAAGCGAATAATTCGCTTGTTCTAAATTTTTTTTTAATAATCTCTCAGTACTTAATTAAATACACATGACCATTTTAAATGTCACGGTAAAAAAAATTATTTTTTATCATTGTCATGCAAATGATCTTTTGGTTTTGTCTCTAATAACACTATTGTTTACCTTCTTTTCATCACTTTTCCCATAGCATACATTTTTTCACCGTTCAACAACAACCCCTCTGTCATATTTCCATTGCCCATTGTTTTTTTCGCGTAATCCAGAAAAATGCAACTAAAGTCAAACATTTCGCTTTGTTTTCCCATACACTAGAGAGAAAGTTTTTGGAGAATTAAATACAATATGTTAGTAATAAATCATACTTTTTTTTTATTATTAAAAAGTGTAATCAATGTTTTGTAATAAAAAATAATTTATCACATTATAATTTTATTTAAAAACGAAATTGTAAATAAATATAATTATAAATATTTTTTTTTTTTGGTAAATATTGATAAACATTACTAACCTGGGGATTAGGTCATTTATATGATTTATCATATAATTTTATCAATAATTTAAATTAAAAATCTTCATCATATTTAGATAGCGGGAAACTTATCATTTATAAAACATCTCCCTGTCCGCATACGTAATAAGAATACCTATTAGTTTATTAAAAATGTACAAATGAATACGAGGTAGGCTGTAGATTAAGACCTCTTATTTAGATACCTAATATAATTAAGTACCTATAGTATATTACACGGAGAACATTTTAGCATATTTAATTACTCTAAATACCTGATCGAAAATTGCTTTTGAAAACCATTAATTTTTCTCAGTAGGTACCCACTAAAAAACTAATATATATTATTATTTAAATTTATTCATAAACTTACAGTAGTGTTCTTATATTTTTGTGATATTATTAGTTATGTTCAATATTTACCATATTATATATATATATTTTAACGGGAAAAAGTTAGATTTAATTTATTTTCAATAATTTCGAATCATCATTGATGTCATTATTCCACATTAAGTTGCATTTTAGTCAAATATAAAATAACACGAAGGCAGCTTAGCTATTATACTATTTATTTTATAATGATGTATAATCATCGATGGGTATTTTAAAAATTAGCACTGTTATAATTTTCGATTATTTATACACTTATTAATTATGCATACTTTGTACATAAATATGATAATATTGTAACGTCAATAGTTTTAAGTAGTCTTTGCATATGACTTGAAAAAAAAATATCATATCGCTTAAGGTTCATATTTTGTAAGAGATATTGTCACTGTTTATATAGCATGTCTTATTTTCCACTATACTACACTTTAGTAGAATTGATAAAATATAAGATGCGTGTAGTGTAACGATTTATTGCATTGTGTATAGGTTAAAAACCAATGTTTTTGACTTAAATACTTTCATGGAAGATACACAGCGACAAGGGACCTTACGTCAGTCTATGTTAGATAAAACACCATTAATCATGTCTTTTTATTAAGCTAAACGATTATGTACTCTGAAAAGGTGTCCTCCACGCAGTGCTGGGCGAACAAAGATACACTCGCTGCTACTTTCCATTTCTGATAAAAATCCTATTAAACATTTGAGTAAAATTCGTCGATATTAGATAGACGTCACGTACTATAACTGTTTTTATAACGAATTATTAAAATCATTGTTCATAGGTATCGATTATACGTATGAAATGTGTCTCTTTGTTTTTTTTTCCGTCAAATACCCACATTAATCGTCTTCTAACTATTATATAAATGTATGAGAATTAACATTATAATCCGCATATGGCTTCAACACGCATAACCAATATATTCAATATTAATTAGATACGAATTAGTTATTTTAATTTTAAAATATTAACGTAAATTAATTAACTTTATAATAACAGACCTTTGCAAACATTTTTATTTTGAGTTTAATTAGATACCTAATGATCAAAAATATTATGTATTTTAAATAATTTTTAATCATGTTTCTGGTGAGGGAATATAATTTTGGCAAATAACTTATCTTAATTATTAATATATTAAAGTTACTGGGATCTAGCCGTCTAGTAAAATTTCCTGATGAATTACTAAAGGTTTATGACGTTTAGAGTGTTTAGACGATGACATAGAGCAGAAGTTCCCAACACTTTTTGATTCACGGTACTTTTAGTTATTTTCTAAAAATCTAAAGACACTCTCGAAGTGATAGCAATTGAACCAATATGAATATTAAAATAGATTGGACATCGTAATATTACTACGTATACATTGTATGAAACACAATAGGATTTATACTATAGTTTGTTTTATTACTCATTGTGTGCTATATTTTTCACGAAGTCGTTTATTCTTAAAAACATATTTCAAATAATTTCACGGTATCCTAAATTTAGGTTCTCGACACTCTGGTTGGGAAACTCTGACGTAGAAGCTTGGAGGTTGTGAAAAAGTTATTCAGCTTCATGGAAAAAACGTGTTTCATTTAAAATTAGTATAAACGTATATTATAATATCTATTGACCGATGGTAAGAAAATATGCGTAATACTATACAACACAAAATTAACATAATATTGTAATTATTTGTAGATTATGGTTCATTTTGTTTTTTTTGACATTTTCAAGCTGTGGTTGTATATAATATATATACGACCGACTTACTGAACAGTGCAGACTATAGATGCACTTAAATATTTAATTGTATTATAATATGCAATACTGCAATCCGTATATACATATATGGTACCATAATTTTGTGTACCTATCATATAATATAAAAATATTTAAGAAATAATATATTTTTGAAAAGTTTGTATACAAGCTACAGATAACTTATTACAATGAGTAATACCCTAGTTATTAAATTGCGAGTCCATTAATAATTTTCGAATATTTTTTTCTTTAAAGACAATTATATTAGTATGTATAATATATTATTATATAGATATATGCTCATCTAATCAAAATAAATATAATATTATTTTTTTTTCTCTCCCTATTGTGTATTTCTCTATGAAGAATCCTTCATAATATCATCACAGATTATATAAAGATAATAAAAATAATGAATAGTTTCACATAATCTGTGATGTTATTGTGTAAAATCTCATTATACTCACATATTTAATTTTGCGAGTTCATTGATACGTTATATTATCGAATAAGCCGCTTTATTTTATTTGTCGGCAATGTTATATATTATATTATATATCTACTCGTAAATACACATATAGTACGATTTTAAAGCAAATACTATTATATACATATATATCAGTTAATAAACTTTATCATTTTAAGACCAGGCTGAAAAAAAGACGCTCACCAGTTACAGTCGTTGTAGAAAGTAGAAACAATACGCGTTTGTTGACGATTAAACATAGACAATTAAAGCGTTAACATTTCGTTGAGATTGATTTTCGTTTCATTGAGATTGTGGATTGCCTTTGATGCTGTAGTTATTACATTTATGTATAATGTTTGAAAGCTGTTTAGATGCGCCTAAGTGGTATTATTTTATAATATTGTTATACAATTACTTACAATATAATTTTTCCATAATATTGATCCGAAAATATAACTATACACGCCGAAAATCCTTACTGGTCGCATATGAAAATTAAACAAAAATATTTTCGACTGTAAAATGAAGTAGGTAAGTTATATATAAAAAAAAAAATTTGCATTGTCAACATTTATTACGGCTAGCTGTTTATAAAAATACAGTTCACTAAATGTGTAGTATATATATATATTTTTTTTTGTAGAGATTTAAGCGGAAAAAAAAAAATTTACGATAACTAGCCAACCCCGCATATTCGTACCATAAAATGTGTTCTGTATCCAAGGCCATTTTGATAAAGAGGCTGACTTACGCGCGTTGTGGGTATTGTATGAAAACTTATCTGAACGTCATTGTAACCGAAAATGCACGATGCAACGTGCTTATTGTTCGAAACGCGCGAAATGGGTTGGAAAATATTGTCTACATGCAGTTCAGACGTTATTATTCAACCGCAGACCGTAAATCGCGTGAACCTATGTGCGTTTTATCCAAAGTTCATCTCGTATCAAGGCATATTATAATAAAAAAGGTTCAATTGCAAAGTTAATAAAACGCGAATAAAAAAAATATTAATATACCTATTATTGATGGCTGAAGGTTTTGTTGTCGTTCAAACGGAACGTTTCGTTTGCGTTACGAGCGGATATCCCTCCGTTGTCTTATATATTGTGTTCTGGGAATAATATTACAATAATATCGCATTTCCTCAGGTATAGATTGCTTTAAAGTTATTATTTTTTGCTCACCCGTTAGTCCATTATAGGAAGACGAGCTTGACATTTTGAAATTTAATTATGATTGAAATAATGATAAATGTTGAGCCATCACGGATAAAATTCGAAATTTCATAGAATCCAGTAACTTAAGCTTTATTATAAATACGTGCATAGAGTTTGACAACAGAATTTCATTTAACTATATTCATACTCGATCATTTTTAAACCTTTGTCGAAGCCTGATGATCGCTTATTACTGTGGATTAACATCGAGCATACGCAATGTTAAATATTATACATTAGCTGTATAAATATTCGTTAACGATATAATATAATATAATATTATATATTATACGATTACACGAAATACATATAATATTATGGACACATAAACAAGCTACGATAGTGCACCCTTTGCGGCGGGAAAATTTAGCAACATGTAAATTACAACTTTATAGTATTAGGTGCACGATTATTGTGTATTGTGCAATGATACATTTGATATTGAATGTTGAATTTAATTTCCGATTTAACTCGATAATTTATATCAACACAATATTTATTCACAAGTGTATTTATGTAATCCACAGACCCAACACACTGATTATAATACACTTTATATAATAATAAACGTGTAAGTTCAACCGACGAAAAATCAATAACATATAAATGAGAAGTATACCGAACAAAAATACCAATCCAATCACATTTAAAAGAAGAACTACCTATCTACTTATAATTAGTACATTAAAGTTTATAGTTGTTCTCGGGCGGCGTGTTGTCCGAAAGATTTTTGATCTCCAGTAAATAATATAGTAAATCAAAACCAGAGAATCGTCGAGACGCTCCTATTTTATTCCCAGATGATATAAACCAACAGACAGTTTTATAACTTCTGATTGAAATTGAAATCCATCTTAAAATTACCGCGACTATTTTTCATTTACAGTGCAAACATTGTTTTTACCGTACAGAAAGACGATGAAACGAAGGTTTACGGTACAACGGCAATTAATATATAAGTATATTGATTTTTTAGTTACGTATTTAAAAAAATATATTGTATACATATTACATATAGATGTATAATATATCATTAAATATATTAACGATAGTGAAAATCGGAAAAGAATTTATCTTTTAAACTATTTAAATAAAATGGATAATCTATTTATAAGGTTTTATCACATTGAGTTATTAATTGCATTTTTACTACTAGGAAACGTCCAAAATGATTAGCTAAACAATTTGCAGTAGAATTATAAGGATAGGGTCATCGTTTAAAAAATAAAAGTTTGTATTTCTTAAGTATACTTCTTAAATAGTCCAATAAATTTCAAGATTTTGAAAATATATTGTTTAAAAATTCCCAAAATAAAAACTTGAATAACTTTATTATTCAAGGAAAAATGGGAATGAGCATGGTTAGTGAATCACTTTATACATATAGGTGCCTATTAAATTAGTAAACCAAAACTATTTGTATGCAAATTGTATAAAAATAAACAAATAAAATATACGAATTTAAAATAAATACATTTTTACCAGGACATATTATTAAATATCTATATTAGACTCATTGGTATTAGAATAAAAATGATAATGACTGTAAAACTATACGGAATAAAAATGTATCCATTTTTAACCAAAAATAAAAATGTACCCGATTTTGCCATAATATAATGTTTAAAAGTAGGTTTCAAATAAAAAAAATCTTCATACATTGCAAACTAATTTACTAATTATAAACAAATAGTTATATTTTTAAATGTTCAAATAAATGGTGTAAACTTTATTGCGCAAAGAAAATATTCGCAACTTCAATAATTTTTTGATGACAATATTTTCATTGTTTGGTGAACTATATAATAGTGTGCTTAATTTGTCTTGTTTATAGTTTATCCATCTTTTACATTTTTGAATTATTCGTTTGTAATACAACAATTAAAATATTTGTAATAATTAGTAACAACTTTCTCGGCAAGCTAAAGCGTATAATGATCATTCGACATTTCGACCTTATTATAAAATATGTGATGCTTAACAATGGTCAACAATTTATTAAAATATTCATAAATACACTCCAACCTCACAGATTTTATACATTATATTTTTGTCAAAATATTTTTTATATAATGTTAGACTATACAAAAAAAAAAAAAACTCAAAATATACATACATAATATATCATTAGATAATTGTACAAGGGTACCGTGTTTTCCCGTTCTTTATGATTAAACGTTCAAAAAACAAGTCATCACTCAATAAAATTAAAATAAAAAATACTATTTAAGTATAATATACTTTTTACTTTTTTATTTTTATATGCGATATACTATCCTGTATACCATATTTATTATATAATATTATAATATATATGGTGTATCGCCAATACAATCATTTATCGCTAATTATTTTAATTTGGATTCGACTTACTAGTGATGCATGATGATAAGAAGAGGTGGGAAAACCTACCTGTTCCTAACTTCAGGCGCTACTATTGAGTCAAATCTAAATTGAAATATTGAGTGGTAAAGGATTTGCATTACTTATTTAATCTATAAGTATACTTACTTGCTTAAAAATGTTGTACTATCATGTATAGCTTAGAATAGTACTTCTCAAGCTTTTTTGTTAAAGGGTCCCCTAAATTTAATGTAAAACTATCAAGGCCCCCCCCCCTAAATTAAAATCATTAATTATTTTTTCTTAATGATGTACTAAATTTACATGTACTATTTCACTCAAATAAATGTAAAGAAAATCACTAAATAATCGAAAATATTTTAAATGAAATAAATATTTCAAGGCCCCTTAGTTATTCATTCACGGCCCCCAGATTGAGAAGCACTGGCCTAGAAAACACTATATTACTATATTTTACATAACTTATAATATGAATTACATTGTATAATTGTTAAATTAATACTGAAATTGAACCTTAATTTTAAAATTGTTAATTTCAGGACATGTATACCTATGTTTAAGGAATACATTTTTGTTGCAACTGTTATATAGTTGACTAAGGTTTTGTAGATTAATGAGAATTAGTTTAAGGAAAATATTTAAAATGGCAATGCTAGAGATATTAATATTTTTAATTTAAATAAAATGTATACATAAGTGAATATAGATGGTTTAAATTATAAATAACGTTTAAAAAACATTTGTAAACAAAAGAAAATGGTCTATATTTAAAAGAAATATAAACATAAACTTTGAAACATAATGTAATTTGGAAATTTAAGGATAATACCTTTTATATATGGTTAACATCTTGTAAATAATAACAGTTTTAGTTTGTTACTTATTATTATTCATGAAACTATTCGCCTACTACTTCTGTATTTTACTACTACTTTAAAAATAATAATGATACAAATGCAATAAGCACGCGACATCATCAAATTATATTTGCGATATCAAAACAAACAATAATAATTATAATATCCCGAATACAGTATTTTCTTCTTTAGAGGTTTTCATTAAAACCTATTAGATTTCAAAATTAAAGTAACAAAAAAATGTTAAACAAAGTTTTGTAACTATAATAATAATGTACACGGACATTGACAAACCGTTTAAAGATACTACTAAAACCGAAAATGCATTACCTACTATAACTATAATTATTTTAAAACAAAAACTTATTATATTTGATTGTTTAGGCAGCACACTAGCATGTACGTATTTGTGGTTCGTGGTTCATATTCGTGATTCGTTTAAGTTTATTATTTATTTATATTTATGAACTAAACCTTCACACTATTTGTGTATATTCATGAACAATGGTTCAAAATTTGCGTTTTTTTTTCTATTCGTGTTAGTTATTTGTGAATGAAACTAACATCAGAATTGAAAATATTATATATTTTGTAGATACAGCTAGGTTAAAAATATTCCCATAATATATAGGCATATATATAGCACAAACTACGAAATTGAAGAATGAAGTTATGATAGTTAATAACACATGTAAAATACTGAAAGAATAACTTAAAAATTAGTAATATATATATATATTTATGTAATGTATAAAATGTGATGGGCTTCAATAATGTTTAAAAATAGAATGAGGTCACTTAGATTTTAAATATTTCCTTGTATACAATAACAAAATATGTGTAACGCTTTATTAAATTATTAGATCTTGGAAAAGTTTAATAACTTTTTTTGAATGTTTTCCTCGGATTTTAAGTAATACTTAATTTGTTTGATCCATACATCAGAAAATAGGACATTCACACGAGAAAGTGTATGTCTTTTAAGGATAAATTCACATTATCACTTTAGGTTTTAATAAATGTTAATAAAGTATTAAGCTTCAGAATTTTATATTTTTATTTAAAATTTCATTTTAAATTGTATTAACGTTTCTGCCACTGTATACGAGGCTTTACAAAATAAACTTGTGATTAAATAAATTACTATTGCAATCTGAATTTAGACTTGTAAATATAACGAAATATATTAATAGATTCTTTTGTAATAATACTTCATTATAGAAATTTAGAACAATGTGTATAAGTTACTCCTTCAAATTAAATAAACACAATTTAACTGAATAAATTAAATTTTTATCGTAGTTTTAATTTCAAATTTATTTTCTTCAACACAGTTTATGATTGTATTCATATTCAACACACAAATATATAATGTTAATTTAAAACTGTTCTTTTAAACGTATTAAACATAAATTAATTGCTAACTCCATTTTATATAATTTATAGTTATAAATAATATAGAAAATATTTGAAAATATCAACAATAAATTGAAAATAACTAAGTCTATATATGAGTATATATAAGTAAAAGGTAATAGATTTAATTTTTATAGATATAGAAAAATAAATAGTTAATAAAATTATGTGAATAATGTAACCAATAACCGTAAGTATTTGTAAAGTTTGTGTGAATTATTTAAAAAAAAAAAAACAATAATAATGATGATATAATAACTTATTTTATTATTAAAGGATAGTGACATTTTTGTATAAAAATAAAAGGAATTATTTTTTTTTTTGTAAAATCACAATATTTAATTCTTATGAATAAAAAATAAATTACATTTCATTTATTATTGTAAATATAATATAATATACCAAGTAGTTTACACTTTCTATTCTAGTGTACATAATAAAGTTAATAACTTCCGTATTGGTATTATAATAAATATACAGTCCACAGATATGATGAGTTAAATAAATATGTAGTATTATTAGTATTTTATTTAGATACAAATTTATTCTAAAGCTAATTTAAATAAGTGGATTTTTTTCTCTACGACTTGAATTTGGTTATCTTGTGTATTATTCTTTGGATTATAGAATAACTTAATCTCGTATATTATATTATGTATATTGTATAATACAAACATGGAAAATATGTACAAGATAAATAAATCCCATAATATTATATTTTTGTATTTAACTTAAAACACATAAAACTCATAAAACTAAGCAATAAATAATCATGTTTTATAATTTTATAGCTTAAAGTAATATGACGTTGCGTTTGAATACTTAGTATCTTGATTTTTTTTTTTTATTAAATCAATATTGTGAAATGAGAATTGTGCAAATTCGTTTTATAAAATGATATCTTAATATAACAGGAGCAATAGATTTTATTTAAAGTTTTCATACTAATATTGTACAGTGTACATATTAAATTATTATTTTGTCGAAAATAAAATAAAGATAAGAAAATACAAATTAAATGAGCATAATCAAAAATGGTACAACGGACGCGCACAGAATTCGTAAATCTCGATAAAGGTATCCGAATTGAATGTAATTGTAGATGATGCAATAGTAATACAGTTCAATACTTTTGCTAAAGATTAAATTATAAAGTTTATATTATTCCAGCAGACAATATACAGTATAGTGAATAAATACGTAGGGGGTAGGATTTACTTCATAGGTACGTGGTCTATGTACAAGTGGTATTGGAATTCATGGTTAGTCTTTGTTAATCGTAAATGAATATTTTTGAGATGATGAAAGTTTGAGGTAAACACTTTACTATATTGTAGATTATGTAATAATATAATGCCGATGAAAAAGTGAGACAAAAAGATAGTTTTCTTTACTTTAGAAAAAAAAATATTAAATCGCATCAAAATTCAATGTCCTTATATACATATAAGTTGTAATTGATATTATTAATGTAATAAAAATAATAACGATAATGATTACAACATTGTTTAGAAAAATGATATAGCAAAAATTCTCATCAACTACAACTATTTTTGAGAACATAATTTTTAATACTACCTAATATACTTTATGAAAGCCGAATGATTTAACTGTAGTATATTTTTGTTTTGATTTCATAATTATAGAGCGAATTATGTATATTGGGAGATCTTTTTAAACTAAAATCAATTATTGACATATTGTAAAAATATTAAAATAATATTATTATTATTTAATCTAAAAATATAATGACAACTTAGAAATTAGAATTATTAAGTTAATATTATGACAAATTATGTTATATAACAATTATATAGGTATGTATATGGATTAACATTATGTAATACTAAATATTTAACAATAATCATAATTGAATAAATTCACCATAATTAAGGAATATAGTTGAGAATATGATTGGTTTCTGAGCAGAAATGGATATCATGATAATACTATGAAGTGTGGTGAAGAGAAAGTACGTCAGTATGATGAAGAAGAGCGATCAATAAAGACACGAAAGAAAATATGAATTAGTGTAGTCAGAATAATATAAAGAAGGAAATCATCGAAGAAGTTACGAATTTTTTGATTACTATTTAACCTCGCACAGAAGGGACAATACATTTTGGGATTCCTCATCAAAGTATATAACGTACTTTAATTTTAATTTAATTTAAAAAATAGAGAAAAACATGGCACACTAAACCACAAATGTTTTAAATAATAAGTGAAATAAATATATGATCAAGGTTAATGATCGAGGTAAACACAATAAGAGTTTCAAAAATTTTAATTTAAAATTAAAAAATTACTTTTATAAAAACCATTTTCACAAAATAAAGCACATTTTGTTTTTTGTTGTATTAGATTATAAAGCTAAATTCTAAAAAAAAATACTTATTAGATAGGAAAAAAAATTTTTATAATAATTTTCCATAAAAGAACCAATTATAAAAAATCCAATTAAGATTATTAATAACTCTGAACAAAGTATTAAAATATATTATGTTTAAAGATCTAATGTTACTGTATATTTTTTTTTATTATTATGGTAAAATAAAAATTTATAATTTTTTCGAATTATTTTAGTTTGAAATAAATGAAGTATAAGTATACTTTTAAACGTTTATTAAGTCACAAAATAATAATAAAAAAATTAATATCATAATTATTGCATAGTTAATATAGTGTTGTAATTATATTTTTAAGTTTAAACTTCTATAAAAATATGTCAATAATACTAGTTTACAAAATTTTAATTAAAATAGACTAACAATTTTAACGGATATATTTATTCCTGCGTAGATATTATAAATTATTAAAATAATTTTATTACTCCAATACTTAACACGTTCCTACTGATGTTTCTCAATTTGTAGTTGATTCCTCGAATCATATATTGGTATAAATATAATTACAATTAATATTAATAATACGATTTTGATTCAGTATACTTAAAATAATTTAATATTTTCTCGAACAAAAAATGTTAATTGTAATAATAACCTATTTTAAAACATTCACGTTTTTCGGCAAGTTTGGTGCCTATAACGGTTAATTAGCCATTAGAATAATATAATAATACATTACACAAGGTTTTATAAAAAGTCAACTAATGGATAAGCGATTGAATAAAAAATACTATGTGTAGAGGAATAAAAAACGTTATCTGTCTTAATAATGCTTAATAAGTCTTAATCGTTTACTTAATATGTCCATTCGTGTTTCAGGCTATTTTTTTTTTTTGTAAGCGAATGGACGTATTGTTTAGGTTTCCTGTCTCTTAATACTAGCAATTTATTTAATGTCCAAAAATCCTCATTAGTTTTATTTTAAATTTACAATACATGTTGTTGTATTTTTCTTTTTTCTATAATTCGTATAATATAATGTATCTTAAACAAATAACTACATTAAACTGATGGATTATAGTCGTGATATTTACATCCTATTTCGATTTAAAAATAATTTCAATAGAATAATACCTGAAATACAATTGATTTATCAGTTACTACAACTTATAATTGTCACCTGAAAAATTAAAAAAAAATAACTCTTGAAAATATGTTTGCTTATTTTGTCTTACAAAAACAATGAACATTTTTTGTAAATTTAATATATAATATTTTCACCAATATACCGCAAACAATTATTTTCATACTTTTTGAGAGAAGTAAAATAAAATTTGAAGACAATCCATTTTTTATTGGTTTAAGTATGTTTTTACATGAAAAATATTATTATCAGAAAAAATGTTCCATTTAGAATCGTTTATAAGAATATGATAACTAATTATTGTTTTCAAACTTAAATGACTAAACGTTTCATACAAACCAGGTCAAGTGGTTTTATTATTTAATGTTCACTGTGAAAAGAATATTTGCATTGATCATATAATATTTTAAATGTGTACAATTTTTGAAAATCAAAAGTTTGTATTTTTGATTATTATATAGTCTTGTATAGTTTTATTAATAATTTTTTGAAAAATGTATTCAATTTATTTTGAGTGCTAACAGTTTATTTCAAATTCAATGCGATACTATCGCCACATCAAATTTTCAAATCTCAGATTTGTTTTTTCTATTTATTTTTTATTTACGCATAATACATACATCTTTATATTTCCCACAAAACAGCAATATTAAAAACAAATAAGAGCATAACCATTTTTGTTTTTCAATGGTTTAATTATTATTATTATTATTATTATTTATTTTTTTTGTATAAAATCAAATACACAATAAGTCCAACTTTATATATTACAAGTAAAATAACAGTTTATTTGAATTTAGTTCAAAAACAAATCTTTAAAAATAAGAAAATTAAATACCTATTACCTTTTAATATTGTAATGTTTTATTCAATTAATATATATACAATATACATATATATTTTTTTGAAAGATACAATGCTATATTTTTTAAAGATATATACCTAATATGTATTTTATTTTATTTTACTAGTTAATTTTAAAATAAATTACAAAAACGTTGAACGTTTTAAAATAAATACAAATAATGAAAAAAAACTGAGACTTGACAGATACTCTTCATAACGTTATTTATTGCACAAAGTGAATTCAGACGATGCATTTTTTTGTATTAAAAAAAAAAAATAACTCAGTTTTCAAACAGCTGCGAGAAAGTAACTTTTTTATATAATATATTTGTCAACACTTCATAATTTTTAAACTAAGATTATTTATATTATTATTAAGCCACTAGAAGATTGAAATACACAACCTGGGTGGGCAAAGATAATAAACTTTTTGAAGTAAAAAATTACCAGGTGTCCTCCAGAAGAAAAAAAGAGGGTTAATAAACTATAACAATCGAAATGTATATAAATCACAGTTAGTGTCGGCAGTATCATGGTAAACGAATACTGTGTCCTAATTTAATTAATTATTTATGCTCTGCTGAAAATTTTTATCTGCTTTTTTTTTCTTATTTTCGTTTGTATTTTGGAACGACACTATTTCAGCACTATTCTAGAAGTTTAATTTCAAAATTACTGATACCTGAGATTTCTATATGAATTTACGGTGGTTATATAGATGAGAATCGTAAACTAAAAGAGGAAATATTTTGAGTTGCCAAATCCTTAGTTCCATTTGGTCACCATTCAATTTCTATACTTAACAGCTTTGTAGAATTAAAACTTGAAACATTTTATATATTTTCAACATCAAGTAATATGGTCAAAATAATAATTGACAATTTCTAAAGAAACATAGAGTGCCTGATAAAATACTATTACTACCACTTAATTGTATCTAAGTGATGGATATTACATAGTGTATTTTATTATTTTCATGGTGGAATAATAAAGTTATTTCAAAAATATTTGTAGTTTTTTATATGTTAAATACGTTCTTTTAATTTTCATTAGAAAATAATAAATGATATGGAATAAAAAGGTATTTTAATATAATTACAAAATATAATTAACTTCGAAACTGATGGTTTACCGCATTGGTCTTCCATAAAATAACAATACTGTCTATTTTCTAAATATATAATATATTAATTTAATATCTATAAAAATCCAAAAATAAATATTTGATTAACTAGTAGAACTTACTAGTTAATAAAATATTTACTTGTTTAGTTGAAACGTCTAATTAAGATACTATTGTAAACTATATAACTCAAACCAAACTTCTATAAATATGTTAAAACAAATAATTATTCTCTAAGCTCACAAAGAAAACTTTGGATTTCATTATCTAAACAAGTACTTTATTGACAAATTTATTTATACTACTGTAGCAGCAGAATTATTATTGTTTGTAAAAGCGTTTTTCAAATATTTTTATTTATTTTTATGAAATTCGAGCCATTCAGACAAAGTTGAATAATTTAAAATGTTTTCATCTTCACAAATCACTTTATTTGATCCTACGTAAAGAGCTTTAACCTAATCTTTAGTGTTTGTATTACTTATTGTTTTTATTCTAAGAACCACAATAAAATGTTTAAGTGAGAAAAAAAATAAAATAACGTTTATATGCGGAGCAATGATTAAAATAATACCATTGCTTTAGTTTTTAATGCGGAGAAAGATTATGATTTGTGTTGGGTGTTCACGTTGATATTCAATTACGGTTACAAAATATCAACCGCACCGTGTACGGAATATTATGGGTTCGTCATCGGCACAGAAAAAATAGCTCAGTCCATTATACACGAAGATAATATATTTTAAACGAGCAGTTTTTGCTTCAGGTTATTTAATACCTCGTGTTAACAATAGAATATTAGTTTGCATAATATTTTAAACAAACACACATACACAGGCATACACCTATACACAGTCATAAAAAAATACCTTTGGCTTACCGTAAAATTTTCTTTAAGTAATCTTCGGTAAAGCAGCATAATATATTATATATAATACCTACAGTGTATGGGAACGCGAAAAGGTCAGAGTAATATTATCTACAAGAAAAATATGTTTTAGTCTCAAAATTAGATTTTCGCGTTCACCTACTACTACACGACTACCTATATGTACATGTATGTACACTATTTATGTATAATAACGCGCGTTTGGCATATAATAATAATAATAGTAATAGTAATAATAATATACTAGCACTATGGGTTTACATAGGAAAAAAACTTTGTTCGGTGCTCGCGGGGAGGAGCTAAAATATGAAAACCCATTAACGATATTACAATTGATAATGCGCACAAACTGTATACCTATATCCATATAAATATTATACTTTACACACACGCGTGTATATAACATGTTATTATATACATATATGTGTGCGTGTATGTGTGTATAGGACGTGGGTATGTGTAAAGTTATATAACACCGTCTCGGTATTCAATCAAGTCGAAGCGGAACTTCATTATCCCCATGCACGTGATATCCGTGATTTTTGCAGGGTAGATTGGATGTGGTGGTCGGGTGGTACACTCGAATACATATAGCACATAATATACGTATATTAAAGGTGTACGCTGCAGACGTGATAATATTACATTTTAACCCTACAACGACTGGTATCGGGGTTTTTTTTTTCTATTATTATTATTATTTTGTTAAATTAAATTTTTTCCCTTACCCGATTTTCTCTTGGAGAAACAGCACGAGTGGGAGTATGCGAACTGGAAAGTGCCGGCCAACAGGGACCCCAGATTTGATATGCACAACAACATTAGCGGCACGCCGAATAATGCGTAGACCATAGTTACGATTTTGCCTTCTGGTGTTTTTGGTGCCAAATTACCGTAGCCTGGAAAAAAAAAACAACACTCGTTTTATGAATATATATATATATATATATATATATATATAATATATTATAAAATAAAAACAAAACAAAAAAAAAAAAAATCGATTTAACGAATAAGAGACAAATACGTTTTATGAACGATTCGGTTTAAAATAATATTTTTAAAAATTATACGAAACTCGTTTAAACATCGGTTTCTGTTTTAAATCAGTATGAGATATATCACAATAATATAATATAAAAATGATTATTTTAACGATAAGGTATCATTATATTATCGAAATATATAATCGTTTTTGTAATTTTTATTTTAGACAATTAATTGATATACTGTGTCTACAAACAAATATTATTTTTAGAAATTATTTTACTTTTTACTTATTGAATATTTATTTTAAGAATTTCAATGTAAAAAAGTAGTTTAGGTAAGTGTGTACCGTTTTGCTGTATGATAGGTGTTTAGCAGTTAGGAAATGGACGTATTAATTTTGAACTCAGTGATATATTATTGTATACGAAAAATGATTCTGAGCGGAAATGGTCTGTCACTTCTGTAACTTGTCAGCCTAAAACACTAAGTACATTTTATTATTTATATTCTTTTTGGTTATTCCTACTAATTTTTATTTTGCTCCACTATCAGTATTACGGTAAATTGATTTTAATACACATACATAAATATTATAAATATTTAGATTTTAGTTATTATAATAATATATATTTATGTATTATCATATTACACTCGTGTTATTAATTTTTAAATAAATACTGCTTAACCGTTAAATAGTTGAATTTAGTAAAACTTATTATATAGGTAGGTAAAAGTCTTAAATGTCTCCACGAATAAGTCATAACAAAATAATGAATACCGTTATCCAAAGAGCCTACTAACTAAAACCAATTTTCTATCAGGAATCATTTTTATTGTCCAAAAAGGGCAGACATGAATGAAAAATAAAATGAAATAATATTTTAGAAAATTTCATTCGTGAAGTATTTTAAATTTGTCTTCTGTTAAATAACTTTAAGTCTACTTTTCTGATACTAATCATTTCATATTTTACGATAGTTTTTTATTTTCATGTTCACATATATAATATGTAATATTAGTATATAGTTATTTATTTTAATATAAGAAGCTATATTTTGTCACATATATACAGATGCATGGTGTCATTGCATAACTGGAATTATTTCAGAGAAAAGAGTACTTGACCTTTTTTAATTTTGATAATCTTAAGTACCAAACACATTTAATCTGTTACTAAAAACCATCTTCAACGTTGAATATAACAAATTTTTATTGTTCCAAAAATAAATAATACCTATATGCAAAAAAACACATTGTAAAATGAATTCATTCATAGCTCCAATTCGAGGGTTTAGTTTTCATTTAATAATAATTAATATACTACAATTTAATTAATGGCTTATTATAAAATGTGGACTTTAATAATAACTAATAATACATACGGATATTGTACATTTCAAAAGTTTTTAGACACTTTGTTTAACGCCTTATTTTATTAAAGATAAACAAATAAACTGATTTTAATCCTGAAAAATTACTGAAATATTTAATTAAAAATAATCATTTAAATAATTGCTTTCTAAATTAAAATTTTTAAATATCCAATCATTATTTTAATTATAAATGATATTAATGTCTTAGAAAATTGTAAGTAACTTTGACAGGTCAACAAATTCTATTATTTATAAATATTAAATATTTTACTATAATCTATATTGATGAATATTGTTGGAACTTAAAAAAAGTTATTTATACGATGTACATAAATAATAACATTCGAAATTTGTTTCAGTGTATCTTAACATTTCTACAACCATTTAAATTATATGAATGAAAATAAAATAAAATTTTCTTTTAATAATTTGAAAAAAAAAAACGAACTATAATAACAATATAAAATGTTTATTCTTTTGAAAATTGATAATTAATATTTACTGTTTAATAGTTGCCACTTAAAGTAAATTATGAATAAATAAACCTACGAGATTAGAAGGTCTGCAGACTACTCAGATTATTCAAAATATTGTGAATGGTAAAATTACTTAATGCGTTAGAATAGTCTATAAATATGAATTATTTGTTTGATGAAGTTGGTCACAGTTTTATATGAAATACTGGTCATTTTGTTTCATTTTAACTACACAAGATATAGCAATTGAAACGACTTAACAATATTTATATGAATATTTTAAGATGGATTCATAGAATTCAAATATTGAGAATCTCACTTAAATGAACTAAGTGAAAAGTCTTGATATTTGAATTTTTTGCATTTATTACCAAACAAATTAAAACAACTTTTATTTGAACTTTTTAAGTTTAATGTTGATAAGTAGATAAATAAAATTAACTCAAGTTTGTATAGTGTAATAAATTATACGAATAAAAAAATAAGCTTGCACTTATGTTAGAATTTAAATATGTTTTAATTTAATACAAAAGTAATGTGTATTTGTATGGCTAATGAAACTATTTACATTATATTATTATGTTCTATGAATAGTGAATACATTGTATTTATAATATATTATGTATTTGTACAATGTATGTTATATATTATTGTATGTACATTGTACATGAACCAAAATTAAGTGAATTTATTTTTGAAGTATTAGATACAATTATTATAAAATCAGCAAGTTATAGTCACATATGTATATTGCAATGTTCTTGTCTGATCGTTTTTTAACATTTATGTTTAATGCATGTCCTTTCGTGTTTTATTTACATTGTTTTGTGCTGTATTTTATTAAATAACAAATAGTTTTATTTTTCTGACGAGAAGTTAAGTGCGTAAGGTGGGTAATAAATATCATGTTTGTCTTTTAAAAAGTTTCAATAACTATTTAAATATTAAAACAAGAAGAAAAAAATTTAAGACATATGTGTGTATAAAAGTAAACATCCTTAAGATATTATTCGTGTGGTTTTTATTTAACTTAGGAAATACTTTGAAAGTTTATTATTTTCAAGTACATTGTTATATATTATTGTATGTTATTTTATTACCTACATTTATTTCGAATATTTACATTGTTGCTTGACAATTGAGCTGCCTTTTAATGATTTTATGGGTTTGCAAACAATAACATTTTTCATTTTTATAAAACTAAATTGAGAAATGCAAATAATTCTATAACCAATCAGAACACTCATTTCATTCATAGTTCACAGTTATTATTTTCTCAATTAATTTCATTGGAAAAACAATAAGACACTTTATACATTAATATTTAATCATTTATTATGATTTTTAAGTTAAAACTGTCATATCCACACTCCCTAAATGGTTACAACATTGAATATTATTTTAGTGCATTTTATAAAAATTTAAGTAACATATTATATATATATATATATTATTAAAAAGCCACTAGTATACAACTATGATAACTCAACAGCTTCAAAATAATATAATATTATAGAACAATTTTGTTTTTTTTGTTAAGTATTTTTTGTAAGGAATTTAGTAGGTACTTTATAACTGAGATTCATTTGATAATTTTATTAAAATTATCTATATTACTATATTACTACACTCTAGTTTTTTAATTAAATTTTTTTTTTAAATATTATCTTTAGTTAAAATACCTACGCATAAATATTTTTTTTTATTTTTGTAATTGTTTAAATTATGAGATTAAAAGTTATTTAAACTGATATACACTCAAAAATATTAATTATTCTTATTTTTCATATTAAGTAGTTCTCAAACTAAATTAAATACATCCCTTTGTTAGAGATTACTCAATACATTGGTTTAAAAATACGACTACTTTTCCTTTTTTAATTTAATAATTTATATTTTTACTAGTTTGCTTAGTTAAGACAATACTGAAAGCTTTCTATTTAAACTAAAGTTACACATAGAGCTAAAATATACGGGCTACTGCAAAGGTATTAAAATACATTAATACAATTAAAATTACTTATAAAATAAATTGTAACGACTCGAGCGGAAATAGTGCCGTGATATGATAACTTAAATAAAATACATAAGGTGTTATTACCTAGTTAAAGACATCCTTTCATGCTATTATCGTTGTTCATCTTTTTTTTTTTAATCGTTTATTACACGATGCATATTATGCCTACTTTTTGCTTTATAAAAATTACTTGCGATTGTCGATTATCATTCTTAGTAGGTAATTGAATATGAATAAATATAAGTATAAATTACATTTTGATCTCAAAAGTATATCAATTTCCTTGTGCTCTTATAAGAATTTAGTCTTATTAGTAATTAGTCATAATTATTAATAAGTGTCTGTTATCTAACATTCGCCGAGCTTATTGTAGATAAAACGCTGGCGCAGGCGACGCGCAGCGGATCGTATCTTTTATTCACGCGAGCTCTCTTAAACTCTAAATATAAATTTTAGTCCAATTAATAATTTAAACAACTCTTATAACATAAGTAACACTATACTAACCTATTTACCTAACAAATTATATTAATTATTTATAATATTAATACTATAAAAAAAACGCAGGATTCAGTTCTTTTCATTGCAATATGAGTAATCCTACTAATGATGGCAGGTCGGTGTAAACTTAAAAGTAAATCTCTCAAATTTTATTTTTTTGAATCTAGCAAAAAATAAAAATTAATTAACCGATACATAATCGATTTGAAGTATCAAGCATTACCAATAGGTATCACCCTGTGATACTCCCATCGAAAAATCTACCGTTGTTAAAGAATGTTAACATAACTGGCCATGTTAAACCTAAATTCAAATTAAATCCTATTAACTCTTTTCTTAACTAAAAAAAAAGCTGAAGAGACTTACAAACCAAAAGTAATTGGCTAATACCTCAACTGCCAAGATTAATCGAGTATATCATATATTCAGTCCACTGTGTCTATGTTGATCAAATATCTTCAGGATTTAAAAAAATCTTGTAATTCACCAGAAAAATGCACACTATACTCTGGAAACCACTCGGCCAACTAAAGAGGTTTCCATAATTATAAAGAGCTTTAATGCCGTAAGAAGCCAGCTTAAGGTAAAGTTTTCACAACAGACAATGTTAGATTTAAGTAACTCGATGTTGAAGCCATCAGATTATGGTATACTTTTTTAAGCCTTATCTCATCTATGCACAGGCTTCCTCAGGTCAATTCTATACTCATTAGAAGCAAATTAAAACGTTTGACATTAATTAATCAATACCAGATTTTCTAGAGAAGTTAAAAAATATTCTAAATTTTCCAATATCATTACTTAAGTACCAAAGTAATTTTCAATGTTTAAATACTTATAGTATCTTTTCAAATAAATTCCTTTTAAATAAATTTGTAAATAAATAAGAAATGTCACTGTGACTTCTAACAATTTTTTTTTCATTTAGCAAATATTGTTATTGTATTTCAGGGTATTGATTTTTTACATCTTAAAAAAAGTACATAGTTATACTACTTATATCTGATGATAATTTTTGAAATCAAAAGATATTCGTATTTAAAAAAGAGTATATTACTTGTTCTTAGTCATTATGAATGGAGCAACATTAGTCATATAATATATACATAAACGAGCCCATTAATTAATAATACATAACATTATTTAATATTTTTTTTAATATGTCCTATTTAATTGCTCTAGTTTGAGGAAAATATGTTATATACTTAGTTAATTTTAGTACAAAATATTGTTATAATGTTTTTCGTTTTACTCTTAACAAATTCTATCGAATAATATAATGTAAAAAGTTAAAACATTATAATAAATTAAATTTTTGCCCATCTCTTTCTTTTTATGAATACAAATAAATTTATCTACGACAATGTAGATAAATATAATATAATACTATCATAATAATATACATGTTGTATTATATACTTATATATGTTTAATTTTCATTATTATCTCTAAGAATTATATATTAATTTGACTGTTTTACTTTTATGTATAACTTAATAATTAAATTACATAATTTCGATAGTTTATGTCATTTCCTTAAAAAGTAAATTTCCAAAAAAAAAAAACCTCGTAGAATTTATTGAAACTACTAAACCATACCATTATAACTACAAACGCTTTAATTTGTATTCTTTTTTAAAATACTAATTTTTATTACACAGGCCGATCTAAAAAAAACTGATTACGTCTGAATGAGAAAACTTTAAAGACGCATTTTTAAGTCGTGTTTTGTACAAATAGAAATAATTAAAATCAAACAAAATGTTCATAAAACGATCGATTCAAACTCAAAATTTGTCGGAAATGTCTCATCAGCCCCCACGAAGTATCAAATGAATACTACATGGCGGTCGGTACAACTTTTTAATTTGAAATCGTATTGCTGTAATGATAACGAATAATGTAATAGTATTTAAATTTATAAAATATACAATCAAGAATCACGTATAATGCGCTTACCGATCGTTGTGATAACTGTGACCGAGTATAATAATGCGCCTGTTAATGACCACTGTTCCGTGTTTTTGCTGTCGTATCCTTGTATGTTTTTCGTTGATATGATCTGTGTCTCGAACTTGTGCAGCGGTTCGTATACTAATTTCGTCCAATTTAATTCGTGTAACACGTGCATTCTCACTGAAAACAAATATTGTTACTTATTATCAAATATACTTAATTAGCGCAGTACTTGTTAGTAAATAATAAAATATACGAATATAATACGAGTATAACGTAAAGTAATTGCCTAACTTTATCTAATCCGATGAATAAATAAGTATTATTTAATACGTGATCAGGATTGGTCGATTATAGCTGAAAAAATGACGATGTGTATTCGTCAGTGTACGTTAACAACAAAAAAATAGCATAGAAGTCATTATTTATAATTATAATTTTTGTCAACTAACAGTCTACTCTAGTATAAAAATGTAATGTTTAAAACAGTACCTACGCTAAATAAAAATAAGAATATTAAGATATACATAGTAGTAACCACGTCCTATTTATATATATATAAAAAATGTTCCAGGACATGATTTGAAGAAGCTATATTTAAGCTATATTTATTTATTTTGCGATTCATTTTTATATATAAGATAAAAAATGTTCCAGGACATGATTTAAAGAAGCTATATTTAAACAGAAATGACTTTTTTGATTTATTTTAAGATATTATCTATTTATACTATGAATCTATTTTTACCGTTTTACGTTATTTACAGAAAAACATTAAATAATAAGTTATATAAGTTGACATAGTATGGTATGAATATATATTTTAATATAACAATTCAATACTCAATACTAATAATAAAATAAATTTAATATTTCTGAAAAAATGTATCAATCTACTGTATTATTAAAAGTGAAATAAATAGTTTTAATGGCTATGGAATCCTATAAAAAATAAATAAAAATCATATCATGAAATAAACTTAGCAACTATAAAGGCTCCATTCAGTTTTTCGCATACCATAATATAATATCATTGAAATCAAATTTAACATACCGGTAAATAGTGAGTGACCCGTTCGACACTAGTGTCTCATGCACAACAAAGTGGTATCCACTTGCCTACCTTTTTTTTGTGTTTAAAATAATTTTTATTTTAAAGAATATAATATACTCGTAAAATGTTGTTTTTTTGTTTTGTTTTGAGTATACCAATATTTAATTTCTATTGAAGATAATCAAAAAATTGAAATAAAAAGCGTTGTTTTTAACTAATAATCTAATTTAAATGCTTAAATAAAATTGGAAATGTCAATATTAATTGAACATTTAATAATATATTCATATTAGGATATTTTCAGAGAATGCTATGGACATTTTTTCCGTACTAGGAATTTTAATAAAATTCATTGATCTGTAAAAAAAAATAGTGTGTACACACTAGAATGAAGAATATTATGGGATATATAATATATTATTATAGTTAGCTACCTACCTATATTATAAAATATAAATAATAACACAATAGTCGTATTTTAAACCAGTATTTTGGTTTCCATTTTAAATAAATTTTGTAAAATATTTATTAGGCAGCTATATTATGTAGGTAGATATAATTTTATTTTAAGAAAAACAAAATGACAAAAAAGTCAATATTAATAATTTGTTTTTTTTTTTTTTTTTTTGAATGGTTTAATACATTTTACACTTATTTTTACGTATGTATCATAATATTTTATGAATATATGATGTAAAACCATGATATAAATGGAGCTATGTATATATATACTATATTAGATATTGTGATTGTTTGATTTTTTAAAATATTTCATTATTTAAAAAATATTTTACACCTAAAAACGCTAAAATATATTATGTATATCATTACACATAAATAAACTCGACTTGAATCTCTCATCGGCGTGTGAAAGCATATTATTATTGTGTATGTTTTTGCATACGAAATCCGCCAGAGGTAAACGACCAACCTGACTTGCATCTATAATATATCTGATATAGGAGGTGTAAGGGTGTGCCGTCTCTTTTATAGTATTATATTGTTGTTTCGATTCTCGTGTGAATCTCTAAAGGCTTTCCCCTATCGTTATTTGAGATGGTCTCGCTTACCCAAGTACGAAGAACGATATTACAATAACGCGTCATTTACGTTCATTTTCTACCACGTAGAGTGAATTTTCAAAGTTACAGTAAGCGAATCGTCAGTATATAATTCGTATGTTCCGCTAGCTCGTGATGATAACGTAGTCGTGGGGTTACGTGAGTTGTTCTACTTATATAGCACATTTGTGATTTGGTGTGATGTACATTAAATACACCGTGCAGATTAGGTAATAGAAACAACTGAAAATAAAATTACGGACTTCCTTAAGTTCACTAGATAATAACATTTTTTTTTTTTTTTTTTTGGTTAGAGATGATGTAGAATGACTGCTACCTTTACTATCTCTTAATATTCTCAAAAGGAAATATTTATACAAAGAATAGTACTTTTCTTCTTGTTCTCGTTCCGTTCCAGTTTATTATCTTAGAAGACACAACAAATATATATAATTTAAAAGTCTGGTTTTAAAATGTACTGTATGATATAAAATGTATTTGCTTACAGATCTTACAGATAAGTTAAAAAAAAAAAAAGTGTTCCAACAATTATTGTTGGTCTGCACTTTATAGAATACGTATATACTGGTGTTTATATAGGCGTTGACTTTATCTTTTAAAATGAATTATCTTTATGTTATCTTTAGTATAATATAGTAAGTAGTAAGTAACGACGATGATCATGTTGTTTTAATGAGAACAATTTTTAAATATACGTTTTAGTAGTAAAAAAATATTGCAGTTTGACTTGATGGACATTATTTTGTGAAACAAATATCTTACAACCGCTGTTGTTATTGATAATTGCAAATAATTTTTTGTACGTATTATATGATAATCCTATGCACCAAATTAAAAATAGAATGATTCGTTGGTATACCGATATGTGCACCGTTTAATTAGTTTACGTCATTGAAGAAATCAAAAAAGTAATTTTTTATGTGTTTGAAAAATAGATATTAAAATATATAAATCATCTGTTAGTCCATATGCTAAGGTATATTATGCAGACTTATTATTTTAATGATATTTATTTAGTAATGTAGATCCGTTTATTTTTTACTCGATAGAACAGCTTTTTGCAGATAACAAGTATACAAAGATTGCTTCTCAAGTGTGCGTATTTCATTACACGATGTACAATAAATTTTAATTTAATTTTGTCAGCAACCGGGGCTGCAAATTTACAAGTGTGCTAGAGAAAGTTTTTAAATGATCATCATATCCGTATAGGCGGGTACATAATGAGTTCGAAGGCAATATCACTTCGCTTCATCTATACTTAACTTCGAACAATGACTTATTATAGCTTCGTAGTATTATATTGTTAATAAAATTTAAAAGCTGTTAAATGCTGTTTGAGCAATTTATATTTCTAGTCTCGTAAGTTGTGACTGCATGTAATTGTCTGAGTTGTTAACTTTCAAACTGCTTATTAATCGCATAAAAAGTCAATGGTAAAGTTTTTTTTTTTTTTTATATATATAATCACGTATTCAAGTATTTTTGTATCTTATTAACGAGAGAAAAAAAAATATTCTACACAAATACTTTCCTCCGTGGGCACAAATAACCATAGTCGTAAACGCACACGCTACACACACGTATAGTTGGTGAACATTTCGTTACAAGTGCTGCACAAATACCTGATATTTTTCCATATTATAATCTTAAACAATCGTTAATGATTGTATTTTGTAATTATTATTAAATTCCACGATTCTAATACATTATAATCCGATTATACTTAATTACGAGTTAAACGAAAAAGATACTTGTGTTATTATTTTTTAACACCTCTCGTTAAAAAAAAAAAAAAAAATGTTTGATTATAATATAATTTTAGTGAAAAACTATCAAAACTAAAATAAAATATAAATGTATGGTTTTGAATGATTATACGAAAAGGGTTATAAGTGATGATTTAACTGGGTTAAAAACATTTTTCAGAAAACCTTTCACCTTTGTCATTTGTGTTTATTTTGTATGCAAACGGTTTTGCCGTTAAAGTCAATTAATTCCTAAAAAACTTTTGACAATTCTATAGATTAAAAGGTTCTATAGATACATATTATGCAAATGCACTAAACGAAAACCTAATATTATGAAAATAAAAAATGTATAACAATAAAATAATAATAATAATAATAAAAAACAGTATTTTTATGTTATTGTGTATTCGTTTGTTAAAATAGTTCATTGTTATCAACTTTTCATTACTTTAAAGAAACGTAATTAATTGTTATTGAAACCATTTTTTTTTTTTGTATAACTTGGTTTTTCTAGATTTAAAAACTATAATAAACTTTAAATATTAACTATAAACTATGAATTTTTATAACAATAAAAGTATGTGCATATAATAATTGTAATAATATTTAAAATGTTATGAAAAATGTAGGTACTTTTATATTATTTTAAGGGTTCTTCTTAACTGATATCATTAGTTTAAAAATTAAAACATACTTTACTTAAAAATTATAATTGTATTACTTATACATTAGTATTTAATATAATTAAAATTTTAAGAGAATACATTTATGTGAATACTTTAAATTTAAGTTTATGGTATACATATTATATAATTTATAGTATGTAGAAAGTTCATCACCTATGAAAAAAATAAAAATAAAAACAAAATAAAATACCTTTATTATATAAATTAACTGTACTGCGTTTAATTAATAAATTATTATTATACATTATTGTTGAAATTAATCGTTGCTTTTAATATTAAGTTGTAACATGCGCAATACAGTAATTATACTTTTTTTTTATCTATACCTACATACAATATCATAATTAATTTTTTAATATCTATCAAATAAATAGTAAATTATACTATAAATTCAAAGTATTCTGATATAATATAATATGATAATATACTGATAAAGTGTTCTATGTTTTATATTCATTACTATACGTATTATTATTATTACTGTACAGTCAAAATTAAATATTTAAAATACACAGATTATTTAATTAATTGATTTTTTAGCAAAGTAATTCAATTTAAAAATTTAATTAAGAAGGCGCAGTATGTACGGTATATAAATTGTTAAATATGTATAGTTTAAAGTAGGTATGCAATAAAATGAAAAATAAAAATGTATTAGTTCGATAAATTTGTTTGTATATTTTATTATTAAACTAGCATCAATGCTTACACGTATTTCTAAATTTTTGATCGTCAAGTAAACGTCAAAAATATTATACTTCTAGATTTTATCATCGAGACAGCATTAGAGAAGACGTGTGTGTATTGAAAAGTATGTAAGTAACTATAATATTTTTCGTGATATACATTAATAGGTAGGCTAACCTGTTACCGTTGTTTGTTCTATTTTATTATTATTGATAGACGTGTTTATGTTAAAAGTTTAAAAATCGTATTAAGCGTCGATGAAAGGTCTAATAAATAATAATATTATTAACGATGTAAAAACGTACCTATATTTTATTCATATATTTTCATCTATAAGACATAATTGTATTGACTAGTTTACTGCATATTTATAAATAATAACATAAAAAAATGTAATACCTAATAAAACTATTTCACAATCTAACCATGGATATGTGCAAATAATAAAAAAAAATACAAAATGTATCGGTTCGTACATCACCTGCATTACTAGAATCAATCGAATTCAAATGTTTACTTGGTATGGATACTTTCGCGTAAATACAATATAGAATGACAATCGATAATACTTACGTCTATCTTCTTTATTATAAGAAAAAAAAAAATAAAACATAGAATAGATGATACTATATAACTAAGTCATATATCTGTACAGAAAAATTGTTTCTCAAAAAAATATCAGAAATATTATTTGTGATGGATATAAACGGATCCAAAGTAATGTTGTAAGTTTTGCTATTGAAAAAAATCAGGACTTGCAGCAAAATACAAAGGCTTTATAAACCGACGTTTTTTCACGGTCGAAGTACAAATTACATTCAAAGCAGTAATAAAAACCAGTAAACCCATTAAAAAAAAAAAACCCAAAATCACTGTAATATATTACAGCTTTTTTTTTCTTACCATTTTTGGTGATGTATTAAACAACTTCCAGTTGAATACACACATCTACAATAAGAGACTTCCAAACTGTGTTTACAAATATAATTTCAATGGCTATTATGTTATATATTGACATTTTTGTCATGAAACAGCCGATATAAAGCTACAAAGAACTCAGTTAGACGACAAGAATTTATATAAATAATCAAATAATGTGATTAAATTAATCAACAGAGTATAAACGATTGAAACGACAAAGTTTAAATTGTGAACAGATAGACCTTTTTCGCGACCAATATCGATTTTGTTGTATCTGTTCAGAACCTACATTATATATTTCATATGATTTTAAAATAATTTAATGGTTGTATTACAGAGTTATGTATAATATTCGAAAACCTTTGAAGGTAACGTCATTGAAACGGCTATCATTTGAAAAAACTAAAAATATTTTTGTCAATAATAGTAGATAGGTACAATACCGAATGTATCTAATTAATAAATATTATCGTCAGCGTGAAATTATTCAATAAGAATTATATTTTATGATTGATGATGATGGCGTTAATGCAATGCATGTAAAAATGTTTGCTGTAAGTCCTTTGTTAAAAAAAAAATAAATAAATAAATAAAAATATATATATATCAAAAATATTTTACACCAATAATTACATCGTGTCTAATGCCCATACAGTATACATATAAACTATAGGTAACTATATAGTGGCGGTCAGTTATGCACGAATAAATTAGTTAATAATGACACTTTTCAAAAATGTTGTAGGTCTAATCATCAATGATTATGATTTATGTGTTTAAAGAACGAATTAAAAACTTTTGTATCAGTTGTGATGGCAGATAATATTCTGCATGATCGATAAATTTTTTTCTGACCATGCGTGCACACACGTTTTCACACCTCACGAGTTATATTTGAGGAATTAACGTTAACGATTTGCTCACAACGCTTGGCGTTTTTTATCTCTTTTAAACACCAGATGCCGTACATAAAAAACTTGATTTTATATTCTGTATACATCAAAAGCAGATACTGTTGATAATAAACGTATGCGGCTTTGTAAAGTGGTTGTAAGAAGTAAACGATTTTTGCGTAGATTTCTATTTTCCTTAACATTTATTATAAAACAAATAAAAACACACGATAAGTTAAACCAAGAAAAATATTTTTTCCAAATAAGTTAGTTATAGTTTATTTAGTATGTTTTTGAGAAAATCAGCAAAAAATTATATTAAACGATTTTCGATTATTGAATAAAATATACCACGTTAATAATATTTTGAAATAATATTATATAAATACTAGCGAAATAATGTTTAAATAAATGCTACAATAATGGTACGATACATTTTATAGTTTTACGAATGAAGGTTAATATTTGTAATACAATAAAACTGTTTTATCTATATACGTTTTTAAAAAGTATGTTAATTTTTTAAATTGTATATTCAATTTTAACTTACAAAAATGAAAAAAAAAAAACATTCATTTTTATGTATACTCCGCATCATTTTAGAACTTATCGTAAAATTTAAACGACTTTATATAGATAAGTTTCTTTATAGAGATGTTATAACTAGGTATAAAAAGCGTGGTATGTAATTATATAACATAACAATTTTAATATTTTATCTTCTTTGTTTCAAGAAACTACGTTAAATAAAATGTAATAATTTAAAATTTATAATCTTCATAATAACATTAATAATATTTAAGCATTCTAAGACAATAATAAACTTTAAATTGAACCTTATAGGTACAACATTTATTTCATACATTTTTCATAATACCATTACATATAATTTGCTGATATTAAAAAAAAAGAATTGGTAAATTTACTTATAGTAATAATTATTGTTTTTTTAATCATTATTATATAGAAGACTTTTATATAATTATATAAATGGAAAAATAATTAGATTTTGAATTTAAATGTACCTATATTTATTTTTTTTACTAGTCTCTTTATCATTAAATATTAAAGTTTTAATATACCTATAAATAAATAATATACAGCTATAAAGTATTAAAATATAAAATATGTAATCAATTTTAGTTAATTGAAAATTGTTATTTATTTATGATTTATTTTAATAAATTAAATGAATTACATTATAGAAAATCCCTAGAATTATTGTTAAAATAATAAAGAAATTCATTGCTTTTAAAGGTTTATTAAATTTAATGCGTAAAACGATGTAAATCCATTTAAATTAGTTTTATTTGATAGTTTTGAATAAAAAAAGGATTTTAAATTAAATGATCAGATTACCTTGTACCTATACAACATAATATGTCAGATACTTTGCATTTTAAATGTCATAAATAATTTTACACCATGTAATTAAATATTAATAAAATTGAATTTTGATTAGTGTTTTAACGTAAGTAAAAACGTAATAATGAATAGGTAACGTTAAAGGTTTGTTTTAGGTTCTTAGCAGCGCGATTAATGAATTTATTATACAATGATGTATAATGTTTTTTCAAAGTTTGCCAGTATTTTTCTTTCTTTTCTAGATTTTCAAGATATTTTACATATTTGAGCTATTTATAGACATTCTAAATCTTCTATTATTTTTTTTTATACTTATTTTAATTTTAGTTAAAAATAAATTAAAAAATAATCCCGTTTGATTTATACCTCTATGCCCCGTTACATGATTAAAAATTAGTTCCGATCTGTGTTCCGGGGTATTTATTTACATGAATTTGGATGAGGCTAGTTTTCTAACGAACCAATTTTCTAGATTTATGTGTACTATTTGGATAGTACGATCAAACAAATTGAATGTTGACAGTGATTTTTATTTTTAATTAAGAATTATTTCGTAATATCACTCGTGATAGTTTTTTTGACTTTGTTTAAGGATTATAATTGTATTTAATATATAAATATATTTTAGCATAAATCTAAAGCAGAATAAATTATGTTAATGAAACATTGTTAATGAACTGAAGTAAATAAATAATAAATAATTTAAAATACGTAATACGAGAATAAATGTATGTATATATATTAGGTATTAGATATTTATTTAAAATTTGTATTAGGTATTTCAATTACGTAATCTTAAATAAAAGCAATAATTAAGATGAAGTGCAACATATTTGAAATTTATTTTAATAGCCACGCTTTTCTGTGTCAACACCATAAATAATTTGACTATCTAGTACATATTTCAGTGTTTAATTTCATACTATAATAACTTATAATTTACATAGGTTTTTAATGATTTTCGAGAAAAATACTATACTTATTATGGATAGATATCAATAATTATACTAGTCATAAAAAATGTTCATTAAATCGTAACATGTAGAATGAAATTTGAATATTTTTTAATGTACTTATATCTAAAATGTAATATACAATTTTTATAAAATTAGGTTTTTAATTTACAGTATTCACGTTTAACCCATTTCATTTTGTTAGGTTGTATTGTGATAATAGATGTGCCTGGCATTTTGGACTGTACGAACGGTATATTCCGGTATTTAGGGTCATGGATTTGGACACGGGTAGAAGAGTCATCACTTCCTTTAAATACAGGAAACAAACCTGCAGCTTTGTCAAGTCATGCGTAATGTAAAAATCGGTTTGGAGGAATGACATATTGGCTGAATACGAAAATGTAAAACAGGAAATATCCAAATACTTATTAGTTTATAAAGGGTGAAATGTTCGGTGCTTTGACATAATGTGTTGAGCAAGAATGCACTAAATACCACTTACGATGATATATTTTCCAATTAATTGTTTAGAATTTAACTGCTTTACCGTGACAGTATAAATAAAATAGAAATATTATAATAATAGCGACAATGGACAAATTACTAACCAAAAATATGAATTAATAAATTTCAATAACATTGGATATATATTATAATATAGTTTTAACTACTTTCAAAAATTATTAATTTATATATTTTGAAGGTAGATATCATTGTTCTTCGAAAATTTGTCATTTAAATATTTTTGGAGAGGGAAATGTTGATTATTTTTAGGGAGCCTGAGAGTTTACTGTTATATATTATATGATTTATGAGTTAAATGTTTTTATAGTTATTATTCCATTGATAAATCATTTATTTATTTATTTTTTTTTTTTTTGAAAATATATGACTCGTTTTTTATTCACTAATATTCAAATATTATTTTATTAGAGGCTCCATATAAATCCATGCGTTACTATTTATTCCCTTTATTATTTTGTTTTGTCTACTCATTTTTCTTGACATTCCAAATTTAAAATAGTTTATCATCTCTTTTATACTTTTGAAATAAATATATTATCTATAGGTAATTATTATTAAAATATAACCAAAATGTCATATTAATAACCGTACATAAATTGAAAAAAAATAACATGCATCAGTTTTGGTTATAATATTATTTTTGTCTAGCTAATTGTCAATTAACCATTTAATTTAAATTATATAATTAAAAAATGCATTTGTAAGCCCAAAGTAGTGCTATTAAATAAATCTGCTCGCTTTACTTCAACACAATTTAAAAATGATATGGTGAGTTATATTTCTTTTAAGTACTTTTCACTTTTAATTTGAAAAAAAAAAAATGCAAACATGCTTGTTGTTTATAATTTATCAGTTACTCAGTAAGTTTCTGTAACTATTTTATTTAAGTGTTGTGCCATTTTTCTCAAGCAATTTAACGTAAATTAAGAAAATAAAAACCGTATTATAATTTTTTTTTTTTTTTTTGTTCCATTTAAACAGTTAGATTATGTATTTTGAGATAGCTAACAAAGTAATTTAAACCAAATAATTAGATAACTTTCATAATGTTTAAATTTTGTTAAAATTTTCTACTTTTAAAATTATGATAAAATAAAAAATAGCTACAAGTATTTTAAGTATATAACAAAAAATATATATTATGAATTGAAAATTGTATTGTATAAAAATAAAATGCTTTATTGTACATATTATATTTTTATTTCTTTAACTTGATAAGTAAAACTGACGAGAGTTGTCAACAAGCAAACTTTCAGATAGTATTCAATTTATCCTGGTATTCAAGAAAATTATGATAAAATATATCAAGACGGTTTCGAAAGTTTTCAATTTATTAAATTAATCTTTTACCACATATTTTGACAGATCTCAAGTCATTCATAAATATAAATTTGAGTATTATATTAGTCGAAAAACGAATGAAAAGTTTATTAAATATAAAATAAATAAAAAATGATTATTATTATAAGAACGGATTACAAGAAAACGAACAACTTATTTTTAGATACAAATTATTCACGGATCTTAGATTGAGTTTTCCAGTATTCAAATTGTTGTATCTTATACTCTTAATCTTTGTAGTTTCGTTTAATTTAGCTTTTAAGTATATCATATAATTTATGAGTAAAAACTGTAATCAATTTAGTTGTATAGTTTGTAATTTTTTTTTTATAATCTAACAGTTACATGTTATTATTATCAGATGACGTTTTATGTAATCGTAACCAATAAACAAACCTAATGGTTACAGTACAATATTTTATTTGATTCATTTTTATTACATCATGCAATCAAAAATTTTTTTTAAATTAATTATTTTTTCAAATAAATTTGGTAAATCATATTAATATTCAATTAAGTAGAAAATCTAAATTAATTCATATTTTAATTTGAATATTACTATATGCTATTAGATAATTGAGATATTTGTATTTAGTGTATAAAATCTTATTTTTAATACTTAACTTATCTATAGTCATCTACTTATATCATAATATTTTAAGCTCTAGTTGAGTTGCCTGTATTGTATTGTAATCGTTCAATCATAATATTTTATTTTATTCTAATATTTGAAATCAAATATCATACAAATGTTTAAGTTAAATTATCGTAAAGTATTAGTGATTTTAAAAAGTACAGTAGGTGGTAAAATAACATAAATGTTTAAAGCTCTAGTTCATTTTTCTCTAAATGTTTACTTCTACTCTTCGACAAAAGTTACTTGTCTAAACAAATAAAAAACGATGTAAACACGAAATAGATTATCACAATTATTCAAGTTACACGTCACGGGGTAGTGGGCAGCAAATTTTTTGGTCCATAAAATTATTTTTGGTTAAGATTTCCCAGCATACATAATAATATTATATAAACGAATTCCACTTATTCGTAATAATAATAATAATTAGGGTTAGGAAGTTAAAGGTTGAGTTATGGCTTTTTATATTCATATATGTATTTTTTTTTGTCGTATATATTGAAACTAAATTATAAATCCGTTTGGTATAACGTAGAAGCAATTATATTACATTTGACTTTGCATATTTTTAGCTATAGATGCATGAATTTATATTTTTAACATTTTTATTAAAAAAATATTTTCAACTGAAATATTAGTTATTACTATTATAATTTTTTTTAATATTTAATAGAACTCTTTTTTTTATTGTTATCTTTACCGCGTAAAGGTACTCGTTAAGTGTTTACACAGGTCACAGACACGAGACATACGCCTGTATAACATGCAAATGCTTCTAAATAATTTAGTAATATATTATATATGTTGTATATTTTAAATGAATAACAAATAATATAATTTTATAAGGTCATATTTGTTCGTTTTAAGGGTATACTATGTAATTTCTTGGCCATAATATATTGTATTCATATTTTATGGATTTTAAGGTCATAATCGGCCTAACCCTATAATTATAATTTTATTAATATTATGATAATTTATTGCAATAATATTATTAATATTATTAAACAGTTACCTATATAAGCATGAGGCTTTACTAACACTGCAGTTATGTACCTCTACGTTGTGCACTCACTATTCTATATGTATACACCTACCTACTTATTGCCAATCCCTCACAAACCATCGCGGTTCTGGGACCGTCCGAAGTTTTCATGCACGCAACAACGACGTGGGAGATAAGCAACTCGTTAAGTACTTATACGCCGTTGAACGCATACAACATGAATCCATGGGACTATGACTAAGTGCATACGCAAGCTCACCACTATATGTATTATAATATAATATTATTATTAGGTATGTGTTTATTATTACAGCGTCCGTGTTATACCCGTCCACGTTGCTGAAGGTACAAAATATTGTTTACGTCGTCAATTTGCCGTACACGAAACCGCCATTAGCTTTCCGCCAGAAACTCAGGAAATTAAAATCGTTTATGAAATCGGCCGGGTGTCGTCGTTAATTTATAACCTATAGTCAAGTTCAATTAAATTGGGCGTGGCTCGATGATGGCCAGAAGAAAAAGGAACCTATATAATATTTCGTGTTATACAAAATAATATAATACAATAGTAATAATAATAAAATGTACGTAGATACCCGTGTTGTTATTTGTTTTACTGCAATGCCGTAAACGCTTTGTTCGTGACCATCAAAAGAAACTTACCACGTGTAAGGATATAATCAAATTTTATAGCACTTATAAATATTATTCGCTAAACATGCGTACAACGACGAGTAATGACTGACATTTAAAGAATTAAAAAATACTGATTATTTCAAGAATCAAAAAGGGAAAATCGAATAAAAAAAATATTTATTTTTATAAAAGTGAAAAATAGTAACGATCTAAGCAACGTATGAAAGAATCAACTAAAACACATGTAGAATAATTAAGATTGTAAGTATAGGTACTAGAAAATTATGCGATTCACTCAAAATTATTATAAATACTGTTAATAAAAGCTAGACAATTTAAACTTATGATATACTTTGACGTTTGTATGTAATAAATAGATAATATCAATCAAGAGTAGCGATAAAATAAAATATTACATTTTCATGTGAATTTATGTATTACAATACCGTGAAAAATGTACGAAACTGTTTAAAAAATACAATTAATCACTTAAATTTTTATATTTGTGTATTCATCAGTGCAGTTATAGTATAGGTCATTGTAGTTTAGTTGTTTTTTTTTTTTTTTAATTATATAACAAATTGATGAATTATATACTATGCATGATGTTATTGATATCACTAAAAAATATTTACTAGATATACTATGAATAAATTTAATACTTGTGTGTTTATAACATTGTTTCGGTAGTTGAACATTTTTTTTTTTCATCGTACATGCCCTAAAACAATTAAAACTAACTAGCTATTTAGTCCCATTGCAACCATTACATGAAAAGACATACTCGTATAATCAGAAATATTGCTTGGACAAAAAAAAAAAAAATGAAAAAAACAATATTGAGTGTTTTAGAAAAAAAAATTTATAAATGCATTTTTTCAAAAGTTCTTTTAGTTTTTTATTGAAAATGTAAAAAAAAAACCCTAATAATATTGTTATTAATAATATAGATTAATAAATAATAATAATGTTTAGTTAAAAAAAAAAAAAATCTAAAACAATATTAAGTTCACAGTTAAGTACATTATATTATTTACAAAGTTCTTTTAATAAAATATCCTATAGATATCAGATAATTAATTTTTGAAAATATATTTTGGAACTTATTGAAGAATACATTTTATTCATTCAATGTGTGTACTATGTCGTGAAAGGTGCTTATTTATGAAGTTGCACAAGTTTTGAGTTTGAAACCTTCAACTTTTTTTGTAAAGGTTTAATATCATATTAACCCTAGGGCGTATAGTAAGGGAATCTTATAAAAGTAGGTATCCATTTTATAGTATTCTTAAGTGTTTTTTCACAATAAAAAATATGAATAAAACATAGTTCTTTAACCATCAATTTTACAATGTGTAATTCGTTTTTAACTATATTATTATTTCGTACAGATAAAGGATTGTTATATTTTATGGTATCTAACCTCTGTAGGTTTTGCAATTAAATTATGTATATTTTTTAGTTAAGAAGGTTACCATGTAGGAGCACAATACAAACAATTTTTAAAAGTTTTTTTAGGGTGAACATTTTTTTTAGCTTTAAAATTAAAATAATATTTATTTATTTATATGAATACAAAATAAGTTTAAAAAATCCAATTATTTTTTTTTTAAACAATTCAAAGAAGCTTCAATAATAATTCCAATCAGAAACATACTTCAATACTTCCGTCAACGTAATCACTTTCAAATGACGGAGGAAAAAGCAATACTAATATTAGTCATTCAAATCAGTGGTTTACCCAACTAACGTCCAATTGATTTATTTTTATCGTATCTACGTACGATAATATTTGATTGACATTTTATTATTGTGTACGTACCTACTACTAAATCATGCAATATTAAATATCTCCGCGATTTCACATTATATTTAATATAAATGGATTTTAAACTGACTGTTTTTAAGGAGTTCAATATAGGCAATATTAAGAGTTTATGCGAAAGAGCCGTGTGGTTGACACCTGTCCTTTAATAACGCGTAACTTTCGAACGCACGTGCACATGACGTTACTAGTACAAAACTGATATGCTCAAGAATGTTATTTTTGATATGAATTTAATTTTATAACGCTCACCATTATCTGTATAATACCATAAACTCAAAAAAGTATTATATTAGGTAATCATAAAATACTATAATTATTTTAAGATTAAAATTGTGAGTAAAGCTAATTGTAGACGATATATTAGAGCTTTAAGTTTTAAAAATATGTGTATTTTTTCGATTATTAACTCATTTCAGTAAAATAAAAATAAAAAATAAATTTTTAATACAATTTCTACAAAATGTGTAGGTTTAACTTAGAAGAAAAAAAAGTGGAATCTCGGATATTAACTTACAAATTACAGTGTTGACAAACAGTCTAGTATTTTACAATATATTGAAATGTTTTAGGTAAAACAATTTCAAATACAATTAATTTTCAAATAACTTATTTAATTAACTTTATTTAGTTTTTTTTATAAATTTAAAATGTACAGATTGCTACTTTATTGGCAACTTTTTAACCGAATGTAGAATAAATTTGTATTACTATATTTATTGTACTACCTTTTGGTATTTATTTAAGTATTCATTTACTTGAATTGTCAATTTAAAAACTTATTTCTTTAATATAAACGACCAGGAGTACTCGGTATTCATTAAAACATCACGTTGTAACTTGTAATTCACAGAATAAAGTTAAATCGTAAAATTCAAGTAATTACCCTATGAAATCTTAACTAATAAACCCATTGTTATATTTAATATTTTTTGGGTGTTAACTGAAGATTATGTGTAATAAATGGTCATCAATATTCTATGGATGGTTTGACGCGAACTTGGTCGGTTGTAAGAAATGTTATGCTTTTTCTTAGAGTACTGTTGAAAGTTGATGATATTGGATAACTTCTGAAAAACTATACAACTTTAGTATTTCCATGAAACATATGAGTTACCCTACATTAATAGAGTTAAATAACGCACGTAAAAGACGAAAAATTACGATAATTATTACAGTGTAAATTTTAAATTTAAATTTCTCTTATTAACCCTTAATTGCTGCCATTTCCATTACTACTACGAATAAATTAAATTTTTTTTCAAGATAATGGAATTCTAAGATCTAATAATATTTAAAAATTATAATAATAACACAAACCTGAATTATAATGTAGACAATTATAGTAATTTATAACAAAATGTATTATCTACCCCAAACAATGAAACATTAAATGAAATGATTAAAATTATTGATCTTATTCGATTAGGTCTTTAAAATGAATTCAATGAAATAGTGTATAATTTTTCTTCTAGAATTTTAATAATGAATAAATACGAATTTCATTTACGGTGTTGAATTAAAATATTATACACTAATAATGAAAAAAATGTATACATTATATAAAATACGCAATTTAAATTAGCTGCATAAAATGGGTGATTGTAAAAGTTATTTCAAAATGAATATTTTGATTACCAGAAACAAATATGTGACATTTATTTAATTTAAAAGTCTAGACAATTATGACTTGACGTTTTCTAAATCAAAATTTAATTATTTTTTATTCATGTTATGACTTATTAGTAGGTTATACTCCTAAGTTATAACTTGTTAGAAACTTGAATAATATTTCTACATTATAATCTCTAATGATCAACACACATTTCTAAGTACTACGAATTAATAATAAATATATGCATTTAATATTTATACGTGCATATTAATAAATTTCAGCATGTATTTAAACTTAAAATTAATTTGTTCATTTGATATAACATAAATAGTTATGTCTGAGGTATCAGTAACTTAGACTCTTAAGTATAGAGTATTGAATAACAAATTGTAGAATCACATTTACACCAAGTGTATCCAATGACGTAATATTATGGTCGTAAATAAACATTAAAATGTTATAATATTTGTTTTTTTTTTTTTTGGAATAAAAATATTTAGTAATTTATTGTAATAGTTATTTCATGCATATTATGTTAGTTACAATTATTATACACATCCATAATATTTTTTATTTTGAATTATTTGATTATTCATCCATTATACATATATTTTAAATACCTATTCTTTCGATTATTGATTAAAAAAGTGTTAAATTAACTGTAATAAGACTTAAAGATTATTGCAGTTTGTTTTTTCATGAAATTGAATGTTATAGCAACTATAGCAAAATTAGACATTAAATCATTTAAATCCTTACAAAGTACTGGGGAGGATGTCATTTTACTGGTCTTGTTTGTCGTATAACTTGTCGTATGATACAATTTACAAGGGTCTTTCACACTTTGCACTACAAATTACTCCTTAAGTCTTTTTGCCACTAATTCCAGACTGGTTTGATTGATGATTAGGTCGGAAGAAGTTTTGCAAACGGTCCGCCTTAATTGGACTCTTAAACAAATAGAATCGTTGTTCTAGACCGTTTGCCGATTTATAACACAAATAATATGATACCTATAGCTGGTAAAGTTCAACAGCTGCTAAAATTACTTTTACTCATCAAATGACGAAAACACATTTCCAATGTCTTGCTAATGGATACCATTAAAGATACTAATGAACACACAATATTGTCGTTGAGTGATGACAAGATAGTGTTTAGCAAATAATGATAATGATATTGAGAAGATATGTAATTTATACAAAAAATACTAATACACATTAAATAAATAAATAAATAATTTTTATCATTTTGTTAACGCTAAAAATATTTATAAATTTATAACATAAACTTAGTACAATTATTACGACCGTTCTAATACTATATTTATTAATAATACAATCAATATCAGTATATCACTTGAAAGATCCTAAGCCAAGTGGCTTAATGTAGTTACCAGAGATATCTAGTAATGGTTAATTTGAAGAAGAACTAAAATTTATCTATAATAAGCAATTCGAGATGTATTATAATCTTTAAGATTGACAGATGTTCAAATAATTACACTCAAAATATTTTATTTTTTTTAAATTATAAAAATATATACCTATATTGATGACATTTGGATAATATCGTGTTAAATAAGTAGTAATATCTAAAAAATATAATTTATCTTTTATAATTTATAGTAGTTAGTAATTATTTAGATTAAAGAAACAAACCATTTATTTAATTAATTTACAAAGTTCAAACATTTTTTTATAAAATAAAGTTCTCATAAAATGTGAACTATTAAGCTTTCAATAAATTTAAATTACTTTAATATATTATTTATGTATCTATATTATTATTGATATTATGTCAATAATTTTCTAACAGTTTAAATATGATGAATATTTCTTTTTCTTTTTTGAAAGGCAGCAAAACATTTTTTGAAGTAGTTTTTCTTTTTCTTTTTACCCACGTTATAATTATTATTATCTTCAATACATTTTTTTTTGATTATATATTTATTTTAAATTACTTCTATTTATTTATTTGTTTTTGTATTATTTTATTAAAATTTTGATTCGAAACTTTATATTGATTTAACATATAATTATAAACTAAAACAGATATTATTAATATTTACGGTGTCGTATTTATAAGCGATTTATTTTGGTGTTCCACAATAATTTATAATATTGTCAATAATAACGTAAAAATATTTTTTATCGTCATACATTTTATCCATATACAACATAAAATCATTGATAATTAAATTGAATGAATTATAAGGTACCCGAAAATGAGAATAACTTCACACTTTAGAGTTTGGATAGTATATCTAAATACGCTTCTATTATAGCGTACAGAAATACTTTTTTTTATTATTATTTAGCTATTAGTATAAAATAAAATCATTCAACAATTACAATATAATAAAGTACAAATATATTAATTATAAGTAACACGTATATAATAATATGATTAATAATTAAAGGTGATAATGGAATGAAGTTGGGATATATAAATTGTATATTAATAATGGTATACGATAGGTAGTAGAAAATAAATCTGAAGACTTGGATACCCCTGATATTGGTCTTTGATGCACAAGTTTGTATGGTAAGTTTCAACACATTTTACGAATTGAGCGGCGTGGTCACAATAATTGTATGTTACACTGAGGTAAGAAAGCGTTGACTTTCATTTTAACCGTTTGGGATTAATTTAAAATATTTTTATGTAAAGCGGTGAAACCAGAAGATTCACGTCCTGAATGGGAAGAGGCGGAATTATGAAATCATTAGAAGAGCTAATTGAAGGTGTGGTAAATATTAAATACACTATCACTAGTATCATTATTAACCAGTAAGGTCTACTTATTAAGTGAAATGAAAGTTTTTGATTTTTTATTGTCGTGACGAGCTGACATAGGCTAGCTTGACAAATAATAAATGTTTAGTACAATTGGTTATATTTGGCGAAACATAGCTCTTCATCAAACATATTTGTTGTTCGAAGACATTATTAATTATAGAACTGCCGATAATATTGACTTTAATAAATTAGCGAGAGCTATGTAGCGATAACGGAGTGAATACGAAAAAACTATTCATGCTGAATGTTACGGTCGAGTTGAGAAAGATTTTTATTTGATTTAAAGTTAAAATGATGCAATTATAGTAAAATTCGTCGTTTGGCTCTTGTCCCGAGAAGTACTTCAACTACAGTTGTTGTTTCCAATTATATCACATTAATCAAGCTAAACTGTACATTAGCTGTCCAATACACCAATTTTATATTAAGATACCTAAATATATATATAACTGATTAAATTTAAAATTCTAGTTTTTTTTTTTTGCATACTTTATATAATGTTGGAAAATTTAAAATTAAAAATAATTTCCTGAAATTTATTTTAGCTATTTTTTTTTTATTTGATAGCACAATATCAAATGCGTATTAAAATATTTTAATGAATTATCAATTGAACAAATTCTACTTAAGATCTTTTAACAAATTAATGTTACTTGAATTATCAAAATTATTTATTTAATTAATTTTCTTATTAGAAAAAAAAATAATATAAATGTTAAAAATCGAAGGAGTTTTCAACTATTTATCGTGTAAAAGTCGTGTAAAATAGAACACCCAACATAGTATAATCAATATGTGTCTCGTTCTCTCTTAGAGCTTAAAATGTATAGTTAATTTCAAAGTATGTTCAATATTATTCATATGAGTAATTTATTATTTACATATTAATATTTTAATTAAATATATTCTACTTAATATTATGTATATTGTATATGAATATTGAATATACTTATTACTTATAATTTAAATGACTTATTAACTTATAAACTCTTAGTGTTTTAAATATTATATACAATTTTAAAAGAAAAATATTGATGTAGATATTTTTGTTGAAAAAATTAAAAATTAAATCTATGGAACATATTATGGTCTGTTGATCCATAGTATATAATAACGATCCATTTTTCTGTAATTTTTAATATCATAAAAGTTATTCGTATGAAATATAAAATATAGTAGTGACTAATGAGTTGGTCGAGGTGGTTGAAAAGGTATCATATCGGCAGTATTATACACGTCTATCGTTTCAACGAGGTTGTATAGATCAATATGTTTATTCGTGTCTTACGAGTTCAAAGATTAAAACTAATAAATCTATTCTATTATTATAGGTACCGCTAGTAATGGCTACTATATATAACCACCCCGGTTTCCTCGGTAGACTTTGTAAATTTACATATAAATACACTTACGATACAATACCTAATACAAATTTACCGGATGAATACCATTCTCATAGGTAACTAGTTTATTTGTAGCTGTCTTGCAGAAATTAATTACACCTATTTAAACATTTCGTTTACATACGCGATACAGCACTTTACACATTTCATCACGTTTAAAACATTTTCAGTACGCGTTTATTGTATACTAATAATTGTTTATTTTACATCCATTTCTCCTATGTTTACACTCTATTTAACCACTTAACAAAGAGTTGAATCAAACTAAAATGTAAGTTTTATCATTGAAATAATTATGGATATATTATATAAATATATTCACTAGATGAATTATCTATGATACAGAATTAAACAATAACGAAATTTATTTTTAAAAAAATATTGTTTTTGAATTTTTAAGTTTATAAATAAATACTATATTCAATATTACATATGTTTTATATCTTTTCGAAATCAGTTTAATGACTGCATGTTATACTTAATATTACCGTTTTAATTATCGAAAAACTACTATATTACATAGTTTATAACAAAAAAAGGAGGGGTACCTACTCATTTTAAAAATAAAATATTTCTCAACTAGTGCACAAAAATATTTAGAATTTTAGAATAATATGATTTTTAAGTGTAGTTAAAAAAATCCAAAAATCAGATTTTGAATACATTCATTATTAAAGGAAAACAGTGAGAATAAGAATGAGCCAGCTCATTGAATCACAATGTTCACGTATTAGATGTATTTTATAGTTCTATTTATATAGATATACTAAATTATACAAATATAAATATTTCCAATTATCAGTATTCACTATTCTACGAGTCGCGAATAATACTAATAATAATAATAAAAAAAAAATTATAAGCTATTTTTCCTTCTATATCTCAAGCTATAATGCCTGCACAAGTAATAACTATTCAAAACATTATTTTTTTTAAATTATATTTCCAGAGAGTTATTAAATTAAAATTATGTCAACAATATTACTTTAATCGTTTAATGATTTAATAGAGAATATTGATACAAAAAATAAAATTACTCAGAATTATAAATTTTTAATATAAATCTATAGAATATTCTTCAATAATCATTCATCATTATATATGTATAGAGCCTTTAATTAATATAACATTTTTATTAAATGATATACATATATACTATAATATTACTATGTACATTTTCTCATAGATATTTATAATTTTTTGAATACCTAGTGTTTGTATTTTAGTTACTAGAATCGTTCATTATATAATTAATGATTTTCATGTTTTATGTTGCGTATGATTTGACATATATTTTTCATAAAATAAAATAACTAAAGCTTAAATTTAAGAGTCTTAATGAGATCCTATTTATAAGCCAAAACATAACTACGTAATAAGAGTAAGGGGTACCAAACAAGTTATCGTTTATTACCAATTTATCACTCTGTGCATTGTTCTTCTTAAAGCTAAAGGAAAGTTAAAACCACGGTGTAAATTGCGCACTTAAATTATTTACAATAGTTTGCATGGGTCGTATTCTCATTTGTAGGTATTTGGTGATAAAGCAATCCCTTTATTTGCCAAGAACATTATAATAATGAGAATAGAAAATCGGGTTTCCTTTAAGAAGTTCAAAGACCTCGTCGATCTTACCTCAGTCAACTCCCACTTTTGGGATTTTAATCGTTTGCTGCTTCAATGGGCATTGTTATTGTTTATAGAAGCATCAATCATACATTATAATCGTTGCGCGATATAAAATAAACAAAAAGTAGTTAAAAGTATTAACATAATATTACATTTTTCATATTTTGCCAAGTTATTTACGAAGAGTAAGAATTTATAAGAGAACGATAAGGCCAATTAAAAAAAAAGAAAAGTGCGAAATAATTTTTAAAAACTAGCAACTATGATTCATATTTATATTTAGAATTTTGAATTTGAGAACATAAGTGAAAATCATTGAAGTTGTCTCAGCTTTATATAACATGCTGTTTATAAAAATATATTATTATTATTTTTTTTAATTTACAAGTCATTTAACGAAAATATTCCAATTTTATTGTCAATTAGTTAATATTATCTTTTTTTTATTGTATTCAATCTTCTTCAATTAAGGAGAAGAAAAAAATAGACAAGATATTTGATTGTCATAGTGTTTTAAGAAAAATGTAAATGATGAAATTAAATAAATAAATCATCATTTACAACAAGAAATAGTTGAAGTATTATAAGTATATTGCGCTTTAAAAAAAGTTTATAATAAAATTTAATAAAATATTTGATTTTTTTATAATATGATAATTAAAAATTATATATTATACATATTATATATATATAAATTATATACATATAATATTATAATATAAATTCGTAGAAAAATAGTTGTATTTTATAAACATATAATTGCATATTTCGGTATTTTTAAATGTATATTTTAAAAAAATTTCGGTCATTAACATTTGAACTCTAATTATAATCAACATTGTATTAAATTTAAGTTCTTAAACATGGAAAATATATATTATTTATGAACTTATTTGCTATTAATAACAACCAATGATGTTGCTAAAATATAAATCTTGGAAATATAAAAATATTGCGAAATTACAAATTTCTACATCCCAAATATAATATTTTTACTACTTGAAAATACATATGCTATTATTGAACACATTTTAAACATACAATTTTTAATATAATCTTACCCTAACCTAAAATAACCTAACCTTTCTATCTATGTCCACAAATGTGTTTAATATTTTTTGAATGTTAAATTATCATAATCCCATATATATATATATCGCCCATATATATATTTATTTTTGATTTAGTTAGTTTATCCTGAGGTTTAACACAATAGGAATAATTATAAATTAGCATCAATTTATTTTCATAAAATTTATAATAGAAAGTAAGCATTTTAAATAATGATATAAAATACATTTCAATACTTATTATAATATCATGTACAATAACTTAAGTTTTAAATTAATTACTATTGAATTAATTTTAATATTTTGTATTAACTAAGAAATCAATATTCACATTATATTATAAGACCTATTATATATTATTAATTAGATATGATAAATGGTTTTCATTATTACAACTTAAAATAGTAGTATATAATGTATTTATCAGAGAACAGTATATCTTAATCGAGAAAAATCAATTACCATAAATTAACAATAATAAATTAACCTCATCTATCCATTTATAAATTGAAGATAAACTGTTATTATGAGTGTATTACAATATGTACATATATATTTTTAATTTATATGTACATATAATGAACCAATTAAAAGTACAGTACAAAAAGCCAGCGGCAAAAAAAGGTTGAGCAACATATAAACTTATTTAATTGATGTAAAATATATAATGACTTAACAAATTTTTAAGAAATTAAAGTATTTTTTGAACAGCTTTTAATGGTTGTTTTTAATTCAAAATTTAATATTAAAAATATTTCGCATTATTCCATATTATTTTTATATTAAAAGATTTATTCGCGTAGTTGAGAGTGCAAAGTTAAATAGTATTTTTAATGAAAACGCCTCCAATATTCTCAGCAGTAAACAAAATTTATACTTAAAAACATACATTTAATATATTAATTAGTATAAAAATAATTATAATTCATTTTTCCCATAAATAGCAGATACAATTTATTGTGTAATATATAATATTGTTTAAGAAAATTACAGTTTTTATTATGGGCTTTTAAGAGTAACCGACAAAGAGCTTTACTGTCTCAACACTTCTTTATATAAATATTTTTTAAATAATCTGTAGGTATTAACTTAGAATCTAAGGTTTAGAATAATCGGTTGTAATATTTATTTATTTAAAATTTAAAATCAAATTAATATTGCAAAAAAATAAAATATTATCAACTTGTACATTTATTATTTTGACATCGTTTATACTCGTATTTTTAGTTTTTAATATTTAAATAACATTGGTGTTTTTAATTTCCCATTCCTAAGAATAGTTTTATAAGATTTTCGATATATCCACAGAGTGATTAACCAATCATGTCAACCCTAAATTATTTTAATAATGTAGTAGTTATAATTCTGAATTTTGTAATTTTAAATAATATTTTCCATAAACACAAAGACCATATTTTAAAATAGGTGCTTACATTTTTTTACATTGAAGAAGTGTTATACACTTTTACGGTAGTACTAGTACAACACTTTTTTTTCAATTGAAAACCACAATTTTCAACTGCAAATTGTTAAGCAGATGATTGTTTGAAAATGTAAAATCAAGTCTAAAATACAAAAGGTGGTTCTTATTCGGAAAAAAAAAAACAAATGTTTGCATCGTAACGGGAAACTTTTTAAGCGGTATAAAATATCAAATAAACAAGATTCTAGAAAATTCAAAATTCAGGAGTTTTTATGTATTTGTTATTTTAGAAGATACATGGAGACGAATAAAATTGGTATACTATACTGTGTAAAAATACAATTTGAACGATTTACACTTTTTAAAAGGCTTTATGATTGAACGAATTATTAACAATTATCAATTAGATATTATTATATTTTAATATAACATTATATTAATGTGTAAGTTTTTCCTCAGGTAAGGACACAGAAACACGACTGATATTGTCGTTTTGGTGGTAGTAACATAGGACACCGCCGAAATAACAACCTAAAAACATTGCCTGCCGACTTTGTTCGAAATCCGTTTCATCTTATTACACCCTCCGCCGCTGGCCGTGACCCGCGTGACCAGTACTATTATTATTATATATGAGTACGCCCGAGTAAAAAGACCCGAGTTTTGGGATTGATGTCAGGTTCGTGCTCGAACTCTGAAACGACAAAAACCGTATATTGTGTGGCGGCATAACGGTGGCGGTGGCGTTTTAGCCAGTCGTCGTCTCTTGGCTCATAATCGCGTGCCGCGTGCGTGCTTTATACGTTGGCGTATACAAAAGCCTCGGCACACGAGGCAACTAAATCCCTAACAATATTTATCTTATAGATCCACACCCGCTGCAACAATGTACAAACACATGTGGACCCAACAAAATTGTAAACAGACGATAACTTTGACATCGCCACTATAATAGTGCCTATATGTTCTTAAAGTGGTGTTTTTGTTATTAATTTTATAGCCACGTCTTACGAATTATGAATGGGCAGAAGCGGCTAACAATTACTGGAGTCCAAAGAATCTCGATAGTGACCATACGAAAAAATAAACCGTGATAATATCACCGTTTGGCGACTTATATGATATATTGTACTATTGATTTGATGTATCTTCTGTCGGACAACAGCTAGCTTAGATCAGATTTATCTAAAGTGTTATAAGCTGACACTCAACATACTACTAGATTACAAACGTTTGTGATTTTTAATGTAAATAAATTATATTTATTAATAATGCCTATAATAGCCTTATAAAAAATTATGCCAAGTGTATAAAAAGCTAAATTAGTCAAAAAATAATAATCAAATAATTTAACTGCAATGGCAGCAGTGTTCGTTTTATTGTATGGTGATTGGTGATAATATAAATAAGTCTGTACAACAGTAGTTATGATGATCGAGGATAACCGTATAAGTAAATTATTTTAGAATGATATTTTTAGTGTTTATAACAACAAAGCAACTATTTTTGAAAAGTATCAACGACAGGGTATAACTATTTTTACACTAATTATTATTTAATTATTTATCTATGTTCATTTCAGGTTTGTACTTACGATTAAACGTTTTTGTTTTCAAATGAAAAGGATATAGTATACACCATTAACCGTATGCGCACAACACCATACTACTTAACATCTAATGGGCAAATGTATACTAATATGTCAAATATTATTATGTTTATTAACTATTGTCCGTTAGTCATTTGTTAATTGGGTTAAGCTCCTACATGCATACGGTCAAATATAATTGGCGTTTGTCAAACATATTCTTTTTAATCCCTCTTTGCTCGTGTTATCCTGCCTAGTATAATATACTTAACTTCAAACAACTTCAGTTATTTCATTTTCTAAGTAATTAAAGGACTGTACTTTTTCTGTGTAACTATGCGTCATTTATGTTTGTATTCAGATGAATAGGATTTGTTTTGATCGTATTTCGTATCTGTTCCATAACATTTGGTTTTACCTTAGTAAAAATGTTTTGCAGATAAAACCATTCAAGTTTAAATCTTTTAATGTTTCATTAAAGTATATCAATCAGATATTGAAAATATTATTACAAATACTGTAACACAAAATATAATTATGCATATATATAGTGTGTACGTATGTCTAAATTAGATAACAACTAAATAATAACAGTTTCACTATGAACTTTAAAGTTGAAATATGATTAAAAACCATAGGAAATCGTAATTTTTTATTAAACGTAAAACATAAAAAAAAAAAAAAATCAATTGTGTAACAATAAATATCTTGAAATTATTTGTACGAATAACGTATTCGAGTATTTTGGGTACAATTGAAAATATTTTTAAAAATCTGGCTATATTTTTCATGCTAACATTGCTGCAGTGTGGTGCAAATTTGAATTTAAACCGAAATAATTGTATAAAAATCAAACGTAACTATGCACAGCCATCGCCTCGTTATTCGTTATTCGGTACGTGTACTTATCTCTATACATATACTACGAGTGGCTCTTACCATCAAAGTTAAAACGCCTCAAATTCGAATTTGAATTATTCATCACCTTGTAACAGTATTGTGTATATATAATATATTTAGACGCGACGAAAAGGTAAGCTTAGTGCCTATATTAACGCCGGATGACCTGATGCGCGGAACTCCTGTAGGTACCTATAGCCTATATAGGATATAGTCTCCTTTCGCACGAGCAAGAAGAAATCTCACGTTTTTGTTATGTGTGTGTATATAATATCTGCGCAACGTGTTTCTGTGTGTGTGTGTGTGTGTTTATGTGTTTTAGATTTTCTCTAGTGGGAGCGGTGACCGCCAAAACTACTCGAGACCTGTCTCAGTCGACCTTTAAGCACAGTTTTATGGTAATGTTGAGCGAAGTGCGCGTATAAATCAAAACACCCAAGCGAATACACGTGTATTCCTGCCGTTTTATTTATTTTTATCCTTATAAACGCAGAAAATCACACTGAATATAATTTATAACGATATCCATTAATATTTAACAATACGTTTATTTGAATATCGACTAGTTCATTAGCGGTATGATCGGCAGCTATTTCTGTCTTAATATCCCGTGACCGTTTTTTAATACCATTTTTTTAAATTACACAATTAGTACCACTATACCTACACAATCACAGTAAATTGTTAATACTAATTTTAAAGTCTAATTGTAGTTTCTGGCGGATTTCATTTTTTAATATTATATTACTGTTTTATATTAAATATAAAAATACGATGGTGGATTTACAATCAAAAATATACACGTGAAAATGCGGAATATGACACATTTTATATATTATACTATATAAAAAAGAACGTTCTAAAATATGCAAGGTAATTTTATAATAATGAACTAAGATATTATCTTTCAAGAAAATACAAGAACATTTTTAATTTTTGTTTTTCAAACATTTAACAATTTCGTACTTACCGTTATTTTATTATTATCAATCATTAAAATCTGTTATTAAAAAACAAATAATAAAACATAAATATAATTTCTAGAATTTTCTATGATATTGCATAGTATGGGTAAAAAAATGTAGTTTTAATTATATTATAATTTGTAAAAAATAAAGTTAAAAAATTGTATACATACATACTATAATAATGGAGTCCTTATTGCTAGGTTGCACTTTTTCTTACCTGAAAAAAATAAAAATAAATATCACTTATAATTTCATCATTAAAAGCTACACCGTTTGAAAAAAAAAATGTTAATATACATGTATTTTATGAAAATATTAATAATAACTGTATCAACAACTTTCATACTACCTAATTATTTATTATTTAACTGATAACAATAATTTTTTAAACATAAATTCAAAATAATTTGAAAATTTTAACTTTATTTAATGTATTTTTATTTATTAAGTGTATCAGAAAACCATTTTAATACGAATGTCTTTTTAAAATCGTTATTCAAACACAGAGGTTCCAAACCAGGGTGTTCCGAACTTAAATTTAGAGTGCTCCAGATTTTTATAAAATAATTAACTGTACTGTTAGTCAAAATAAAAGGTTAGGAACCTCGACTATAATGCTGGATTCATAAGGATATTTAATAAACATTTAAATTTTAAGATTCATAAAATTATTTAATTATTGATTTTATGTCAATTAGTGTATGCAGTTATATTAGGTATACAATATATTGGTCATAAAATGTAAATACAATATCTTCTAAGGTGGATGTATATGTATGATAATTAGCTATTCAAAAGAATTATTGCTGAACATATATTTTTTTTAAATGGTTATTGTTTATTTAGTGATGTTTACAAATAAATTCAGCATAAAAACTTACTTTACACAACTAATAAATCTCAAAAAACAGAATGAAGATAGTTTGATAAAAAAAATAAGATAAACTATACCATTAAACAATTTTGGTCGTTTGTACTGAAAAGGGTTTAAGATGAAAAGAAAGTAGAATAAAAGAAATGGTTTTATTTCAAGACATTATTTCCCTTGTCGTTTTCAAGTGCATTGGTGTGCATAATAATGGCTGTTTGAAGTACATGTATTGTAATATGAAAATGTCGCTGACTTTAATAGACAATGCATGTGTATTTTTATTTAGAAAACAATATTATGTAAAACACTATCGGCCCAAAAACATATTAAAAAAATAAATAATAGCATAAAATGTTGAAATATTACATGCTATACACACACATTCTCATTTTTTTTTTTTATTCACCTTGTATTAAAGAATAAAATTAATTCGTTAAGCTAGTATAATTTATCTAAAAATAATACATTATTTGTATCATCATTATACTTTATAAATCAATAACAATTATAAGTAAATTAATTTGCACTATTTGACTTACTTAATTTTATGAATAGAAATTAAATCAAGAAATATATTAAAACTTGAATAGTTTATTTTTTATTTATAGAATATTTTTATTGAAATTCACTAATAAATAATCAAATTAAACTAAACGTATTATGTTTCAAATTCACATAGTACGAGAAAAATTTCGATTTTTACGTGTTTTTATTACTAAGAGGTGTTTCTATTACCTAAAACCTACAATAAAAATTGGATCACGTACTACAATATCTCTGTTATGTATATAACTATGTACGTATAGTGTAAATCAATTTATAAAAATGTTGAAAAAAAATAATTTAAATTATCAAATTTGTACAAAAGCAAACAGTTGTTTTAAAAATTTATTATTTACATAATTTATGCAATTAATTAATTTAATCAAATTTGTATTAATTTAGAAGTAGATTATACGATATTTAAAAAATATGTTAATACTTTTAAATTTAATTGTGTTAAATCATTAAAGTATTTTTTATTTTATTTGTTATGGTAGCTGCCATTTTTGAAAATATGAATTTTTCTTGAATAATATTAAATAACTAACAATATAATATTGATATAAATACCTATTATAAAAAAGTTGTATTTTTGTGCTTTTAGTTTTTTACTAAACTAAAATTTGTTTTATAAATAAGTAATATTTGTTCACATAAGTAATTATGATATTTGAATTATAATAATGTTTAATATCTAAACAATAAAAAAAATAATGATTATAACAATGAATATGATACTTAGATTTAAATTCAAAGAATTGAATAGCCTGAATAAAGTTCTAATAAATAATATAAATATTCGTGGTGTTAGGATTTTTTTTTATCATATATTTTTACGCTATACATTACAATAGTATGAATAAATATATTTTTTTTGCATCTTTAAAAAATTCTATTAAGTTAACGATTCCATATTGAATGTAAAATAATATTTTTTGAACATCGTTGACATAAGAAAACATCAACTGACAATGAAAATAAAGAAACATATTCTTATACCACATACTAAGTTACATGATACGTGAATACAATCATACAGACATTGTCAAAAAAGCAATGTTATTATTTACTTTCAGATAGGGAATAGTGCTCTTTTTAAAATTGTCTATGTTTTCATCATAAATAAGGTGTTTTGAGTTTAATATTAGAGTTTCTTAAGGGTTTTTTATTTAGTCAAAAATCATTATATGTTTATATGTAAAATATTATTCAATAGACTGTGGATGTTTTATAACTTAACGAGAAATATACTGTTGACTATAATATAAATATACTCGTACATGGTATATTCATTACACATAAACTTACTTAATTAATCTAAGACTTCGATCAGATTATAAACATTTAACGACCTACTATAGACATTTGAAAAAGAAATTTTGTTGTGAATTCTTCGAATATTATATTTAATAGATGTACCTAGGTACTATATTATCATTATACGATAAATCTTAAATCAAATGATAATAAAAACATTGTTAAAAAGATAATAGTTGAATATTATTTTTAATAAGATGATTTATTAAGTATTTCATCTAAGTTAACATTATAACAATACAAATAATTGCTAAATAAGAAGATCAAAAAACGAAGTAGCCGTACACTATGCAAATTTAAATCACATCGATAACAACAAATCGAAATTCAGAATAAATATTAAGCACCTGAATAAAATAAACACCAAGAGTAACAAATACGTAGAAATAAAACGAAAGAAAAAGTAAAGTTTTTGTATTTCCGGAAGGCTTTTAGGTTACTATTATGGAAATTGAAATAAAACTATAACACAAAATATACAAACACAATATATAACGAAGATATGAAATATTTTCTAACAAATATTCAACGATTGCGAATTCAGAAAATTACAAAAACTATACAATTAGATCAACTATTTTAACAACCATACATTTCCAATTTTTATACTACGACATTATAGAAATAATTCACAATGATATACTTTTAGAATTTAAATATCTATAAAAGTATAGACGTGTTTTGAATTCTCAGGCAATTAATTTTAAAAATAAATTGCACATAAATAAATTTTTTTTAGTAATAAACGACAATACTTATATGTATATAACTACTAACTATATATTATAAAACAGTAAAAATACTTATGACTCGATCCTTATCGTTTTTATACAAGTTTTTACTAGGCAATACAACTTATTTATTTTTTGAAAATATAGTTGCCAGATGTCCAGATAGGTAAGGTACCTATAAGTATTCATTATATTTTGACAAAAACATGCATGGGCAAACACACAAAATCTCTCGTCATAAGATTTCACAAACTTCATCATTCTCTTAAATCGAATATTACACTCAATACCAAACTTCTTTTTAAATAGTAAAATAATTACGGACCTATAAATGAATGTACCTACTGATTACAGTGCTCTATATAGAGGTCCGGAAAAGAGGCATTTCCGTAATAATGAAGTGCAGCTAAAATATTAAATATATTATTTATAATATTATGTTCTATATAAGTATTTATAATATTCTTCCCTTAATAAATTTACTTATTAACATTTATAATTTCAATTCGTAAAACAAAAGATATTTATCTTTTTAAGTATAAAAATAACTAATAATGATTTTGAAAACTATTTTAAAGGTTAGGTAAAATACGCCAAAATGTTTTAAAGGAGTTTATCAGTGATAATATTGCCTTGGGAATATATTGCATTTTTTATGAATTTAATGTATTTTATATTTCGTATATAATACTTAAATAGTCACAATATTAATGTAGCCAAGTCTGATTTAACACGTTTATACATAGTATTTATTAGGGCTTAGATTTTAAAGTAAAGTAAGACACTAAAAAAGCATACGCATGTTTTAAAAAAAGCAAAAAAGAAGTATATTTATATTTAAAAAAAGCATGACAAAAATTAACATAAACTAGTAGTTATAAAAATGAATACATTATTTAAAAAAAAATTAATTTAAATTAAAAAAGAATTAGCTACCGTGTATTTCTCTTGATTTGCAGTAGTGAAACTGACTATGTTGTCCTACAGAACATTTAACATTTATCATATAAAACAAACTCTCTACGTCCACTGAAGTGATCGGTGCATACTTCATACAAGAAGTTTCAAATTACAACACTAAATCTTAAATTTTGAAATGGTAGTTATCGATGCTATAGGCATACTCGCATACTGACCTTATAAGTACTTCAGGATATTATATTACGTAGGTTGACCGATATACGATAGATATACGTTTAATATATTTAATAAACAACCCGATAACGAAAACAATAATAATCCAATATAACCATTTAGTTCGCATTCTGGGTTTTTACGTTTCTTTTTAATTAAATTTTATATTATTACTATAGTTGCATAATAAACATATAAAAATTCCACAGTTGAAATAACTGAAAAAAAAATATTTACATAAAAAAAGTCGAAAAAAACAAAAATAAATCAGTTTATTTGGAACCAGAATGACGTGAAACGAATTTATGTATAAAAATAAGATTCCTGTCTCATATATAAAAAAGAAGCATATGCTTTAAAATCCGAGCCCTAGTAATTATCAACAAATGTACTCTTTTTAAAATACTATTTTAGGGAAATATTTATATACTAAAAAGTGGCCTTAAAAAAACATTTGATAATTCATAATTTAAATCGATTTAATTATGACTAAAACTAAAAATTATTTAAATAATGATTTAATTAGTTTAAATACAAATTATATTAAAATAGTATTTATCAAATATTTTAAAATGTAATTAATTTCAAAAATACATTACATACACCAATACGTCATATGAAATGGAGATAAATAAAATACTTGATGTCGAGGTCAAAAAGTTCCATTTACGAAATTAAATTGTCGATTGAGTTAGTAATTGAAAGTATACAGAAACATTGAAATTTAAAAATTTAATTAACGCGAAGGGTTACTTTTTAGTGAATGGCTGTAATTACTACAATATTTATTCCCGAATATTTTATACAACATATTATATAAGTTAAATAGCCATCATTGGTAAATATTTTTACGTATAAGAGTTTTTAAGTATTTTAAGTCTGACTGAGACAGGTACACATAAAAAATAAACAAAAATTGAAGATTTTTTTCATGCTAAAAAAATTATTTTGACATAAAATAAGTTACTTAATTCATGCATAATATATTGAAATTGTGAAATCTTTAATCATTTAATGCAAAACTAAATTATTTTACTTAAAGTTGTTTGTATATATTTGTTTATATACTAATTACATTTTTATTAGTTTATTTTAAAGTATGTGTTACACATGTAAAATGTGATAAATAATTATATCATAAATCATAATACGTATAATAGTGTACGATAGTAAAAAATATATATTTGCAAATAGTGTCTTGTTATCAGCCTATATATCAGCGAATTCCCTAATGCATAGTCAACTGAGACAGCGAGTTTTTTACCAATTTTTTTTTTTTTTTTTGCTATATTTAGTCAACTTTATTTTGTTGAATAAAATGCCATCACCGTGGCCAAACAAAGTGTTTTCCCTCGCTGTCTTTTTCGGTCTACCGCGACTGAAAGAGAACAATAGCTATATATTTCATTTTTTCCGTTACAGACGAACGCTTCTAGCGGCCATTTGGGGTTCTGAGAGTTGCGTGTGAAAGTTAGATGTCTCCGGAGAAATGAAATGATCTATAAGGAAAGACAGACAGGAGGGTCAAAGCGGACGGTAGATGTAAAAACCTTTACTAAGATCTTTTTTATTTGTCATCTCTACGTGTCCCTAACGATGTTATCTCTAGAAAAATCTCTTGCGCGTACATACACACATAGGTGCACTAACAGCATTATATATGTATACACATTTCTCTTTTTGTTTTGTTTTTTTTTTTCATAACTCATTGATGCTGACTCGTAATTTGTTGTCACACACAAACACACAGACTCTAACACTACTGTTATATGAACTACGCAGTCCATACATGGTTTCCACCTTACTCTGATGTTTTTCTTCGCGTAATTAATAACCGACAGTAACTCCTTTATGATTGTTTCGAGGGAAGATGTTATCAAAGTAAAATATTTCTGAATGCCACAAAACTATATGCGAACTCATTCAACTCCTTAATGAATATAATTAGTTTTTTAAGGGATTGCAGCGACATTAATAGTAGTGGAGGTAGGTAATACGATATATTTAAATCATAATTATAAGGCCACGGAGTCTCAAAACTTCCTATGGTATATATATATTTCATTAAAATTATAATTTAGACAAGATTCGGTGCAAACGGCGTTGAAATATATTGTTCTGGACTCCTTTATAAGGATATGTTTTATGATATTATTGAAAAGAAAATTTGTTTTTTTTTAGCAATAGACAAAACACGTCGGCATAACGGTTTTATACAAATTGCAGTATTTAAAATCAGTACAACTGGTATTTAACATAATAAAACGGTTTATTAAGAGGTTTACATCTTTATTGTGAATAATAATAAGAAATATAATTAAAAATGTTGTTGACGTAATTATTTAATTTTATATTTTTTAAGTCATACAATGAATTCTGGTTTAAAACGTGTGTACAAACGTTTTTTTTATATAAAATATGTTTGTAACAATTTAGTAAGTAAAAAAAATTATCTACACTACGACTTTTGCAGTTATATATTATATTATAATTATGTCTGAATGATTTTATTATTCAACTCATAGCTCAAGTGATTTTCAATAAATAAATAAAATTTTATTTTATATTGTTGAAAATAAATGTCTAGCTTTCACTTATATAAATCATATATAAGTACCTATATAAATTCTAATGTTATGAACTAATAAAGCACCTATAATCCATATATACACATATAATATAATCAATATGCCAATTTGAATTAATATTAAATAATATTTCATTATATTGATACTTTTAATACATTTACATATTACAGGTATTTTAAATACACAACATACATCCAGTGACACCTATTTTTCATAAATTGTATCATTTTAACAAATATTTTCAAACATCTATAATTTAAAAAATTTTAAAGTGTTTTGATATTTTTGCATAACTGATTTATTTAATAAAACGTTTTTGATACTGTTGGTAAAAAATAATTAATTTTGAATGGTTTTCAGAATAAATGAAACGAAAACCACGGAAGAGATGAAGTAATTAATTAATGTATATTTTGAACTTATAATTAACCAATATGTTTTTTATTATTTCTTCTGTTCAACTTACTCGCACCTATTTAATCCTTTTTTATTCAAATTTACTCAGTCTATATAGTACTTTGAATAATCGTTATATATTTTATTTTAATGGTGATGATTGTGTTAAAAATTCAGTATAAATGTTTAATAAAATGAGTTATTTATTCTAAAATGAAAATATTTGTAAATATACATTTTACAAATGAAGGTCACAAATTGAATGTATTGTATATTTGTATAGGAATATGTTGTGTGGAGATATTTGATGTATAATTGATTAATGATTAAATATAATCATTAAAATATATGACAATTTAAATGAGGCCATTAAAGGAAAATTGTTAAATTATTATTGTTAAATCAAATCGAATATTTAATAAACATTGGTCCTTATTTATCTGTTTTCTGTGTACAAATAATTTAGTAATTTAATAATATCAGCGATACCTCAAACAACAATCAAAATGTCAAATAATAATAAAAATAAACATTTATTCGTAGGATTATTCGTATAATTGTTGTATTATAATACAATACACAATATTATTTGATAATTTGTTATTCTTCAAAAGAATAATCTAAAGGAAAATATAGAGCTCGGGCTTTAACCCTAACATTTTTATAATGAGTAGAGAATCTGAAATAACGAAAAGATTAAAAAACTCTGCTGGGCCAGCATATAGTGAGAGTGAAATAAAAAATAGAACATTCTATTGGACTTGTCATGTCTAGCTTAGAGAAGACATTTTTATACGCTACGCGAGATACAATGTTATGTATTGGCTGCAAAAAATCTATTAGAACGCTTCTGGTTAAATTGTGACGATCAAATGATGATACAAGTCAGACCAGATACAGATTGACGAGTCTTGGCAAGTAATACAAAGAAATATCGTAGGATATGTTTGTCAGTGTGGTCTTAAAATCTGATAACTGCGGAGAAGAATTGTTATGTTTGTATTATCTCATCTCATTAATGCACATTATTATTACTAAATCGTTAAAAACAACACGATACACTAGAAGACCGTTGTGTAAGAAATATTGTTATAAACATTTAAAAAATTGAATTATTGACAAAATAAACTTGAATAGATTAATTTAATGAATGTTATAATTTTATTTTACTATTATTATTTTTAAATTCTATCACAGAAAATACAATTATATTAATTAAAACAATTTCCCATAGCCTACCATGGAATATATATATTGATATTCATGGAAATATTTCAAACATGTGCACACACAAAAAAAAAAAAATATAGTTAATATTATCATATTTTCACTCATAAGTATATACAAATCTGTTGCAATATAATATGCTATTCTATCTTTGTATGTATTAATAGAAAAACTTATACTACAATTTGAAAACTACATGGATATTAATATGTAATCTTGTATACTATATGCACATTAATATTATTATCTATAATATTATAATATTTATATTTATATTGATAATTCAATTTTCAAGACCATAGTTCGCGATAAATTAAAAACTTAATAAAAATAACTTAAAATTGTTTTTATCTACATTTAACTATGAATAATAAAGAAAACATTAACGTACATTTTAAATACATAGTATAAGGTATAAGTACCTGAAAAAATATGTTTAACTACAGTAATAAAAATAAATTGGATGCAATATGCAGCAGACGTATGTGTTGATTACAGTTAATTATTAAGCTACAATGTGCTTAAATATATATGGCATTTTTAATTATTAACACTGTATTTTAATTAAAATTGCAAATATTTTACCAAGAATAAATGAAATAATTAAGAACTTTTTATCGAATACATGTGTGTACCAATTTTGACCGCATAAAGCCCACAGAAAGTTAGATATTTTTATTTAAATTTTCATAAATACAATAAAAAAATTTATCTACTCACCTTTAAATGGTAGATGATGCTATTTTACGATTAATATTTACACAATCATATTTCCCAGAAACTAGTATTGTATAAGATTTATTACAATTTACGAATATAATAGAAAGAAAAAGATGATTTTGTTTGTAATGCAGTCAAAAATCTAGAATTCATCACAAACATAACCCTTTTTCATAAGACCATTAGACTTCGTTTTGCATTATATAGTTCTAGAGAAGAATTTCAAACATATTCTAACCAAAAGTCGTTTTCTTTTTAAACAAATGTATACATAGAATATAACCACAAAGTAACCATTATCGGAATAGAAAATATGACCAAGAGTAAAACCGTATATACTTATTACGCTTAATGCTTACACTTCCGATTCATCAGGTATGTGGTATTGCAATTGTATTGCATTAAAAGGAAGAAACAGGCTTATGAGAATAGTTTAGGACTTAACAAAATATACTAATAAATAAAATATAATTTGTTTTGAAATCAAATAGCTTTTTTAATAATACTACATTAATTATTATAATGAGCATGTAATTGTAAAAAAATACTATAATAATTTAAATCAGAATCTCAATATCTTGAGAACATATAATTTTTTTAGAGCACGATACGGAGACTGGCGATTAAAATTAGTTAAAATTTAACCTCAGACAAGATTAATTCCATAAAACTATAGTAAGTAACATTAACATTTTAATATAATACAAAATCAAATATACATATTTAAATAATAATAATAAACAAAAATTCATATTATAGTTAAGAAAAAGAGTATCCAACACCTAACTGCATGTTTTCAATCCACTTTTTAAGTCAACATTAAATATCAGAACCAAACAATTACTATACAATACTACGTTCATACCCGTTTTATCATATAATATACAAATTTGGGGTCCAGCCAAACCATCTAACATCCACCCAGTTTAAGATTTTCAACATGTATCGCTCAATGTTATTACTGGTATTGATCCAATGGTATTTAACTAACTTAATGTTAAATAAAGATATTATTTCTTCTAATGGCTTTACCAAGTTTAATTACAAACGTTTTAATTCCAACACTAACCCTTTAATAAAAAAATATTTTTTCCTTTTATATTCTTGATAATCCTCCTCGCCAGCTAAAACGAAACTAGAATAGAAATTTATTAAATTACTAAATACATACATAATAGTTAAATTATGTATTAGTGTATTACCAATGAGTAATTTCCCCTTATTATAATTAATAATTAAAATTATTGTTAAAATACATAAATGATTGTTTATTTTTAATTTGTTTGATAAAAATAAAATAAAATAATATAGTTTAATACTATGACAAATTAGGTTAATAATCTAATTTTAAACTATAACTTTATTTTTATTATTTAATTAAGTAATATAGGTACAAGTAAAAAATTTTAAACTTAAATGTTTTGACTTAAAACTTCAATTTGATTATAATGAATTTTAGTTAGTACCTATTCTATTTATGAAAAATTAATAATTTTATGAAAATTTCTCTTTTAAACTATTTATTAAAACCACACGGAAATTTCATAATTTAATAGTCACTGTTTAGCATTCTTCTAGCTATATAGATTGCAAATTATTTGTAAAAGATAATACACTATATTATAATGTATAAAACAACTTATGAACTAAGTTTGTACAGAATTTTATTTTTTTTTATTGTTACGTAAACGAACAACTATATCATACACATTTTTTCTTATAAAAATAGAAATTTAAAAACCGAAAATGAATAATAACCTTTCAAACGAGTGGATCTTTAAATTTAAATGGCTTTTTGAGAATACTAAGAATTTTTAAAAATCGTTGACTATTATTACTATATAAAATTGATTTTGTAAATATCTTTTTTAATAATGTGTGCATAGCCACAAAATAAAGTTATTCAATATAATAAATCTTTTGAGTAGTGGTAGAAGATTTGCTTAATCTCCACCCAGGGATTAAGCCCCATCCTGTTTGAACCTACAAATAAACAGGAATAATATACGATGTGACGGTATTCTACGATAAAAAATTATGTTATATTTGCATGTCGTGGAACAGTTTTACTAAGGTTTTACAATTATTTTTTGAGTCTATATTATAGTAAACACATAAAACACATAATACTTGTTGTAATAATTATTATCTATAATCTATATAGTATATACACAAAAATATCATGTTAACTGTATATATATAACTGGTAAACATTCTACCTAAATATATATGATAAACGTAGTTGATACTATAAAAGTGGCTCGTTCAAGATTTGTATCATTGAAATATTGTCAGTTGTCATACTGCAAATATTATAATAAGCACTTACAAAAATGGTTCTATAGAATATCATTTGAATATAACGGACGGTGACAACCGTTGTTGAATGATAGATTACCCATGTAAAATACTGTGGTTAACCTCTCAAGTACACTATATAATCTAACTTAATCTAACCTAACCAGTAACCATGTAAGTTTCCGTTGGTCAGTATTATTAAACATTAATAGCTGGTAATATCATCAAAGTCTCCACCATGTTTGCATCATCGTACAATGTTATGTGATGCAAAAACGTATCTTGATCACCACCGGAGGTTTGACCCGAAAGTAGGTACCATCTGTTTACTGAGAATTACACGCCGAGAGATGAGTCAAAGTAGAACTCTTTAAGTCAATATGAAGCAGACATTAGAATAGACATAGGATAGTCAATACTTTGATTCATCAATATTAATGAAATCATTATTTGTTTTAATTCAATTATATTATGCAAATACAAGTGCATTATACTATCTACCGGCTACTTTTATTATTTATTTTTAATAAATTATGTAATAAGTAATTAAAAATATGATTCAGGATCATACAAACTAAAAAAAAATAACTAAACATTCCCAAAATAGTATATCTATAAGTAGAGTGTTTCACCAAACATATACCGCTTTTTATTTTTTAATAGTGCAATTATTTAAATTATTGTCTATTGAAGATTTCATTTTTACCACTTCAAAAGTATTCTGTGGAGATGCAAACTTTTGTTTTTTTTTTTAAATCACAACCACATATTTATATTAATTTAACTTTGTTTACAAAGGATAATGGGCCATGGTAATAGATTTGGTAGTAACAATAGTACTTATTATTTAACAATTTTATCAATTAATATTAATCAAGATCTGATGTTACATCCAATGTTTATTTTAGACCTTCTATCCCGGGGGATGTCTTAAATTTTCAAGGAGGTATACTATAGAAATAAATAATGAAGATGATTAAAAAATATATTGTGTGCATTTTTTTTCAGGATGGCCACTACTCGGCCCTCCCCCTTGCGATTACCACTAAAATAAACACTAGATACGTCATAATATATTTTATATTATTGTAAAACCATTTTTAAGGAATTTTACCCTTAGTACAAACATAATTAAAACAATGAAACACTACTAGTTCAAATTTTGAATTAGATATATGAATATTTTCTAAAAAATGCTTTACCAACTGCTTATAGTAAAGAGGGGTTCTAAGTTCTTACTTGGAAATCAGTACTTTTTGTTATCCAAATTGCTTTTACTAATATAATATTTACAGTTGGTAAATTGTACATTTATCATCACATTTGTAAAGAGATGGCCTATAATAGACCAAGTTATAACAATCATACTTGTTGCACGTATCACAAAAACAAATATTAACCTTCTAGACGTTCAACAAACGTCAACTGGTCGGACCCGGAAACGGTGTAGATCATTTACAGATTTTGATTGCGGTACAATTATGGTTCAATGACTATTGACTAGTATAAAGGGGAAGTCTATTTTGACCAAATAAAGTGTCATGGGAACTATTTAATTTTTATCTGTAAGCTCAAACAATAATTAAAAAGGTATCCACTCATCTACTACGTAAATTTATATTTTACTATCCTGGTACAATTGTAGATCTAAAATATTTTTATTGCATAGTGAATATTCTTGGCTATCGATCACTTTTAATACAGTTATTAAATATTGATGACTCTACGTTTCAATAATAAGTGAGTAAGTATCGCACTGGAGTACTGTATGCATTTATTTCATTTGTTTATAGTGATAAATGATCACCGTCAACTAGATCATTTCTCAAAACCATGTGCGCTCATTTTCTATTAGCAACGCCTTAAAACAATTTCCACGTAAGAAACTATACAGCATTGAACGAGTTTTTTGTATGCGAGTGGCGGCGGCGAGGCTGCTGTGGAGATGGCTGTCAATAAAATAATATATTATATAATAACGCCTACGCTTTTTCAATTGTTTTCGTCTCTCTTCATTTAGTTTTACTTTCTACGTCAATTTTTTACCGACCTGCCAAAGCAAACGGTTAAAAAATCAACTACCGATACAGTATATCATAACATTATGATTATGTGTTGAATAGGTGCTTATACAACTTAATGAGTTTTGTAATATTATTTTGTACTTAAGAAGTAAAGTAATGGAACTCTGTAGTACAGCCAATATAGTACTGACAAGGTAATATTATTTTCAAACTGTACACTCTTTTTGTTTGTACATTTAACTGGATCTTAATCTTAACGTACTACCGTTAAAACACATGGTTGAATAAATTCAATTTAAACATTTAAGTCACATTATCGCGATACAAAGAAAACAACATGTGTTGTATTGTCAATAAGCAAGTATACAATAAAACATATATTTTATTTTTATATAATACATAAGTCATTTACTGAAATAGGTAGGTATTTACCAAAACCTGAATAGTATTCATCAGCAAAATTAATAAATTAAATACTATTTGTATTTATAAAGGTATTTTATTATTTTTATATCTATCGATAAAAATATTAGTTTTATATCGAATATCCCAAATAAAACCAGTAACATGTTAGGTAACATACATATTTCTCTTATCACGATCATTAACTATGCTGATTAAAATATTTGTACACGCAATATACACGCAATTGTAATATATTTTTAATAAATGCATTTTCATTTATAACGTATGTAGACTTAACCTTGTTATTATGACTATTAAGTAAAACATTGAAGTCAAAGACATATACGAATAGTAAATGAATAATATTAATTTTAGTAAAACCGAGAATAGGAACGTTGAAATTAAAATTAGTACCTATATTTAAGTTTGTCTTTTAGAATAAACTTGCAATATTTTCAAAACATATTTTTACATAGGTCACAATATATTATATTTTTAATAATATAATATAATATAATTCTAAAATAAACATATAGGTAACTAAAAACATATTACTGCTTTATCACTTACAACAATTTTTTTGGTTTAAAAGTATGTATATTAAGTTTAAAGTGAGAAGTAATTAGCTGTTGTCCTTGTAATGGTTTAGACCTGTTCACTAAGAAGTTTTAGTGTAAATTAGATCTGGGTCTTTACCCTAAAAGTGAAAACAACAATCAGAAAACTTGTAGAAACTTGTTTGTGATAGTTAAATTATTATTAGTAAGAACCGTATAAGTTTATTTATATTTTAAATCATGAAATATTTAATCCGTACACAGAAAATTCAACTGTTTTGTAAAAAAAAGAATCTAATATAGTTAACTTAGTACAACTATTGATGATTTATATCTCACTTAGTTATAAATGCCACTTGAAATTTTAATATATATTTTTATGATAAATTTATGATGGTAAATCTGAAATTAATACTATTCAGGCGAGCAATACTATATTTATATTTATGTATTTATTTCTTTAGAGATCAATACACTTGTCTGGGAAAAGTACAATATGTATGTTCAATGTTGTGGATACGATAACTGGATTCGAAGGCTTTTACGTCAATCTCTGTGACAGCTAAAAAGTGTATGCAAAAATATACATACAGAATTTACGATTTTTAAATTGAATTTATTTTCATAAATATAAATCGCACTTACGGAACGCAATAATAATAATAATATTAATACCTATGATTATTTCCAAGATCGATAATTTATTTTTAGCCAATTATTTAAACTATAGATAAGTACGATTCGAAATGTTAATGATAATTTCTAATTATTTAAGAACTTCAAGCGTCTTATTTTAGTAGCATATTGATATAGGATTTTTTTAAAGTTTCAATTTTGTTTAAATTCAATCAGAGTAATTGAGATAATATTTTAATTATTGACATTTAAAAAATACACATAAATTTGGTTCAAAAGGTAATTAATCCTCACAACTATATTTACCTATAATTAATAAAGATGCTGTATTGTTGTAATAATTACAACTATTTAATTGATCATGATTTTATCCATGGTAATTATTACTTTGATAATAAATTATAAAAATTATTATAAGCTTATATGGAAAATAAATAAAAAATGTTTAGTCAAAAAATAATAACTATCTAAAAAAACCCTGTAAATTATCAATCATAAAGAGAAAAAAATTATAACTATTCATTTCCGATCAAATATTAGTTTATAGGTATGTCATCCTGACCAACATTTTTATTTTTTTTTTAACAATACCTATACATAGTACAATTTACACTACACATTAAGAATTTATTTTTTATTTATTTCCCGTAAAAAAAAAAAATAATAAATAAAATATGTAATGAAGTAAAGATTTAAGATTAACATCTGAAAATTATATTATCTACTGGGAATTGTAATCAAAACGTTGCGTGCAGTTACTTGCAGCACACGAAATTACAGTCATAGAATACTCCGCATTAAAAATTGATTTATTTGTTCTTTGGTACGGACACTGAATTTATTAAATTGAATTATTAAGAATTAAACTAATTAATTAGAAAGTCGGCTTCAAAATCAGACGAGAACAAACACACTCAATTTTTTTAGTAAACTTTTAAACGCTGCACACCTATAAATACTGTCTCAAATAATGTTCCGAAGGTATTAAAAACAAACTGCTAACAAAATATTTTAATTTAAGTATTGACAGACTATATTTAGATTAATTGAAAACATTTGATTAAATCAGGTATTGTCTATCAATTTATACATGCAATTTCCTTACATATAACAGATTACTATTTTTGTACACAATATATATATTTTTTTTAAAACATTTATAAACTTTAAAATTCAGACATGAGTATTCATTTATATTTTACTAGCTGTCCCGACACGGCGTTTCCCATGTATTAGTTTATTTTTTGGTATTTCCGTAGACCGTGTTTTAGTATTTACTGTAATATTAAAGGTATGAAGTACCTATCTATATTATCTATGTTGAAATTCGAAAGTTTTACTTTGGCGTATTACTCAGTCAATTTATACGAATTAAAAATTTTAATCTGTGTTCAATATAGTTTTTAGACTTAATAATATTATGTTTAGGTCTCAATTCCAAATACATTATAAACACTTTCCATTATATTGTTACTATAGTTACTATACCTACTATATATATACTTATATAAAATCTATACAAACTTTTAAAAGCCCCTCTCTTTGCCCCCTTAGAGGTTGAATTTTGAAAAATCGTTTCTTAGTGTGCCCCTACATTGCTTAAAGAATCTCTGTACAAAAGTTCAAATCTCTAGACCCAGCGATTTGGTCTAGGTATTGAAGAGTGAATAGGAGCAGTCTCCTATATGTAATTAGGTTGAACAATCAATACTAAGCATTCAAGTTATAACTGTTATGTGATTTTTGTACTTATAATACTGTGATTGACGATGTTATGATTCAAATCAATAATATTATTTATTTGATAAATCATTCTATCACTACTGGGCTCTTATTATACAGTTAGTCTCAAATAATTTCTAGATAATCGAATGTTAAAATATATAACTATGAATTCGATTATGAATATTATAACACACGATGGTGTGAATTGCACAAACAACGTTTATACGAAATAATTAAGACGGTGGGGATACATCTTTTTGGACCACATAGGTATACTGACGGTATGGCACACATTGTGTAAGTAAATAAAATAATAATAAGAAGAAAAAAACAATACGAATGATAATAATAATCACAATCGTTTACGAAAAAATAATATATCATATGTGATTGAGGCTGATCAGCGACTAGGTACCTCGACAGATATGAATATTGTCACCGGAGGCGTCAATAACGGCTAATGAATTTTATCACCAAATCAAGTGTTGTTCCCGAATACATTACATTAAAAAATAATAAATAAAACAGACTTTGGTAAAGTCTTTTTAATTTCATAGTATAATATGTACAATGTACATATTTTCCTTTAAGTTTGAGATAGTCTTGAAACATTCATTTTTAAATTATTTATTTCCTTATTTCACACAAACTGTAAAACTCATATTACTATAGTATTTGATATTGAGTTCAAAATTGTATATAATATAAAACAAATTATAAAAATTACTTTTTAATTTTATCTAATATTTTAAGTATCTACCTACCCATAGTTCATAAGCATATTAAATATGTTTGGTTTTACCAGCACTATTACCTAGTACTGTATACATAATATTCATAACATAAAAAATACGCATAATGCATTTTACAAAACTATACAATACAAAGCTTCAGTCCAGCAACTTTTTGTTTACTGTTAAAGCCATGTGGAAACCAGAAATAGCTTAGAAATTCCAGACAACCTCTTCGGAGCTCTGAATTAATTTGTAGGAAACTGTAATAAAATTATTACTAATTTTTTTTTATTTCTCAAATACATAAATATTTAAAACTCGATTTAGATAAACCATTGCATTCATTGGCGAGCGTGTATCATTAATATTTAATATCGTTGTAAACTAATAATCTTAGTTGTTTAAATTGCACCATGAATAATAGAAAAAAAAAATTAAAATCTCATAGTTGAAACTTTCATAAAATATTTAATATTAATGAGAAATAAAAAAGTATATTACAGTTATACCTTATGGCTTATACTATTAATCTTATATGATTACAAAATGAATAAACAGATAATTCAAATATATTTGAGTTTTTCTTTGAGTTATTGCAAGAAGAGTGTAAATTTTAAATTTTAAATATTTAAAATTGAAAATGGCAATTGAAATTTCGATTCTCATAACACTAATAATTATAATACTTCTCTCGTTATTTCTTCAGATACTATTCGTAATTAGTTCAGTATCAAGAACACTATTTCAAATTTAATATTAATATTTTAATTATATGTTCTAATATGCAGGATCTAGGATTTAACCTTATCTGGGATTGGTGTAATTTTCATGAACAATAATTAACAAAATAATAAGCGTAAAGATTTTATGCGCTGAGATTTTGGGGAGAAAAGATTTACTCCTAAGATAATATTATTATTCAATACAATGTATTAGTCAGGTAGCTAGGAGCGTATAAATGGGACTTAAATTTTATTTCTATAAGCAATATACAATATAAGATAAGACATAAGTAGATTTTTATTGAATTTAGTTATTGCATTTTATCTTCAACAATATCGACAAACAATCATGTATAATATTATATACTTTTCTATTAAATTATATGTATGAAGTAAATTATACTTCAATATTATAATATTATAATACTTATTATAGTAATAAAGTTAATAAAATAAATGTTTTACGTTGTGCGTTAAAATAATCCTTATGCACAACATTATAAAAAATAAACAAATATTTATCTGAAAAACTGTCTATATGTAAAATAATAATTATTATATGATAAATAGCAAAAGAATAAATAAAACATGAAAATCAGATATGATATCATATGAATTAATTTCGTATAAAATTAATATTTCATTGGTCAGGTTTAAAGATATAAAATAATTTGTGAAGATCAAAAATAAATAATTTTTGAGCTTTTATAGCACGGTTTAACTTTTACCAATTGTCTTGAAACTTCTAATATTTCATTTTTATATCTTACTGAAACAATCTAGGGGGTGTGTAACCTGAGAAATATATATATTTTTTTCAAAACCACTATATAAGGAACACTCTTAATATATACGTCATGTAGATATATAAAGAAATATTTACTTTATTTAAATATAATTTAACTATCAATACTTTTAAAAATATGTTTAGCGTGTTTATTAAAAATTGTTTACTTTTTGAACATGAAAAATATGAGTAAGTTGGTACCATTTTGATGTGCAGTAAGTATTTAACGGATCATTGTAATGGATGTGTTAAATTTGAATTAAATGATAAATCATTAAATTTAATATCTAGATTTTAACAATCCTATGATAAACAATACTTTACTATTATATTAAGTCATTCATTATTATTTTAAGAACACAATGCAATTTGAAAAAAAAATCGATTTTTATATTTTTACAAACTTTTTAAGTCAGATTAAAATATTTGTATTCAATATTGACAAAGACTACACACAATTTTAGGTTTAAATTCTAAATGCCTTAAACAACAATTATATAATATTATTGTGTTTTCGTATAGTTTTTTTAATACAATTATTTTTATATTTTATGTTTCAATTTCTGTCAAGTTTTAAAACATCTTTCATGTTTACTACTGTGAATACAATCATATACGAGTAACTACAAACAATATATATATATATATTATTTTACTCACAACTTTTGTAAATTTTTCGTTCTTTCATTAACTACTTTAACTCAAAAAAATTAAAAGTTTGTTACTGTAATCAAGTGACCCCCATGACACAATACTTTTGGGTAAACAAAAATCACTTTTGCTTTAAATAAATGTATTCTCTTTACTAAGTATAACTACTTTATTTTATGTAATTGTTAGGTACTTGTTAATGATACACAATTATTTTTCAAAAGTAATTATTTAAGAAAATTTAAATAAGTTCAATTCACTGAGCACATTTTTAGATGCGGTTTACTTACGTATCACGTATATAATAGTATTATGTACAGTATAAACATCAGATACATCACAATTTAAGTCGAAATAAATGAAAATAATTGATAGGATCTGAGAGTCTGAGATTATTAAGAATAATGAATAAGGAAGGGGGAATGATAAAATCCTCAAAAATAAAAAATGAATTCAACTTAAACATTAAACTGAATTTAATGTTTTATAATAGACGCTAAACATTTTCTTCACAACAGTATTTCAAAGAAATGTTCGATCACATATTTTATAACTTCACGTTTCAGATTTAACCTTTCGTCACGTATAACATGGTCTTTCAGATCAGCAGAGCAAATGATACCTATTTTTTCCATGATATCGGGTCGTCATAAAGGTATTTTAGGATTTATTTTTGAACCGCATACATGACGCACACTAAACTCAAGGTACAAAAATTGGGTATCTATTTTCGCACATGACGTAATCGACCAATTTGCCAACCTATAGTCGAGTAAATCGTATATGCGTGTGTATAAAAGGAGAATAGAAGATTCTTTTTAGTTTTTAAATGTGTGTACAATGTATATGATTGAAGATGATATTATATAAAATATATTAATACAATATGTTCTATTTGACTATGTCTATGTATATATTTGAACGTTTTAGCGTCTTATGCGTCTCAATAATTGACGGTGAGCATATAGAAAAAAAAAATGTCTTATTCTATATTAATATTAAAACATAATTTTATAGTGAATATAAGTATACTTATATAATTATGGTTATTCAATTGTCGGAGTAAAACGGTTAACATTACTCAATTTATTAAAAACTTATGCTTTTTTATTGAACAAAATAATAATAATAATGATTTAAATACAAATAAAACATTTTTTCAGTAAAGAGATTGTAGTATATAAATATTTTAATAACTTAATAGGTACATATTATTTTTATCAACTAACGAGCTCATTTTTATCAATTAAATATTGGTATACCGTGAAAACAAAACGTTATGTAATATAATTTCTAACATATTAACTAAGTAATATTGTATAAAATTATGTTGTATAGTTCTATATTTTTTTGTAATTTTTTAACTGTTTTTGAAACATAATAGAAATTAATATCTAGATTTTCCCATAATAGTACCTTCTCCCTTAAATATAAACTTTTTACTGATAAATAATATTTATTTTTATTTTTTAATGTTCAGTATTAACTATTAAGTTATAACCGTATGAGAATTCTTTGAAATTTAATATAAACTGTATTCGTGACATTTTGCCGAACTCAAAAGTTCTACGTCAATAAATGTGTAGTTTTAAGCGTATGATAATTATAACTTGATCTATTTAAATGTATTTTAGCACATAACATTTACAATATACACAAAATATAATAAATGGAAAACTAGAAATAAAATTAGCATTCAACTAAAATTGATAAATGTAAAGTTTAAATGCTTAAATATATACATAGTTAATATATTTTAATTGAATAAAAAAAAAAATTGTTAAGTATTATTTCAAAATAAAAACAAGAATAATATTATAATTATATGTATATGTGTAACTATATATATTTATATTGTGCTTTTAATAGGTAATCAGTATTTATGCTACAATTATGGTTATTTTTATTTTGAACTCATCCATTTGTACATGTAACTTAAATCGATTGTATTGAAAATTTGAAACTTTTTAATCTATTCTAGAGTATAATATATGAATTCATAAAAACATTATACCTAACATTTGTATGCTTAAATTCCATGTATTAGCTAAATTGTTGAACTTTTCTTTTACCAGGTTTAAGTTTGCATTCAAGTGGAGGCTGTTATAAGAGGATTCATATTTAGTTTTATATCTTAGTCTGTAGTTTATGAAAGGAGTCTCTTTTGAAGTAAGTATGTGCTTTTTATGAAGTACCAGGAATTACAGCAGAAAAAAATGTAAACATTATCAGACATTCATCACATTGTTATATTTTATTTTTAAATTTTTACATTCCTCAAAAAAAACAAAACAAAGTTACAGTTTTTCTTTTATATATATATATATATATATTATTTTATACAATAGGTATTGAATAAAAAAAAAAATAAGTTATTATTTAGTTCTTATATGGGTCATAATAAAAAAATAATTTTATAAATTGTTTTACTACCGTATGCAATAATATATTTTATAATTCATAAAACGTATTTTTTAAATTTTTTTCATAGGTTATATGATGTGAAATTTCCAGATTTGGATTAATATTATATTTATTAATACGTAAAAATTAACATTGTATATTTGGAAGAATACAATTATTATTAAAAACATAAATTTCAGACGACCATATATTAATCTATATATATGTCAAACTGCATCTATATACCTAAGTGAATAAGTGTCTTTAACTATTTAAAATATTATAGTCAAACAACATAAATGATTCTTTCATTTTAAAAGCCTAAAAAAATATAATATAATAATAAAAATATTTGTTATAAAATTTTGGTATTTTTTATACTTCTGAAATGTGATATATATAATTTATTTGTCCTTATGAATATTTATGCTAATTCATTATATTTTAATTTATCTTATGAATAGTATATGAAGAAGTTATCACGTTAAGGCATCATTTAGTGATGCCAAGTGGTTTAAAAAATTTAAGTTTTTTTCTTCCTTGCTGCGGAATATTTCATTTTAATTGTGAAACAACATTCTAGATTTAGATCGATAAACCTCACGAGGTAAAAGAGTATCTATTATAAAATAGATTCCAAGGTTATTAATTTACCCAAAAATATAAAAATTAAGAAAAAAAATATTTTATGATTATGATAACATACAAAAAAATATTTTAAATGCTACGACATAAATACAAATCAGATAATGAGATAAGAATTCATGATTAATTTAGAAAAATATCAAATTAAAAGACGGTTCACTGTGTCTATAATTATCTTTAAATGATTTTGGGTTAAAATTTCCAAAAAATTAAATTATTAGTAATTTGATATTGTATATTTAATTTTATAAGTGAAATATTTATTTTTAATCAAAATATAAATTATCATATATTTTACTTCTGTGTGTAATATTCAATATGTAGTGCCAAAAACAATAGTTAAACTATTTAGAGACCTACTAACACTGAAAATTTCAATAATTGGACATTAAATTTGGATTTTTTTGCTCTGGTGCCATACTTTTTGAACCTTTTACAATAGGAATTTAAATCTGAAACCCTTTAAACATAATTATAAACATCACCTTAAACATCTTTAAATTTAATTGAATCAAAAAATTGTATTATTAGTATATAGGCGTGCAATACTTATGCATAATATAAGCTAAACATCTAATATTTATTATGCGTAGTTTAAAAAAAAATGATATAATAAACTATACTTTTACATAGAATGTCAGTGATTAACACATTATCCGTTTTGGAACGTGATTGTTGAAACATTATAATATTATATCTTAAACAAAATATTACTTATTTTCAAATTATTCTATGAATACTACCACTGATTTATTAGTCGTGACCCGTGATCATAGTCTGTTAAATCTACCAAATAATAAAATTTGCGTTTAAATAAATCAGAATAATAGTGTACTTTTCAAATCTATTTTTAACCGTCACCTATAATATGCCATCTCGTGATTATTATAAGTGAATAATGACATTACTCTTAGTGTACCGGCACGAAACAACTCTAAATTATCACTTTAAACAAAAACACTTCATTGTATATATTTCAAATACTATTTAACTTATACTAAACTAAAGGTGGTAGTAAATATAGTTAAAAAGAATATCAGAAAAAGTATCGCTAGAAAGTATTATTTACAGTTGGATAAAAGTTATTTAAGAATATAATATGTGTATGCTTATACAAAATTATATAATTTGATAAATAAATATTATAAAATACTATATTAATAAAATTATTTATTTCCGCTGTATGTGTTTATTTCATATCAAACAGAAATCTCACGGGAAATTTGAACTACATTTTCCACGAAAGGTGGAAACTATATACACATTGCACACGTGTGATGGTAATTTTGTGAAAAGCGTGTCAACACAATTTAAAAAATAATTTATTATTTGGAAACCTTCAATGTCGTAATCTTTTAAGAACAGTATGATTTATGTATAAAAGAAAAAATAATGAAAATAACTGATATATTATATATATTAAGATCATATTTAGAACATTTGTGAATACATATAGATTGAAAAGTTGAATAAAATAAATAAAACACAGTCCCTTGTTGCTAAATATCAAAATTTATGAAAACGTATTAAAGTAGGTAAGTACCAATGTATTATATGTCAAAATTATTGATTGGTATTGTTCATATTCTTAAATAATTTATTGTATATTTTTTTTAAATACAAAATATATTTATTCATTTTAAAGTATGAATTGTTTTTTTATAAATAATTGTTTGGAAATGATCTTAGGATAAAAAATATACTAATAATAACAAGTTCTAAATTTATAATATTTATATAAAGTTGAGTATAACATAGTACCTAAATCATTAAATAATACAAGTATAAAAATATATAACTGTTTAAATTTATGTTTCATACAGTATTTACTTATAAAAATGCATAACGATAAATCTTACATTTTACAACATATTTTTTAAATACATTTAAGACTAGTAAAATAAAGGCGTATAATTTATCGATTCATGTTGATAAATATAATATAAAGTTGTCTAAAAAAGAAAATACCTGTTGAAGTTATGAAAATAAACAGATAACCAGCGATTTATCCAAAAATTAAAAAAAGATTTACTTGAATTTGGATTGAATGTATATTTGTATATGATATAATATATTATAGTATTGCAGTAGTTATATTTCAATGTATTTAAGCTTCTTAAAAGTTTTATTTGTGAAATAAATTAAATTAGAATAAAAGAGATAACAATGACGTACATTGTTCCTGCATATAGGACGAAGTAATTTTATGTATCTAATAAATTAGTTTCAGTATTAACTGCATTATTTCCGGTTCTTATTCAAATGAATCGCAAATCGTTGTGGACACTGTACAAGTATATATAAGTATATGTAATTTAAACGGGCAGATTAAGTTTGGTCTCGTTTAATTATGCGTTTTTCTTTAATGCATATAGCACTCAACCACTGCAATGTCACCCTTGGGTTAATATCCTCATTTGGGTCAGTTCTACAAATTAGCACAAAATAATATTATAAATAAGCCGATTTGCATAATATAGCTGAACTTTACCAATGGACATATCAGTATCGATCTCACAAGCCAATGTAAAACAGGTAAAAATAATACATGATTCCATAATAGCTGCGTTCACATTTAGCACCAACAAAATGTAAATGTATTTTTTAATTAATAATTCTGAATTTATACAGGTCTATTGTTCCAATTTATCATTAACAAAAAAATTTAATTGAAATATTTAAATATACAATTACGTATACAATTCAATAAGTTTTATATTTACGTTGAACAGTAAATTTATTTTCACGATTATCATTATTTAAACTTTAAATCATATGGTTGAATTTCAATATTTGTACCTTTTTTATATATTACCTATGTATTTTTTATTTAAATAAAATAAGTATTTAAATCATTAAATTAATGTGCAATTAACTCAGATTTAGAACATAGATAATATAAACATTAATTAAGTGATATTATTTTAGAAGCAAAGCATTATCTAAGAAATATAAAAAAAAAACATTGACAGTGGATAATAATCGGAAAATATTATGCATCAATTAAACTAAAAAATTACTCGTTAATAACTAGGAAAGTACAAATTACACGGAAAAAATAGTGTATAAGTGTATAAATGATTTAAATCTGCATTTTAGACATGAGTGTAACTCTATTAGTTAGATTAACTAAAGTTTAAGTAAAATAGTATATTAACTTGCTAAGACTAAGAAATTCGGTTTTATTCAATAAAATGAATAGGTATCTGTTTTGGACAGAATATTTGCGGGGGTACCAAATAACTCTATAAAAGACAGTTTTCAGTTTTCACTGCTACTTTTTTCCCATTTAAAAGTTCAAAGAAACATTAGCTTTTTTGTTTACATCACCAAAAATTTCTATACTTAAAAATTACTTATTTTGGTTACGTCCTTTGTTACCAAAATTTTGTTTTTAAAACATTTTACTGGTAATTAAGTATAATTTTATAAACACATATTTCAAACTAAGTTAATTAAATCTTATCGTTCATACTATACATTTTATTGTAATGGTAATGATAGTCCATATTATATATATATATTTAATTAGTAGTATAGTTAATTTAACAGTTACAACAGTTTAAGTTGCTGTGTTAAATATTAATGAATTTTTCGTGGTTATTAAATTTAATTTTAAACAAGTTTTGATATTGTGTAGCCAATTCAGTCATGTTTCGATTTAGATCGGATGTCTTTATATACACAATTGTTTGACGTGCATTATGGTACAAATGTAATTAATCTAAGAGTTAGAGCCTGAATGAATGAATAGAACTGTATGTATGAAAGTTTTGTGGTGTCTTAAATTATTTGTATTCCATAAATATAAATTAATCAAACAATGAATCAATTTAAACATTAAAAGTTTGTTAAGAGTGAAAAATATAAATTTTGATACAGAACATTATATGATAATATTTTTATGGCACAAATCATAATTTTATAGACATTTTATCATCATCAGAAATATTTAAAAAAACAAGTCGACCAAATATTTAAATAAGAGTACAGTGATAGTTATAGAGTTAAGTACGTTTATTATCCATTAAGTCAATAGTATAAAATAAAAAATAGTTTTAAAATAATATTGTAAAAACAAAATTAATTTTTAGTTTAGAATTCTGTTAGAATCAAAATTAATATGTAAAAATATACTATTCATTAATTCATACTGTGCATACGTACTCTCTTTATTTTAAAATGCAATTTTTTGAAAATCTGATATTTAAATATACCTTTATACTATATTTTCAAATACTCGAGATTTTTCGTACTATTTAAGAATTGTTTTGTGATATCGCCAACATTTTACAAATAAAAATCGCTCGTTTTATTTTTTTAATTATTCAGCAGATAATTTTTTTTCTTTAAAATGTTAATATATTTAAATAAAAATTCAAACAAGTAGTTTCTGATTCAATATTTACTAAGGATTCAAGTTATACTTTTACACACAACATGAAATAACGTTATATTTACGAAAAAAATTAAATAAGAGTTTTGATAAAACCGGAAGGATAAGATATTATTTCTTTTTTAATTGATTAACAAGTTATATTTGTCTATATTTTTAAAATTTTAATAATTGTCTGAAAAATAACTAATAAGATTATGACTAAATAACTATTACATTTATATTTATATTTATTTTATATATTTTCCAGTCAAGTTTTATTACTTGTTACTAAATAAAGTTAACGAAGTCAAAACTATTCGTTCCAATTTCGATTTAAATGTATCAATGTTTTGAAAAAAAAAAAAATAAATAAATAAAGTAAAAAGAGTGATTCTCATTTTTGAACTAACTTAACGGAAGTTTATATCACAAGGCACTTCTTAAATGATGTGAAAGATCTGATATAAACAAAAATATGGTAATAAAGTATAATATTTATAAGTTTCAAAAGTCATATTTTGAATAACTGTAGAAAAATTACCGATCTAAATCGGTGAATCACCCCGTATATATAGAGTATGTAAAACACCATTTTGGGTGACATAAGCAGGTTTTGGGCTACTTGCCAGGTCAACAAGTGCGCGAAATTCACAAAAGTCATCTACAGCAATCAATCAAACAACCTAACCGATGCAGCGACGGCAATGTCCATTTGGCTTGTGTTCGACAGGCGGCGGTGATGAGTGGCCCATTGGCGTTTATTGCACATTGCACACTATATACGCATCGACTGTTATAAATTAAATGACTAACAGCCACGTAAGTAATGTACACTAAACTGTCAACAACTATACTATTTTGAGTTTTTGGGATTTTGTGTTATCAACAAATTGAAAAATTCACTTTTCACTTTAATCGACCAAAACGTCATGTTTAAGTAACGAATAACACAAAAATATTTCGTTGTTATGTTATTATAGGAACAAATATTAACAGTATGCTCACTATTATTTATATTAGTAAATGCATTGCTTCCTAGGTACGCCGTATAATATTTATACGATCCAACGATTGCCTTCTACGGTGCATCGCTAATAGTTTATACGTGTATAGTACAATAAACTATACAATTGCAAATGTGCCATGTCATTTATAATGTAAATCATTAATGCCGAAGACCCAAATCAACGTATGCCAATATCGATGTATTACAACACATACGACGATGTGTACCTGTTGTGCAATGATAAACATTAAATCAATACTAATACCAAGCTCAATCGTATACGTAATACCGCCAATGCTTATTTATCAATTTAATTTTATCGTCGTATTTAACTTTACTTTCACTGCTCCCTCACGACCAACGGCGCTGATCCGATGACAGCCCCGGGAGCCAGTATAGTATACAGTTCATTATTAGGAGTTACAAAGTCAAACCCAGTTGACCCGTTCGTAAGTCAATAAAGTATCCATTTCACCGTCTTTGGAGTTCCTACCTTTGTCTTAGTGCTTATTGAACCGGAAACCAAGCGTCACAACGGTTTGATTGATTTTACTTTTCGCAATAACGACGATATAGAGAACAAATGCCCGCATTAACATCACCGTTAAAACACCGAGCGTTTTTCGGCAGCTTATGCAACAAGTTTGAAAAAATAACATTAAGACTGACAGAAAAATACAATTATTTAAACGAATCTATATTGTCAACATTTTTCGTAAAACCTCGGTTCATTGAAAAAAAATAAACACTATATACACACAATTTGAGATTGTGATGACAACACCACACACGATTGGCTTTGACGTAAGTCATATTGACAGGGCGATGTTTATAGGATATAAACATAAAAGCATATTCCATTTTTACAATATTATCAGTATTTTATTTATACAATGTACCTATGAAAAAAAGTGACATAGTTATTGTTTCTGTACATTAAACATAGGTAATTGTTAATAAAATCTCCTTAAGCCTACTAATTCAAATACATTTATCCAAAATGTATATATAATAATTAATAATTAATATTATAATATAAATAATGCCTTAGAAGAATGATTTTTTTTTTAATCCAAAAAAATTATACATAGTTAGAAAAATAATCCAGCACAAAATATATTGTTTTATTCATGTACTTACTCACTTTGTACATTAAGTATTTCACAGTAATATTATAAAGCAACAATATTTGTAGCATAATAATCAATACCTACTGAACTCGTTAAATACTATTAGAAAGAACTTAAAATGTATGTAAACAAAACCAACTTAATTTCATTTATAGTCGAATTAAGAACATTGCAGAACCTAGTTTATTCGATAGTTTAATTATTATTTCAGTATAAATTATGTTATTGTATAATTAAAAATAAATTAATACCTACTATTAAAATAGATCTATAATTATTTTTTAAAAGAACACCATGAAAACATTTTAGTTTATCCAGTCTTATCATATCAATAAATCTTCATACATACATAACTATTAGTAATTTTGGTGTAATCTTTAATTCTACTCTTTATTTTATCAAATACATATTTCTTATACTTGAAATATCATATTAGATGTTCAATAAATTATCTAACGTTTTTATTTAAGCTTGTAAATGATTACATTAATTTATTGCATTAACCTAATAAGTTTTTTTTTTATTTTTAGCGTAATGTTATGTGTTTTAGGTCTACTTACACTATATTGCTTAGTGTATTTAGACAAAATACAAACTATACTTTAGTTTCTTGTATTAACTAACAAAACAGAAATTGAATTATTTCACTTCACTTCAGTCTCATTGAACTTTTTAGTAATTATGCGAATATAATTGTATTTATTAAAAGTATTTGTGTTACGAGTATATCGTTAATCATTATTAAAGTTAGTAAAATTAATTGTATTATACTTGAACTTATAAATAAATAACAATTATTAATAATAAGTATTACAAAACATAAATTATTATTTTATAAAAACTTTGGTCATTAAGTTGACATGTGCTCTTTATATTTTAACATAATATTATATAAATATTAAATAATAGTATAATTGTATATTTAATTATTAAAAACTTATAAAATATATTATAGGTATATATATATATCCACATATAGTTATATGCAATATGCTAAATGAAAAAAAATTATTAATAAACTAATAACAAATAAATGAAAAACATTTTCTAAGCTTTACATTTTTTTTTTAATTCTAAAATGTTCCTTTAAAGAAAAATTATTCTGCTGAGGCCTCATAAACAAAAGCATTCAACATAAATGGGTGTTATTCTAAAATAACGTCATATTTACTGTGATGGAAATAATGAAAGACATATTATCATATTATTATGTCATAAAAATTCAAGATATTAACTTGTACTGAAAAACTGGCTGTGTATTATTTTGCTGATTGTGTTTTTTATTATTTTTGGACTAAGCTCAAACAAAATCAAATAGGATTAAGTCACAATCTCTTTAGATAAAATTTAAGATTTAAAATAGATTGAGAATGTGAAACAAAGAGTTGCTAATGCCTATATTATTATACATTGGTGGAAAGAGATTTAAATACAATCATTTATTATTGAACCGACAAAATATTATAAACGTGAATATAGTTAACTAAATTATATGTATGTACTATGTATTTATAATTTATAAATAAGTACTTTCGTCAATTAAACATAAAATTGTGTATTTTAGTGTTAACTTTAAATTATTAAAAAAAACCTGGAAAAAATCATAAAAAATAATCACCTTAAATGGTAATCACTTCCAAATAAAAATATTTTATCGTAATAATTATTAGAAATACATTTTTCTTTAATAATAATTTGTATGACATCTATAAAACTCGTCAAAAATATGGGATTATATACGAAAAAACATCACTTTGATTTATAAAATAATTACAATGAATTTTTATATTTTTAAAAAGTTATTGAAGTATTGAGAGTTTAATTAAACCTATTCATTGGAATTTATAAACATAAAATAATTTTGAAAATAATTGAATTAAAAGACTTGATAGTGAAATTAGATACATTCGTTTTTAAATTTTAAAAATAAAAATTTAACAAGAATTTCAACACTTCAACCTTCAAAAACACGTCCTTAATTGTAATATAATATGTATATGCTAAGAATAAATGATTGAATAATGTAATAAAATATAATATGTATCTATAATTTTAGGTTAAAAATAACTCTTTCAAATAAGATTGATTCGTAAATATACATACAAAATGGAATGAATATTTCAGCTAGATGTCGTATACCCGTATTGACGTATTATAATGTATTTTTTTTTAGTGGTAAATTTTTATTGAGCCCTTTCAAAAAGGACTATCGTTCAAAATGAACAAAACATATTTATATAATATATTTCTTCTATATAATATACTTTATTGATAAGCATAAAGTTCAATTACTATTTCTTGTTTCGTATTTATATAAAGTACATAGATAAACTATTTCGTTAAATCTAAAGGAAAAATCTAAAAATATGTATAAAAATAATGTAGTCGATTTTTTAAATCGGAATATCACATTTAAACCATTTTAAAATATTTTACGTATTATACACAGAAGAATTTTCGAGTATAAGTTAATAACTTGTAAAATCTTATATCTTAAAAAAAATCAAGAAATGTACTTATTCAAAATAAAATGCAAATAGATATTTAAAAGTAATTTTCTTAAAATTAATATCTATAGGTAATATTTAATAATAAAATTAAACATGTAAAAAAAATATTTAGAAACAAAAACAATAGAAAAAGCAACAATAATCACCCGAACTAGACACGAATAACACGTTTTATTAGTGAGATGTGTAATAGTATTTATAATTTAATATTTTAACTTAATTATGTTTCCAATTGGTTAATACATTTTCTCAATATTTGAAAAAAAACGAATTACCTTTAACTAATTGTTTGTTAAATATTTTTTACACACACACAATGGCAATCTATGAAATTAATAAAAATACAAAAGTTTTGAATCAATGTAATTTAATGCGTTATCGAGAGTTAAATATATTATTTTACGATTTTTTTAGTAATAAAATTTTACATTTTCACTTTCAAATATTAATATCAATACATATAATACAATGTTAAGCTATAAACATTCATTTTACCAACAACTTGTGTCTTGTAATGTGCTTACTATTTAAAAAAATATAAGTGTCTTATAATTTTTTCATTTATACCATTAAACATAATATATTAAATATATTACGATGCAAATAAATTTATTTCAGTACAGACGATCATAAAATTATTCAAATGGCTAGTGAGATAACTTATTACAAATTAATCAGAAACACTAAATGGTCAAGCAGATGATTTCGACAATAATGTGTAGCACATCTGGAAACTACATATAAATCAATGGAACTAGTGGAACATTGAGGAACTCGATAGTTTCTACAAAAAAGAATTTATGCTATCATTGGTTGAACCATCAATATTATAAATATCATTATGTGACAATGTTATTTTTTGAAACTTGTTTTAATTAGATCTGAGGCTTTAAGTGTTAAGACTTGAGAAGCGTCATTTATTTATTATCATAATCTATAAAATATGCTCAAAACTTAAAAAACTTTGATCATTAATTATTTTCACGAGTATTTTTTTTTTTTTTTTTAATAGTCCTATAAGTACTATATTATACGGTAAACAGAGATTCATTTTTTGAATACTCACTATGATTTATATTTTAATATTAATATTATGCTGATGTGAGTAGAAATATAGAGTGCCCAATAGCGGGTGGTCCTTGTAACCTATTCAGCTTTTTAAGTATATTTATATAGTACATTAATCATTATTATACATTTATATTACATTTATTCACCAATACTTTTTATTGATATATAAATTGAATTGAAATATTAAACGTATTGTAGATTTTTCGAATTATTGTTGATTGTCAATAAAAACCAAATTTATAAATAGCATAATAATTTTTTAAGTGTGTGTAATATTTACATTCAATGAAACTGGTATTTTTATCAAAACAAATGAAGACTGAAATCAAGTAGATTTTGTCATCCAATATTCAAACTAAAAATATATAAATGAATAGTTTCCAAAAGAAATAAAAAACATTTGACCGTAAATCGACGAACACCATCCATTGCAGAGTTTGGCGCATTTCCAGTAGTACACTTGTCTAATTTCGAAGATTGTATGAAACAATTTTTTTGACAAACTATGTTAAATTCGCAATGTCATGTCCTTTTAAAATAAAATAAATAAATCACATTCTGTGACATTAAAAATTTGCTGTTATTATCTACTATCCAAGATTCAAATATTAATTTAAAACACGTATAGGACTAAGATCACAATTAAATTCATATTCTACCAATATTTTTAATAGATAATAATTGTTCTAATGTGAGTTTTATTGCAGATAAAATATAACGAATTGTATCAATACAAATCATGTAATTATACAATATATGAGTTAAGAACAAAATGTGTTAAAACCATATTTTTTTTTTAATTATTAAAATTAATGTTTAAGTTAAAAATATAGGCTAAATAGTAAATCGTTTTCAAACGAAACAACGCGTATGTATTTTCCTAAATCTGTATGATAAATTATTGTTTGACTGAAGCACTCTACAAATAAAGCTTACTAAATTAAATGTATCCCGCCGAGTTTTCCGGGTTAATTATTTATACTGCTATATTTCAGCAAAGTTAAAACACAGTTCCTGTGATATCACAGCCCACAGGTAATGGTATATGGTGCAATTTTGAAGTTATGGTATTATAATATAGTCATTGTGGTGTTCGTGAACATTAAAACCACAATATGAATATAAGTGCAACAAGGTATGTTATAGTTACAGTGTATAATAGCATTGTGTTGTATAATGTTAGATATAGATTATGGTAAACAATTTGTTTGTGTTATTTCAAAAAATTACCTAACAACGAACAAGTATTATGTATATATTATAATTATTAAACATGATAATTTTTTATTATAATATGTAATATGATTTACTAAATATGCTCATTGCTCACTTACTTTTTTTCTTCGATACTTAATGTAGTTATTTAAAATTTGACTTTTAGAATTTTCAAACATAACTAAACGATACGACCGTATTTTAAAATGCTTGAGAATTTGTATACTACTCCTTAAGAATGTTTTGTGATTAAAGAAACTTCTGTTTTTTTTTTTTTAATGATTATCAAATTTTTATTGTAAATTATTTAGTGGGTGTATTTTTAAATTTTATGAATCTTATTCAACAATTTAACTTCTAATTTTTGATTTATTACAATTTTCGTGTTTCAAGTTCAATAATAAGTCAATTTGTTCTAAAATTAAAAATAACAACACAACATCGACTTTACTGAAAGCAAATTTTCTATATCCTACGTATGTAAAAAAAAGACAACACATGAGGTTTTAGTATCTTCTTAATATATTATGATTATTAAGAATATTTAAATAATAAAAAAAATATATAACAAAGAAGTATTAATAACTATATAATTGAAGAAAAAAAGAAGATAAGCATACTTAGTGAATCATCTTGTGCAGTGTACATTTAATCCTGCGAGTCTTATAATGTACTCGTTAGTGTATTTGATCTAAACCATTCTTACATTTTTTTAAAGTATTTTTATTATTATTTTTTAATCTTTTATGAATACACAAATAATTGTCTTGAATTATAATGTATATTTCATCATAATGATTCGTTTATCAAGCATATTATTTAATAATAAAAACATATTAAAATCATGTTTTTTAATTTTTTCTTAAGTGAAATACAATATTCAAAATGATTATCCTTTAGAAAACAAGTTAAAGTTAATAATAATTTCTTGTTTTTATTAAATTATTTAATAAGTAAATTCTGTTATTGCTACCAAATAATAATATTTAATCTACAAACAACGATTTCAGATAAAATGAACATTTTTTATACTTATTAAGTACCTAAAAATTATGATATTATTAACTGTCCATTGTTTCAATTCCAAAATAAATACCTAAAATAATAAAATATTTAAATATCTAAATAGGTTCTTATATGTATTAGCATAATAATATTAATGTATAATTCGATTAAAAGATTTCATAATCACAATAAATTATAAAAGTTCTTTTCAAGAAATCATCTACATTTTTTAATGTTAAAGAAACATTTTTTTTTTTTGTGGGGAGGATTGCACTATAATATGTTTAAGACAAAGTTGTAGTACTTTGATAAATTGATAGCTATTATACTTTTGTCATACATATAATGCCTATATACCCATATTACTCATTCGAAGCAAAAACCATTTAAGAAAAATGTACTATTTGTTTTCGCATCACTTTCATGGACACTATAATAAGTACCATTATTAATATTTTTTTCTCTCAAAATGTAATGATATTAATAAGTAATTTACAGCAATATATTACAGAACATTACTTAAATCTATTGTTTTTTTTTTAATTTTCAAGAGTGCAATGTTACTATTTTTTTTTTTTTTTTTGGAAATACAATATTAAAATAAATTATAATTAATAAAAAAAAATAAAATTATAATTATATTTTACACTACTGCTTTTAAAATTTACTTTATATTTAAAGACAGGACATTTCGCATTTTAAACAAAAAGTCAGTTAAGTTAGACAAAGGTAAAAATATATTCAATTTTGTGGTGGTGAATCCAACATAATATAAGTAGGTAGGTTTCATGTGGGTACCTACGTATACACTATACAGTACACGATGATATGCGAACTTATTCACACCACGTGCTGATGTTAAAATCCCTCGGGGTGCCTTAGGCTTGAATAAAATTTAATAACCTATTCCAATGCAGACAGTTGTATTATAACAGTGAATATACCGTTTGTTAGGGATAGTTTTAGAACTGCAAAGAGTGATAAATTGTGTTTATTTCGTCTCGAGTTCCAGCTGAGAGTTATTATAAAATATTTATAGGTAAATTTATATTAAAATTATAAAAACATTATATTTTCTAATAAATTAGTAACTAATAAAACTTTAAGTATCAATATTTTTTATTATGATGCATATAACATAGTACTTAGTATCTTATAGTTACCTTCATTCATATTTTATTAATGTGGAAAATGTATTATTTGAAAGATTAAAAGAAAATACATGTTATGTTAATTTTTTATATAATTGTTAAATCAGCTGAGATCTAGCATTATAAATTATATATGTATCCAGAAGTAAACAATATCAATTTTAATAAGTCGAATAATAGTAAATTGGATATCTACTCTACTTTTCTAATTGTACACTTCATATAAAAATGTTTCGATAATTTATTTTATATTAAACTATATTTTAATTATATTTTACAATAAATGTACTAAATAGTATTAAGTGATCAATTGTGCGAATAGACATAGCTTTATTACACTCAAATGAATAGTAAAATATAAGATACTTCTAATCTGCATGCCATCTAAGATGTATCCTGTGGCAATAAACACTGCTTTTTGTCCAATGTTATAACATCATTTTATTATAAATAGTTAACAGATGACTTTTTGAATGAAATTTTAATATATTTAAAAAAAAAATTTCAGAGTAATTGCTAAGTTATAAAAAGAAAATTTTTATGTTAACAGATTTATAGATAGGTGGTCTGTGGTGTTTTGAAAATTGTAAAAATTAATATGAATCTATTAACATTTTATATTTTATAAAAACTGTCCGAGTATATTAAGTACTAGACTAAATATTACGTCCATAAATTTTATATTTTATGTAAAACCACTATTAGCTAGGGGCTATTAACTTTAATACATAAAGTGTAATAACTCAGAAACTAATCGTTTGAATATTAATTTATGTATCAACATTTTCAAAAAAAAAAAAAACCATATATTCTGTTTTGTAAATCTCCTCGTATACCCACGCGAGTGTTAAGGCCTACACGTTATGCTTAAAAGAACAGCTGCAAAGTGTACAGCAAACATTTCTAACAGATTCTTTTATCTAGTAATCACGTTGTTCCCGTCTTTAAATCGTCAGTATAATAAATATATAATATATATAAATACTATAATTTTAATAATACTAAATTACGGTGATACCATATGGAGAATACAAAAAAAAAGAAAAATCAATATTACAAGATAAACATACAAAACTAACAGCCGATTTTTATTTAAAAATAATAATAGATACTTGAAGAGTATTATATTTGTATAGGTTAGGACGCGAGGTAGGACGTATAAAATACTATTTTTCGTTTAATAACGTGTCTGGTGAATCGTGAAATCTTTATAAACGAGTTAGCTGAAATACAATACTGTTAGCCCAACACAATTAATATGCATAAAGTCGGTGAAAAAAAAACGATTTTATAGTGTCTGATAGACTTTTAACAAACAAAAAAAATCTATTAGAGACAAATACTGCTTAAAACATGTTCAAAAGTATATTTAAAGTACCATATGAATAAATATGACATGATAATATGACTTCAAATTATTTTTTACAACATTTTTTTATCCTTTAATGGACTAAAGTATATTATTATAATATTGAGTTTGAACTTTTCTTTCTTACATTATATGTATTATTTTCTAAAAGCGTTATAAAACCATTTTTTGTGATACCAAGACTTACAATAAAAAATAAATAAAATCAATATCGAAGTCTTTAAGAATATGCACTCGTAAGTATAGGAATCCTATAGTAGTTCAATAATATTATTATTATGTTTAAATAATGTGTGTCACTCACCAGAGCAAGTTTTTCAGATTGTTTTTTTTCTACTGGAGTTTATTTTATTTATTTTTTTTTTGTTACATTTTTTCCGGTCTTTTTTTAGTGATTTTTTCCTTATTATTTTCACCATCTTTTTTACCAAAAATCATTTTATTTACCTATACCTACTCAAAACACTCATGGATTAATGTGCAATGTAGTGCTGTCCTAAATCCCAATTTAAAAGCTCTTTGGCGTCACCGCTAATGGCATGCCCGAAAGAAATGTAGGTACTGCATATTATCTACCCATTCTACCCGCTACCCTAATTACGAGGAGACACATATAACCTGATTAATTTCAAATGGCGTCCATCGCGGCAGCGGTCGCCACTGCTCTGGTTTGTCATGTAATTAGTTTAGGTCCAGACGATGCGCATCATACGCGGCACATTATGCGTTATTTCTACCAAAGTTGTTACACCACTGCATACATATTATTATTATTATTATTATTATTGGCATAGTTAGCATAAGTTAGCATCATGATGGTAGTAGGAAATGTCTGAAATTGTTTGTTAAATATTTGATAAAAATATGATATAACTCCACGCAGTATCTATAACTAGTATGTCATTCTATTTTATGGATAATAATATTAAAAATTCAAATTCAAAAAGTTTTATGAGTTCATTATGGAAAATTTAAATTTTTAAGTTTTGTATTTAAAAATATTAAATTAATGAAATGATTAAAAACTTCCTTTTGAAAATTTTCAGAAAATTAAATTTCTGAACATTAAAAAGTTGATTAAGACAATTAGTATGACGAGCAAACAAAAATATGTGTTTTGTATTCAATTACTAATTTTAGGTGATTTTAAATATATATATATATATGGTGATTTTTTTTTTATCACACAATGATTTTATTAAAGATATGAATATTTAAAAAAAAAAAAAAATTGAAACTTTAATTATTTATTATAATTGATTAAAAAATGGTTTTAAATTCAACTTCTAAACATAAAAATTCTCAGAAAAACACTTTGTGTCTAATAATTATTATAAAATAAAGAATTATGTCAAAGTTAAAAAAAAAACTCGTAATCCATTCGGACTCTTATGGAATCTAATTTTGGGGAGCATCTAAAAACTAAAATATAAAAATCTATATATTATATTATGTGTGTATATATATACATTATACAATGTCAAATGATGACGCTAAAGTAAATATGAAAATTTTTTCACATAATGTATGACCAATAAAATGACTATTTTGTGAAGAATAAAATCTCCTATAATATATTCATTATTTTGTTTATTCCTTATTTACGTTTTGTGAATTCGTGATTGCAGTCATTATTGATTTCCGAATTTCATATAAATGTAAAATGATAAATGCCGGGGTAATAGATCGATGTCTAAAACTCATCTACGTGACCATCTGTACCAAATTAAAAGTATTTTTGTCACAAAATTCGTAACCATTTGTCTGACGAACAGTCAACGACTGTTTATTTACTCAACTAAATTATGATTTTTAAAACCGCACTTTTAGAAATTTAATTCATCGAACTGTTACCTCCAATCAGTACCGTAAACTATGTACGTACATATTATATTATACGTATATATGTACCTAGGCAGCCAAACGCAAACCTCGGTGATTTGTGTGGTTTTCGTTCCGCTGTTTTGAAATATCAAATATTCCGATTAAACGGTACATAAAATACTGATTGTGCTCACATAATATTATACGCGTGTTGTGTACAAATTATACGAATATAAATTAAAACGCACAACCACGACGAAACCTGGAATATTTTATAGCGCCGATGTAGCTTAAAAACGACGAGAAAAATAATGAAACTTTCAAAATGATGTGTTGTACTTACATAATAAATAGTGGTACCTACTGCAGAAGAAAACAAATGTGCAAGTATAATTGTCCGTGGCATTTTTTGTTTTTTATATTTGTTTTTTTTTTATACATATAATAAGTTAAAACAACTTTTGTTTACCAAATCGGACAAAATTCATTCACCATTATTAGAGGGCTATGCCTAGTTTTAATGGTTATTTTAGTATTTTTTTTTTTTTTTAATTTTTTAACGAGATCACCATAGCATTGTTTATTTTGATGTACGCAATGAGTATAGTTATACAAAGATTACAGTGTAAATTTTACAAAAACGAAACAAAAAACACTTTTGCCAATTAAATACTATACGAAAATGAATATTAGTAAGAATAGTATTATTTAACATAGAATAAATTATAATTTAAATTTATATTTTAATAAAATAAAACAAAAGCTATTTTATGAAGAACACAGATAGTACAATTTGAATTTTCAGGGTTTTCCACGGATTAAAATTGTTGAATAAAATATATGAAATATGTACCTAATTTTATAAAATGTATTTTATTGTAATGTTTGTTATCAATCACAATCATAGCTTATTTTGTTTCAAGCATTTAAAATAATAATAAATAATAATTATTTATATTTTAATTAAAAATGATAATGAGTTATAAAACATTTATAAGAACTTTATGCTGCAAGTTATTAATAACCCGTCGTTTTACATCGTTTTATAACTAAAATATTATTTTCTGCTTTTATTGTTTAAATTATAAATATGATTTATTATTATTTTAATTTTAAATTATTGTACTTATTTTATGATGTATTGATACATCGTGTATGATTTATCGAGATAATTATATATATTACAATTACAGATATTAATTAAGTATGCCTAATTAATTGTTTTCTTTTCCGAGATTTAAATTATAAAATGCTCATTTACATACATAAAATAAACTAATAATTATACAAATACAACATTTTACATATTGTCTGTAAATTAATTAATTAAATATTATTATGAATAATTTAGGAAAACAAACTTTAAACAACATAAACCTTACTTTTTCATTTTACTATATGCCATATGCATGGAAAATTGTTTCAATCTTGTTATTATTCAATATTATATTTTAGAATGGATAAATAAATATTTACGAAACTCTACGAAAGTGTTTTGTTTTACACTATTTATACAAAGAATGTTTGCATACAAACAAATGTAAAAGAGTCACAAATATTTAAATAGCAAGCATATACGTTAAAATGTCTAAGAAATATTCTTCTTTAAAATTAATGTGTAAAAAAAGAATTGTAAAATTTAGCAATTGACCTTAAAAAGTTTATATTTAAATTAAAGTAAAAAAAAAAGTGTTTCCATAAACACAAAAATAGTTTCTAATAATGAGTGCTTTGTTTTAAAAAAGCCACCTTTTTTAACAGTGTAAAAAATATAGTCAATTTATACTATAAAGTAACACACTTTCAAACAAGTTAAAATGAAAATGTAAAACATGACTTTAAATAAATACATTACATTTACATAACAATTAAAAATTAAAAAAACCACGGAAATATATAAAGGCAAATTGAAAATAAATTGTTAAAAGTATACAGCTTTAATATTATTAAAATGTTTACTGACATAATATTTCATATGAAAAATCTTAACAAATTATTCTGTTATTCTTTGTAAATTATTGAATTTAACTAAAGAATAGAAATAATAAAAGACCATCCCAGGCGCTCCTAGATAAGATAATTTTGAATGATTCAACGAGAACTAAAAAAAATTGTTTTAAATTTATTTCATACAAAATTGTACGATTATAATAGTTATAAAAAGAATTACAAATAGATAAATACGTAATTGTAATTAGAGATTAATGTGATTTGTTATTAAAGGAACCATACAACAAACAAACTGTACTAGATTAGACAAAAATTGTATTTATTTAAATATTTTCGTTCGTTATGCCCTGCAATTCATTCAAAAAAAAATGTAAATTTTATTTTTATTTCATGGATATCAAATAAAATGAATAAAACTACAATTTATCCGGATAAAAAAACGCATTAATACAAATTATCATATAAAGTAATAAACTTAATAGTATAAGCACGTTAATATTTAAATAAGATCGATACATTTTTAATGTTTCTAGAATTTTAGCAAAACTTTAACTTTAATTAATACATAGTCGAATTCGTGGTCACATAAGTCTGGGACAATATAATAATAGTGCATACTAATTAGGTTAACGGTTTCATCCATTAATTATAGTAGGTTTACCAACATTTGATATCACAAGAGTCAAGAGACAAAAGTGTAATTGGTTGCAGGCGTGTTTAGAATATATATATAATATATTATAATATTGAATTAGGTTTGTATAGAACAATTTAATATTATTGATGTCTGGTTGCATAATCTATGCCATTATCTAAGAAATTCTAACATTCCTTACTAGATATATGTTGTAAATATTAAACTACGTATTCAGTAAAAATCACTTAAAATTGTTTAAAACAATGCATTTATACAAGTAGGTATAATGTATATTACAACATATTATAATGCACGCAAGTACATTTTACATATTTTTTTCTATTAAATATCTGTCTGTAGTAAGTAAATCATATTTTTATGCCTTACACTATATTTGTTTAAACATATACTACTATTTATTAAGTATAATATACTCAGTATATATTATATTGTTCACATATACTTTTAAAAACGTCAATACCTTATAAATTACAAAAATAATAAAAAATACCAATTCAGACTATTTACTAAATTACTAAATTCGATAAATATACCTATGATGTAATTATAAACATTTTGTTTTTTAAACTCAATCAAATGATATACATATAGAAGTTTAAAGAAACTGATCACGTAACTTAAATATTGTTTTTACAAGAGATAAAAAAATAATGGTTTTCTACCAAAATATACAACTGTATTTGAAAGTACGACATTCTTAATTAAAATTCTCATTCACAAGTTAAAACACAACATTAAATACACAAATTAAAGCACGTATTATTATGGCTGAATAAATAAACTTCAACAATAACTTAAGATTTTCACAAATATATATGCAACTATAATTAGTATTGAACTTAAAATAAAAATAGATAAAGTTAACGAGACATTTAATTAAAAAATAAAATAAACATTGAGTGACTATAATGTTTTTTTTTTTTATTCTAATTGTATTAATAAAACGTTTAATTATTTAAATTTATCATCTAAATGAAACTTATACTTTAAAAAAAGTTACGAAATTGAAATTTTCTCATGCAAATAAGTATTGGTGTATTTCAGATAATACAATATACCGTAGTTAGATTAGTAGTATATTATAATATATTATGGCATTAAGATAACATTTTTTGAATACAATTTATGAGGAAGTTAAAAACTGGCGTACCACTTTTAAAATATCTTTATTGTCAATTTTCAGAATTAATTATAGTTCCGTAATAAAAGTGTAATATCGAGCAAACGAATAATAAATAATAAATTAGTAACAAAAATGAATGATGAACATCGTATATTTAATATTTATATATAATTATTATTTGCAAATCAATCTACCGAGTTTAAAAATGATTGTTAATCGCTCAATTTGTTAAAATAAACGACAGAAATAAAAATAAAACATTTAATACTAATTTTAGCAACAATAAACTAATAACTTCAAAAAATATTATTATCAATGTGAAGAAAATCTTTTTTACTTATACTTCAGAAAAATTATTGCATGTACGTTACATAAATGCAGTAACCACGACTATAACAAAAATGGCTATATATTATATTTTACAAAAAACTAAGCAAATAAATGTATAAACAAAACTCATTTTTATACGTCATATCTTTGTTATTGTGCACATAAACATTCACAGAGTGTTATTATATTATTAATTCTTTAAGGAGGAAATGGGTGTCAAGTGAACTTAAAAAAAAAACACAAAAATCTTTACCTACTGTTTTGTTATTACTTTGTCCGGGTCCGGCTTATCGTTTCACAACCCGTATAATCAATGTAATATCACATATAATATTCTTTAAATCTAATCTAATGTTTTGAGAGTTCACATGGAAAATGTGTAAGAATACGAGAAAATATCAGTCAGTAAGTAATACCAATGTTTTGAGTAATACTTCGATTACTACTTTGCTTTAATAAATAATATAAAAATACAATGTTACATTGATTTTTTCCCTAAAAATACGTTATAATTAAATATAATATTTCACAACGAGAAAAGTATTAAATTTAGCATCATTATAATTTAAACATTTTTCTTATATTATTATACTTGTTTATTTAGTTTACGTTATACAATCCAAAATAGACTTTTTTAATCAGTAACATTAATCATTAAAATAATAGTTATTTTTATAAAACATAAAAAAGTATCATTTTCAAAATGATGGGATAGTACCGATAGTTTTCGAATAGAAAGTCATCTCTATTATTTTTAAATACTAAGGATTTATATAATCAAACTTATTATTCAAAACTTAACCATAATAAACCTATTAGGTACAACAGCAGTATAACGACAGAATAAAATATACTTTGTTTTTTAACTAATTTGTATTATATTATAGAATATTATAATATCGATTATATGATAGCTAACGGAACGTAAAAAAATCAGAGTAGCTGGGTGATGAAATGTTCACGCAAACCGGGCGATAATAAACTAGTACCAAAAAAACAAACTCCACCCGCGAACGATGTAAGCAACTACCACTTAACACAAAGACGAGATCTTAAAGCGCGATATATTTATTTACAACCTCATCGTACAAAACCACACCTCGACCCATCAAGGAAAAACCGTCCAAGCAGAAAACTTTTTTGTAGCAAATTTCTCAACCCCTTCAAACATGTTTTGCACACACACTGCACTTGCACTTCTCGTGCTTCATCGACTACTCATGCCTAATAAGATGCTTATATGATGATTATAAAAATTGTACCCCTTATCCACAAACATAACTAATAACAATTTTAAATTTATAGATAACTTAAAGTTATAATTTTACTAACTAACAATAAATCAAAAGAAAGTACATAAACATTTTCAGGTGAAAATATCTGGATTTCAGATACAATATTTTAATTATCCAAATATAATATTAAATCGTTTGATTGTAAACCACTGTTTTATATATGATAATATATGCCATATTGTATAAATTATAATATTACATATTTTTTAACACAACAACCATTATTAGCTTATGATAATTTACATTATCATTTAGTTTTTTTACCTACCAAAATATGTAATAATTCACTAAATTAAATCACATAAATTTAGCTAGATGATTTTAAAAATCCTAACATTTTTTTGGTGTTATCCAGATCAGGGTTCAACGCATGATGTATTAAATGACAAGTTATAAAAATTTATATATTTTATATCGCACTTCTGAATGTCTATGATGATTTTACCTAACTCTACCGTTAATATACCTACTACATTTTGAATTCGTATGGCTGGTAAAAATTAATTTATCATGAATTTAATTAAAACGAAAAAGAAAATCATCATAAAAGTTTTATTCTTTGACTCAGTCTGCTCAAAGACAATCTCTTTTTTGATTTATAATGTTCTATAATACTAAAATTATTTTCCATGTTTAAATTAAAAACAAACTTTCCTCCTTCAAACGAAAATTTATTAAGGTGGATTCGTAAGAAAAAGTCAAGAAACAATAACGATTGAAACAACTATACATAAAATATATAAATAACCAAATGGTATAATATAATGTTCGGTGTGTATAAAAAATATATATATTATACTAGTATATATACAAATAAATATTTATTCTAAATCTCACATTTGATTAAAAATATATTTCAATGAACATTGGTAATTACTTATTACGTTATGTGGTTAATTGTATTTTCAGATAAACCACTTCTGTTGAGTTAAATGGATTATAAAAGATTATCAAAATAAAGTTCGAGAGAAAAAGAGAAATGGACAAAAATGGCAACCCATTTTTTAAGCGTCTAATTAAGAATGTTATTTATGACTGACATAAAAAAAATATATATCTATTTGTTTAATTTACTAAGAAAGTACAATTATTGAAGAAGTTTTATCTATGAATAATGAATAGTGTATAAACGTATGTTAAGCTAAAATATTAATATCAATAATTAAACATTAATCGTTGTTTTATTAAAATACCCATGATTATTATTTAAAATATTATCCAAGATTTAAACCCGATGCATGATCAAATGTGATTTTTGCTCAACAATTTGGACTCTTTATAAATAGTGAAATAAGTCTACGGGACTCGGAAACTCGTTTATAATTCTAACAGTTTGCATAGAAATTCCACCGGGATGAGTTTAGACGTTGAACAATCGGATTTACGATTAAATTATCAGTATACCCACGGCCTACTTATAAGTCCTAAAAAATGGTGTTAGGTCCAAAATCCCACGAGAATGGTACAATCATACGTTTGCCTGAATTTTAAGAAAATATGCGTAGATACTATAAATCGTGCACTCCCAAATCATGTGTAGTTTCGAATCGTATAATTTTTATTTTCATTAGTACGCATGCAATATAATAATATAGTGAATTGATATTTTAACGACATCCATATAACAATATCAAGAATTATAAATATGATAATAACTTTTAATTTCCGAGAGAGCATATTTACATACAATAGTTTAAAGTGATATTGAGAGTAAAATCAGTTCAATACTCTACCAATAAACGAAAAATATATTTTAAGGTTTTTGACAAATAAAAATTTAATTTAACTTGAACATTATAATCAATTATTAAATAGTTCAATACCAATAATTTTTAAAAACTAGATTTATTTTATATAATTCTTAAGCATACTAATCAATTTACATACATTTAAATTACATTACATTTTTGAACTTTTTTAGTATTTACATACATTTCGATTTATATCTAAATTAATAACTATTATTATTGATCGGAATATCTTTACCATTGAATACGATATAAATAGTATAGAAACACAGTACTGAGTAGTTTAATATTGCCATAAATAATAATCATTATTGTAATTTATCTTTTATCTATTTAAAAATGTTATTCATTCAAAATATAGTACTTTTTTATTGGAATTGCTGACATGAATCATTATAATTGCTGATATGTGGATAAATGAGATACTAAAATACTTTAAAATATAATAAACCATTAAAATCAAAATCATACTGTATCAGATTATCGCCGTAAAAGTAATTTAAAATTCATATAACTAGAGACTCATGTAAATATATTCTTAAAGTTGAACAATAATAAACAAAACTTTTTTTTCGTGAAATAGGTAGTGTGGTATAAGTTTACTTCAGATTTAACATATTTTTGAAGGATGGTGTTAAAAAATGATAAACGAATGGAAATTTAATTTTTTTAAATTATGTACACCTCTTTAGAATATCTTGAACATATTTATATTCTTTATTTTAATAATATAAGTTTTTCAGTGAGCTCTAATTTACAATGAACAATGAACAAATTTTATTTTATTTTATTCGACTATATTGCAATAACCCGTTACGATAATATAATATATAATGTCATGAATTCCACAGTGATGCACGCCCCCTAAAATAAACTTTTAATTTTGTAATTATATAAATATAATGATTAATGCATATGTTAAGGTATTCACGAGATATTTTATTATTTCTGCAAAATGTCTGTTTACACTCGTGTGTTGTTTCACATATGTGATGACGTTTAACGGCTTTTATGGATAGATCCAGCTATTTTGTATGACATCTATCAACACAACACATTATTTCAATCGTTATTCCTTTCAATTTTTGTATTATTATTTAAAACACGCAATTGACTGATCTTCAGTCTTTTGCAAATTATCTATATTCTCTCCTAACCCCTTCACGTACTATTTATTTGTATTATTTATTATTATTATTATTATTTTTAATGTTATTAATATATTTTATTAAGTCCATCACCGGACACGATAAGAAGAAGAAGGTTATTCATATATTTTTTATAAAAATTCTAACAAAACCATCGAAACTTTCTTTCACTCTCAATAACCATTATCTGCTTTAAAGGATTTCACTTTTTTCTACTTCAAATTATATTTATTTTGCTCATTGAAATCCCACCCTTATTATATGTGCCTATATAAATAAAATAAAATATGCAATCAACGTGATAATGTATCGTATTTAAAGTTCTTAAAAATATTGACAACCTATATTTATTCTTCAATTTATTATTCTGTAAAATAGTTATTTACATTTTATGATTAAAAATAGTAAATTTGATAATTTATATTCCATAGCTATAATTAATTTAAATTATTATTAACATAGGAATGTAGATGATAAAATATAATGTGTCAGCGATCAATTTTTACAATTTTTTTTATACTCTAACTTTTTTACGAGAGTGTCCTTACAAAATGTTATAAATTAAAACTTTGTGAGGCTATAAAAGATAGGATTTTATATCGAAGTTAATTGTAAAGTGTTTACAACTACTAGAAGACATACATAATGTTAACAAATATGTACCTATAATAAATATTATTATAATATCTACACGAGTACACATATAATATAAATAGATATATATATATTAGTATATTATACTTAATAAGTTAATAATATGTAAATTTATTCATCTTATAAACATTGTGTACATTATATAGCTCTATTGAAATTGTACGTAATAATATGTTTTTAATATTGGTACATTGAATGACGATAGTATACATGATATATGATCTAAGAATGGATTTATCTAATTACAAAAGATACCCAACTGAACTACATTTGAATTATGTTTAAGGTATGCATCAATAATGATCATAATACCGATATAGTACAAGTTACAATAGTATGGTAATGATAAAATACAATTTAATCTTAAAATAAAAAATCAATATATTTTATAATTTTCAATTTCATAAAGGTTTTATTTATTTAAAAAAAGTTTGGATTAATAATTTTTTAGATGGAATAAATTGGTTCCTGTTTTTTTTTTTTATGTTGACTAACCTTTGAGTGTATCAAAAATATGAATAAATAAAATCTATATACATATATTATATATGTATACTTTAAAATATACTTCGATACTTAAGACAGTATAAGATACGCTTAATTGATACTGGATGTGAAAAGCTCTCCGAATTATTATTGTTATTATTATTACTGTACTACGTAAACTATTTAATGAATGATAATGCTAACAGTATACATTATAGTAGCCAATATGCGAGCAATGTGTAAGCATATATACTTAGTCGTAATTATCACAAGTATCTCTTTGGTCGTATAAGTTTCTCAGAAACACCTGTTCAAAATACATTAGATATTATATGCATATTAATAAGTACAGTATTGTTAATATGGATCTGAAATATTGTATTGATATGCGTTTGATTATTATTTATCATTCATTACTGTTTGAGGAACGGCTGCTAAGGAAATAAACTACTTTTGATCAAAAATAAAACTATTAAATATACTACTAATATATATATTATCATATTATAAAATGATTTTTAAAATATGCAAACAAACTATATTGTTAAAAAAGAGTAAGCAAGTGAATACAACTTTTATATACATTTGATTGCGAGTGGGTTACTATAATATCATAGTGTGTTAAATTTTAATCCAATAATATATGATTGCTGTACACTAAAAACGATTTCGAAGAGTTTTTTTTGTTATAGCTCATTAAAGTACTTTTAGTATTACGGTAGGTTGATTTATTTTGTTTTAAATATTGCATTTATTATATTGTACGTATTTAATTGTTATAATAATATACATTTTAACTATACCTATTATATTAAATTATATAAGTATAAAACTCAATATTTAATAAAAATAAATTTGTAAATACTGTAAGACAGTAAAAATAGATTCGAAGTATAAATAGATAATATCATTGGGTAAAGCAAAATTTATACTAATATAATATACGTATAAGTTTAAACAACCCACAAATACAGTTTTTGATTTATGACAAAATAATTAATAATATAGTTTACCATCGTAAAAATATGTGATTTTTTTTAAATTTAAATTTCTTTAAATGTTTATAAAAAATTATCGTTATCGTATGCTTTTAGATTTTTAAATTCTAGTATGAAGTACTTATGAGGAATAATATAATACATTTTCAATCTTTAGCTATAAAAATCGTAAATTCAATTTATTTTTTACTACAACGAAATAATTGTAGGTTGTAAATAAATTTAATAAAAATGATAACTTAAAATGCATAAAAAATCAAAAGACATGGAAAACAATAATTGAACACGACAATAAATATTAATAGTTTGGATACGAGCATAAGATTATTTATACATTTCCAATTTCAGGTTCTCAGTAAAAATACGAGACTTAAATTAATGTCTGTGTTAACTAGAGTATAAACTCCAAATGGGGAGGAGGGGCCAGATTTTAGTTCCGAAAAATAACTAATACAAGCAATACAACTTACTGTATATCTACACGAACAACTTCCCCAGCAAGTTTTTGTCAGAGGTAAAAAAAAAACAAAAAAAAAAAAAAACGTGAAAACAAATGGTGCTTAACAGTATCAATATACACGACGTCCCTTGTTGCAGAGACTTTTTAGAGGTATTCGTATTGGACGTAAGTAGGTTAATTGTTTGGCATGATGTGTGTACAAAGTTTGCACTACGAAAACCAACGCTCGCAGACGAGACGAAAACATTTTCTTACTATGATATTATTCCTGTTCCGAGGTTATGGGGTAACCGCATTTTCCGGAGGTGAAGAGTGCAGGTTTGTGACGTAAAGGTTATATTATATTATTATATACGAGTACCTAGTGGTAATAGTAGCGCACAAAAAAAGATCGCTCGGAGGCCCAGGTCAAACGACAAAATATACTTAGACGATTGTAAAATATATGCATTTACATGTATTATGTATGCACATATAAGGGACCTTATATCGTTTAGCCGGCGGTAGTGAAAAAACCACATCGATTTGCATACACGCAGTTCAATTAAACTTTCGACGATAAGGATTCTGTCGGCGTACAACAAGCGTCGCGGCGGCGACGCATACCGCATACGACTTTTATGAAAACCCATGTGTGGATGAGAAAACCTTTTTTTTTTTTAATTCCAATAATGACGATGTAAAATAAATAGCACCATAACTATAACGCGGTTGTGGTAGTTAATAATAGGTATAATAATTATTATCGTTTAACGTAGGTTTTAGAGGAAACCGTCGGTTATTATTACGATGTACTGCAATTAATGGCCAGAGATGAGAATATTATATAATAAATTATTGTTTTTCGGGCATTTAATGAAACTTTTAGCGCGCACGTACACAATATACGTAGGTATGTATTATACAGGGTGTACAAAGTAAATGATATGCGTAATTCTAATAGTTTTCGTATCATAAATATTAATTAATGAATTATATCGACTTGGTACGCCGCATAGATAGAAATTAAAAAATAATAATGATGCATAGAATATTGACGGTGTTAAGAGAGTCGTAGTAGGTACAGTACCTTCGTAGTGGTACCCTAGCGCGCAGTTATGAAAAAGTCGATAAATCGATTACCGGAAACTAATAATTAATACGGTTTACTTGTAGACACGTCATATAGTTGATTATAAAATAATAAATGATTACCACGATATCATGACTAAACATCGAAAAGCATAAAAATATCAAATTTGAATATAAAAAAAAAAAAAAAATCGATTTCAAATCATACATTTTAATTAATCTAAAAATTATAAGTATACAGTTGTAATATTATATGAATTACCAAAGATGATCATAATTACTATGTAGTGATATGTTTTTAATCATATTGAAATATTTAATAATATATAAGTTACCGAATAATATTATTCTATAGTACCTACACGTGGAACTGCGATGGTTGCACTAAAAATAACAATTAAATTGAAAATCTACCATGGCGGCGTACGAATCGTATATTATATACCTATAGCTACACGAAAGTATGAATTATAATACTGTACGGATCATACGCGTGCATAGAATATTTTCGTTAAAATCGCAAATTTACCTATGCAAAATGTCTTCTAACAGTCGAGCGAGCTCCTCCCCCCCCCCAAACGAATTTCTCGCCGTGCAATTGATAAATTCTCATATTTTCCGGGGACCATCGCTCTCGCTTTGACGATAAGATTTTTAATAGAGACGTACCTCGTGCATATACGAACATGTAAACACAATATTACTATCGGGTCGTACGTGCGTGCATCGGCGTAATAAATTAGACTGGCCGCGAGAATTCGGAAAATGTAGGTAGTTTGTCGTAAGCTGTGTGTTTGTTTTTAATTTGCGCGTATGCCCATCACGTTCACCGCGCCACCGTTCCGTATTCACGGCAATAAAAATAACAATAATATTATAGGTACTCTATACTATCAATAACTTTGCTACTGTTTTCCCGGACACTTGTTTTTGCGGTGCGCTTTATAGAGCAATAATATTACAAATTCACAAAATGTGTTTGTGTGCGGTTCGAATAGGGAAAATGGTACCTAAGTAGGTATGTACCCATGTATACCTACACGACATTATTATCATAATAATTATTATCGTTCACCGCCCGCGAGTCCGCCAGACATAAAATATCATGTTTATTGACACATTGTCGTTTGATTTATCGGTCGGAAATGTCCGTTTGTTTTTTGTAGTTTAAGTTTTCGTCGACTCGAAGATGCCTACAGATTTATAGTTTTGACCAAAACGCGACGCCGGACGACGTGTTAAAACTATATAGTAAAGTTATGGGTCGAAGTGGTCGAGCTCGGTATACTAAAACTCTATTTGAACCGGGCTATCGAGCGTCTTTTACTGTTCGAAAATCGAACTTAAATATATTATTTGTTGATCCAGACTCTCTGGCAACGATAATTCGAAGAACCAAAACATTTGTGCGATTCTGCAAAAGTTATTTTTAAGAATTGTTAATGACTTCTTAGAAATAATTAGACCGTCGGAGGCAGCGCACCGACATTATTGTTACCTATTTCTGTTTTTATCATGTTTATTGTAACCAGAAAAACCTATTTTGGGAAAACCAGACAGAGACGTGTTATAGCCCTGGATTTCTAAGTTACAATATGAAATAAATTAATCAATAATAATATTTTATATTTATTTTAAAAATACATAATAACTCATTATCTATACTATATTATAAATTTCGTATTAACTGTGTACCTAACTATGGAAAAAAATTGAGAAATTATTCTCTACGTTTATTGTAAATACGGTTACATATTATAATAGACTTAAAATGCAGAATAGGTTATACCTACCTACCTATAAACTCAAAATGTAATGATTTATTATGGTCGATTTAATTTGTACGCGCGATAAAAAACGTTTCTAGGTTCGGTCCGGTAAAAAATACGAAGGT